>NC_052060.1:1783095-2099524 GCF_903992535.2 Arvicola amphibius | reverse complement strand
CCCAGCAGTCCAGCGAGAGCAGCATAGGGTGCTTAGTTTTAAGAATTTTTAAAACAATATTGGTGCCATTGTGTGTGTTGAGTGTATTTATTTATGTAGCTGGGTACAGCTGTGTGCATGTTTACTTTTTGAAAAATATTACATTTATTTTATGTGTTTTGCTTGCATACATATCTGTATATTATGTGTCTTTAGAGGAGGACGGATCTGGAACAAGAATTACAGGTGGTTGTGAACTCCCGTGTAGGTGCTGAGAACTAAACTTGGGACTTCTGCGAGAGCGTCAGATGGTTTTAGCCACTGAGCCAACTCTCCAACCTGTGCCCATGTGTTGTGCACAGGTGACATGGGCGTCTCCCTCAATTGCTCGCCACTGTTTTGTTTTCCTCTTTGAGAGTGTCCCCCACAGAACCTCGAGCTCATTGATTTAGTTAGGTTGTCTGATCAGTCAGTGAGCTCCAGGGACCCACCTGCCCCCCCAGTACTGCATTAGAGATGCACCACTGCCCCCAGCACCGGGTTACAGATGCACCACTGCCCCCCAGCTCCGGGTTACAGATGCACCACTGCCCCCCAACACTGGGTTACAGATGCACCACTGCCCCCCAGCTCCGGGTTACAGATGCACCACTGCCCCCCAGCACCGGGTTACAGATGCACCACTGCCCCCCAGCACCGGGTTACAGATGCACCACTGCCCCCCAGCTCCGGGTTACAGATGCACCACTGCCCCCCAGCTCCGGGTTACAGATGCACCACTGCCCCCCAGCTCCGGGTTACAGATGCACCACTGCCCCCCAGCTCCGGGTTACAGATGCACCACTGCCCCCCAGCTCCGGGTTACAGATGCACCACTGCCCCCCAGCTCCGGGTTACAGATGCACCACTGCCCCCCAGCTCCGGGTTACAGATGCACCACTGCCCCCCAGCTCCGGGTTACAGATGCACCACTGCCCCCCCAGCTCCGGGTTACAGATGCACCACTGCCCCCCAGCTCCGGGTTACAGATGCACCACTGCCCCCCAGCTCCGGGTTACAGATGCACCACTGCCCCCCAGCTCCGGGTTACAGATGCACCACTGCCCCCTAGCTCCGGGTTACAGATGCACCACTGCCCCCCAGCTCCGGGTTACAGATGCACCACTGCCCCCCAGCTCCGGGTTACAGATGCACCACTGCCCCCCAGCACCGGGTTACAGATGCACCACTGCCCCCCAGCTCCGGGTTACAGATGCACCACTGCCCCCCAGCTCCGGGTTACAGATGCACCACTGCCCCCCAGCTCCGGGTTACAGATGCACCACTGCCCCCCAGCTCCGGGTTACAGATGCACCACTGCCCCCCAGCTCCGGGTTACAGATGCACCACTGCCCCCCAGCTCTGGGTTACAGATGCACCACTGCCCCCCAGCTCCGGGTTACAGATGCACCACTGCTCCTTTTATGTGTGTGCCAGGGTCAACTCAGTTCTTCATGTTTGCACAGTAGACCATGTGCTTGCTGACTGAACCGTCTCTCCAGCCCTGCCATAGTTTTCTGTTGTTGTTTTGGTTAGGAGTACCAGTTAGCTTTTTTTTTTTTTTTTTTTTTTTTGGATAATGACCCTTCATCCCAGCTCATTTTTAAACTAAAAACCTGTTTGTTTATTTATTTAGAGTGTGTGTGTGTGCACGCTCGCTCATGCTCGTGCATCCTCACACGCCGTGCTGTTGTGGCCATACAGATGCTGGGAATTAGCGTTCCCTTTCCCTTTGGGGTTTGCGGGATTGAACTCAGGCCGTCAGACTTGACTACATGTGCCTTTGTCTCCTGAGCCATCTTGCTGGCTTCTTTTTATTTTGAGACATAGTCTCCTTAAGTGCCCAGGCTGGCCTTGAATTCTCTATATTCCAAACAAACCTTGACCTTGTGATCCCTAGCCTCAGAATTTAAGTACCTGGTATTAGGGATCACAGGTCTGCAAGCAGGCCTGGCAGGTTACAGAGGTCTTATAGAGAGGGGATATACACACATTTCTGAGTAGCATAAAGCAAGTTCATGTCATAACTATCACCTTAAGAGTGTGTCCATCCATATCTGCAGTACAATATAAGTCCCACGATATAATCTCACATTCCTATCTCAAATCCACTGTTCTCACTTTTCTTAGGGAATTAAAACGAGATCCTCAACTATGCTAAGGACACAATTTACCTCTGAATTATATCTTTATTCCTGTATTCTAATTTTTGGATATTGCACATGCAACAAGCTTGACACCGTAGGTTCAGTTCCAGGGACCTAAATGGAAGGGAGACTGATTTCTACACGTTGTCCTCTGTTCTTCATATGTGTGCTGTGGCATGCACACGCCCACACCCACACGCAGGCACTCCACTGTAGACAGAAAATATATTTCATTTCCTCATTGTCTGTGGGGAAGGAAGAAGAAGAATCTTCTAAATTTTTATTAACTTTTATTATCTTTTTATGTTTTTTTTTCCTTTTTCTTTTTCCTTTCTCTCTCTCTTTGGGAGCTTTGGGGGATTTTAGTAATCTGCCTACTTGATCATTTGGGTCATTGCTTTTTGTCTCTTGAGTCTAACTTGTAAATAAAGAAAATAGTATTAAACAATACAAATAATTTCACCGTAAAATAAAGATAAAATAGAAAGGCATTAAGATAGAGCAATAAAGGCGCTTACTGCACAAACCTGGTAATCTGAATTCAACCCTCAGATATGAGAATGGAATTCACAAAGCTGTCCTGGCCTCTACATCACCCTGTATTATGCACACATACACAAAAAAATTAAAAAATTAAAAATAAATAAAATAGAAAGGCTTCCAAACCAGTTTTGCCACTCTTCTGTGACACCCAAACCAATATGTACTAGTTTAGTTTTGTCTGTTTGGGGACTTTGTCTACATGAAATTATTTAATTTGTACCCTACGTCTCTTGCTTCTCTTGCCCAGTGTCAAAAATGAGAGATTCGAGGTCTGGAGAAATGGCAGTAGCTAAGTGTTCTGGCTGCTCACCCATGCTGACTAGTGTTACCAGATGAGAGAGGTGAACACCAATCCAGAAACGCTTTGATCTGCAGTGTTAACTAGTGCCATAGTAGCACGGAAGCTGTAGACTGACCAACCACTATGTGACAGATGGAACCTGTGCCTGACACGGCTTGGATGGATGGCTGTGGACCTATGGGAGAACAAATGCGTAGATAGTCATAGACTAGAATGAGCATAGTTAGTAATAGAATAGACTCCTCACACCGCTAGCTGCACTAGCTGCACTCTCTGTCTTAGTCACTGTTGTATTGCCACAGAGCAACACCATGGCCAATGAAGCTTTTATAAAAGAAAGCATTTAATTGGGGGCTTGCTTACAGTTTCAGGACTTAAGCTATTGTCATCGCAGCCGTGAGCATGGTCCTGGAGCAGGAGCTGAGAGCTGCATCCTGCTTCACAGCTGCAAAGACGGAAGGAGACGCTGAGACTGCTCTGGGCTTTGAAACCCCAAAGCCCACCTCCAGTGACACACTTCCTCTAAGAAGGCCACACCTCCTAATCTTTCTAATTCTTTAAAGTCATTCTACTCCCTCTTAACAAAGCATTTAAATGTATGGACCACCACAGTCATCAGAAAAGCTTCCTCCTGTAGTATATGGGAACAGATACAGATACCACAGCTGGACAGTGTGAACAGTGTGTGGGAGCCTTTGGAATACTCAGTCCTAAATGGGATGTTTCTATCAAATCCCTTCCCTCAGGGTTCAGGGAACTATGCAAAAGAGAAGGCAGAAAGATTGGAAGAGCCAGTGGGGATGGAAGACACCACGGAATAAGGCCTCTGGACCCTGCAGGCTTACTCCTACGTGAACTCATAGAGACTGGCAGCGTGCATAGGGCCTGCACAGGTCTAAGCCAGGTGGGGTACAGTATTGATAGGGAAGTGGACACAGCACCCATCTCTAACCTAGAAGCTGTCTCCACTTAACAACCCCTAGAAAAGGAAACCTGTCCCACAGTGGTGTCTCACTGGGTTTACAACCCTTAAGGGCAGGGCACCTATCAGCAGTAGACAACCACCACAAAAAGAAGGATCTGGGAGGAGTTGAGGAAGGGGAACCCATGATCAGAATATGTTGTATAAAACAAAAACTATCTTCAATAAAAAACTTAAGTTTTTTGACATAAAGCTTTATTAAAGGAGAGAGGGAGAGAGAGAGTGAGAAAAAGAAAGAACAGAGAGAGGAGAAGAAGAGAAAGAAGGAAGGAAGGGAGAGAGAAGTGCCTGTGCATACGCCAAGGGAGGGCAGGAAGAGAGCAAAGATAGTTTTTTTTAAGTCCCTGCTGCCCTTATAGAGGATCTGGGTTTGGTTTCCAGCCCCACATGGTGGCTCACAACTTTGTGTAACTCCAGTTCCAGGGAATCTGATGCTGTCTTCTAACATGCTCATGGTGTACTTACATATGTGGGAACAGAACACACACACACACACACACACAATCAAGCTAAATCTCTCTCTTCTCAAATGTGAGATTTATTTATGCCACTGTGCAGCATTCCAAGCTGTGGCTGTGTTTACCTCTATATATTATGCCTTACTTACCTACATTTATTTTTTATTTATATTTTTTAAATATTTATTTATTATGTATACAATATTCTGTCTGTGTGCATGTCTGTAGACCAGAAGAGGACACCAGACCTCTTTACAGATGGTTGTGAGCCACCATGTGGTTGCCAGGAATTGAACTCAGGACCTTTGGAAGAGCAGGCAATGCTCTTAACCACTGAGCCATCTCTCCAGCCCCCTACATTTATTTTTTAACTTTATGTTTTCTTTGTGTGTTTTGTCTGCATGCACATCTGTGCACCCTCTGTTTACTTGGTGCCCTTGGAGCCAGAAGAGAGGATCAGATCCCCTGGAACTGGAGTTAACAGATGGTTATGGGCTGCTGGATACTGGAATCAAACTCGGGTCCTCAGCAAGAGCAGCCAGTGTTCTTAACTGCTGAACTATCTCCGGGCCATTTTCTACTAGTGGGCCTTTGAGTTGTTCCCAAGCTTAATCCTGCTGTGGACATTCATTACTGGTTATATTTCCTAGAGAGCATGTTCCCATTGGGTGTTTTGTAAGAGTGCAGGGAGTACAGATATCTAACTCTACTAAGTATTGCTAACTCTTTTTGCAAATGGTGACTCCAGTTTCCACTCTCAGTGGATTAAAATGACCGTTTTGTGATTTTGTATCTTGACCACTCTTAGCTGTATCAGACATCTAGCTGCTGATAGGGTATGACGCGATCTTGCTTTCCGTCCCGTACTTACCTTAGGTTTTACTGGGACCTGATCATGCTGCTGCTGCTGATGGGAAACCTCATAGTCCTGCCTGTGGGCATCACTTTCTTCAAGGAGGAGAACTCCCCACCCTGGATTGTCTTCAACGTCCTGTCTGACACTTTCTTCCTGCTGGATCTGGTGCTCAATTTCCGCACTGGCATCGTGGTGGAGGAAGGTGCTGAGATCCTGCTGGCGCCCAGGGCCATCCGCACACGCTACCTACGCACCTGGTTCCTGGTTGACCTGATCTCCTCCATTCCTGTGGATTACATCTTCCTGGTGGTGGAGCTGGAGCCACGACTAGATGCCGAGGTCTACAAAACAGCACGGGCCCTGCGCATCGTCAGATTCACCAAGATCCTTAGCCTGCTGCGGCTGCTCCGCCTCTCCCGCCTCATCCGCTACATACACCAGTGGGAGGAGGTGGGGTGGGGAAGTGGGGGGTTATCAGACTCCCTGGGAAGGTGCTGTGGAGTCCTAGTGGTTTTGAGGATGGGGAAGATGGGAGAGGAATTCTTTGCGAAGCTGGTAGGAGAGACACAGGGACAGAAGGATTGGGAGTGAGGTCCGAGGTGAGGGTAGGGATTCAGAGAAGTGGAGATTTACAGCTAGGCAAACATGAGGACGAGTGGATTCTTGAGTGGACGATTGGGTATGGAAAGGTGGTGTTTCTTCGGGCAACAGAGTTTGGTGGCTCAGTGTGTGCTGTGTCATCTCAGTGCCTCTTGCATAGTGTGATAGTGTCACACAGACCACCATTGGTTGGTATACCTGTGTGTACTGGTAAGAGTTAGTACGTGTGAAGCAAAGAGAAAGGCTTCTTCACACAGTGCATTCCTAGGCGTTAGCTGGGGTTTTGGTTTGGTTTGGTTTGGTTTGGTTTCAGCTTTTTGAGACAGGCTAGGCTTGGTCTTTGACAGTCCTTCTGCCTCAGCTCCTAGGTGCTTGGAGTACAGGTGTGAGCCACCACTTCCAGAAACGACCTATTATCCTTAATGCTATTGGAAGAGGGATGCTGGTGTTAATCCTTGTCCTGGGAATTACATTGTGAATGCCACTTTCCTGTTTTCCCAGGCTGCACCTGGGCAGCTTGTGCAATCTAAAACTATCTGAATCTCAGCCTCAGCCCTGTTTAATTCTAGACACAGAGTTGGTTTTAGTCTTGCTACATGAAAGATGAAAATAGCCACCGTGTGTTGTAAGGTCCTATACAAATAAATAACGGTTCCAAACCTCCATACCTCACTGGGGTTTGAACCTAGGGCCTTACATATGCTAGGCAAATGCTTTGCCACCGGGTCATATCCCCAGTCCCCCTTTTACTTTTTATTTATTTATTTTAGAGTTATTTATGTTATGTATATGCATGTCTCTGTACTACATATTTGCCTGGTGCCTGTGGAATTAGACTGGAATTGTGAGTCTCCATGTGGATGCTGGGAATCAAACCCATGTCCTCTGGGAAACAGTTGAGCCATCTCTCCAGCCATTACTTTTTATTTTGAGATAGGGTCTTACCAAGTTCCCAGGCTGCAAGCCGAAGAGATGGTTCAGCAGTTAAGAGCACTGGCTGCTCTTCCAGAGGACCCAAGTTCAATTTCCTACTCTTACATACTGACTCACAACTGTCTGTAACTCTAGTTCAAGGGGATCAACACCCTTTGGCCTCCAAGGGCACCAGGCATGCATATGACACACAGACATAAATATAGACAAAACACCCATGTACATGTACACAAGCATTTTGTTTTCTTTTGTTTTTTTAAAATATTTATTTATTTATTATGTATACAATTTTCTGTCTGTGTGTATGCCTGTAGGTCAGAAGAGGGCACCAGACCCCATTACAAATGGTTGTGAGCTACCATGTGGTTGCTGGGAATTGAACTCAGGACCTTTGGAAGAGCAGGAAATGCTCTTAACCTCTGAGCCATCTCTCCAGCCCCATTTTCTTTTGTTTTTTGAAACAAGGTAGCCCTGGCTGTCCTGAAGCTCACTATTAAGACCAAGGTGGCCTTGAACTCAGAGATTCACCTGCTTCTGCCTCCCAAGTGCTTGAATTAAAGGCATGTAGCACTATACCTCACCCAAAGTTTTCTAAAAATCGAAAGAAAGTCAGGCATAGTGCTGTACACCTTTAATCCCAGCACTTGGGAGGCCGAGGCAGTTGGATCTCTGTGAGTTCAAGGCCAGCCTGGTCTACAGAGCAAGTTCCAGGACAAGCACCAAAGATACAGAGAGACCATGTCTCGAAAAACGAAACAAAACAAAAAAAAAAATTGAAAGAAAAAAAGTTGCCTTGGCTGACCTTAAACCTCTGACCCCCCCCCCCCCCGCCTCAATTTCTCTAGTAGCTGGTATTACAAGTACTTGACCCCAGGCCAGGTTAATAGCTACATTTTTTTTTAATTCAGAGAGACTTGGGAAAGGGAGAATGAGGTTTCTGGGGGAATCTGCAGGGCTGGGACTGGAGGAGGACCAGCGAAGAGGGGCTCCTAAACACAGCAGTGCTTCCTTGGACTCCTCAGATCTTTCACATGACCTACGACCTGGCCAGCGCGGTGGTTCGAATCTTCAACCTCATTGGGATGATGTTGCTGCTGTGTCACTGGGATGGCTGTCTGCAGTTCCTGGTCCCTATGCTCCAGGACTTCCCTTCCGACTGCTGGGTCTCCATGAACCGCATGGTGGTGAGAAGTGCCCCGGCTCGGGGACTCCCGGGTCTCTCCTGCCTGAACAGCAGGGATAACCGTGGGCAGCAGGAGGCAGGAGATGATCCAGAAAGATGACAGGAGGGGTTAGGGCTGAGGGAGGAGAAGGGCAAAAAACCTGGAGAGAGGAAGTACTTGTATGTTGGAGGGAACAGGCAGAGGAGGAATCCTAGACAAAAACAAAGGTTCACGCACAAAGGAAGCCCCTTCTGCTTCGGGAGCTCCACACACTAAACAAGTGACTGCTGAGGGGAAGGGCTGATGGAGAGGGGTAGGCAGGTGCGGAAAGGGGGAAAAGGGGTGGTGGGGAATGACTTTCTGAGGGGCCCATGCCCTGTTCTGTCTGCAACATGCTCTGTCCCCCAGAACCACTCGTGGGGCCGCCAGTACTCTCATGCCCTGTTCAAGGCCATGAGCCACATGCTGTGCATTGGCTATGGGCAGCAGGCGCCAGTAGGCATGCCTGACGTCTGGCTCACCATGCTCAGCATGATCGTGGGGGCCACATGCTATGCCATGTTCATCGGTCACGCCACTGCCCTCATCCAGTCCCTGGACTCTTCCCGGCGACAGTACCAGGAAAAGGTTAGTAGGGACAAGAGCAGGAAGGGGTGGGGCATGGGAGCGTGCTTGAGACTGTGTTCTGATGCTCCACACCCCTGTGTGAAATACTTCCATGTCTGTCCCTATGTCTCTGTCCTTGGACCCTTCCTCTGTCCATATTTGGGTTTTTCTGTAACTGCTGTCTGTCTTCCCTGTATCTACTATTATCCATATGTTCTTTGTGGCTCTGTGTATACCATGTTTATCACCTCTAGGTCCAACTTGTGTCTGTGACTTTCTGTCTACACACCCCGGCACCCCATTATTTTGGCCCCGTGTCTGCACATTTTCTTCCTACTGGCAACTGGTATTGCCTCTTCAGTACAAGCAGGTGGAGCAGTACATGTCCTTCCACAAGCTGCCGGCCGACACACGGCAGCGTATCCACGAGTACTACGAGCACCGCTACCAGGGCAAGATGTTCGATGAAGAGAGCATCCTGGGGGAGCTGAGCGAGCCGCTTCGGGAGGTGGGGCCAGGACGGACCTTGTGGGCAGGGCTCTTCAAGGATCTGGGCTTCCGGTGGGGACCGAGGTCTACAGATGGCCCCGTGGGAGACTCTCTGAGGGAGGTGGCTTTCTTGTGGAAGGTCTTACGGGAGCGAAGGCTGTATGAGAGGAGAGGTAGGATGCCACGGTGGTGAAGGCAGGTCCTCAGGGAGGCCCCCACACCCACTGCACCATCCTTATCCACTCTTCACAGGGTGGATGGGGTTTCTGGAGACAGAAGAGCTTGGTGGGGGCACCTTCCGGCAGGGGGCCACGCCTGTCTGATAGGCCCCTCCTATGTTCAGGAGATTATTAACTTCACCTGCCGCGGCCTGGTGGCCCACATGCCGCTGTTTGCCCATGCTGACCCCAGCTTCGTCACCGCAGTGCTCACCAAGCTCCGTTTTGAGGTCTTCCAGCCAGGGGACCTGGTGGTGCGTGAGGGCTCCGTGGGCAGGAAGATGTACTTCATCCAGCACGGGCTGCTCAGTGTGCTGGCACGGGGCGCCCGGGACACTCGCCTCACTGACGGATCCTACTTTGGGGGTCAGCAGGCCTCGGGGAAGGTGGGGGGTCATGAACACTGGACAGCATGCAGGTGCTCCCTAGCATCAGGGCCCCACCTGTTGGTGCTGCAGAACCACAGAACAACCCTCCCCCAAACCTCCTCAGTGAGTCTCTGAGCTGGGGCCTGAGGCTCCGTAGTTTATTTTTATTGGTTGATTGACTGATTGATTGAGACAGTTCTCTCTATTATGTATCTCTGGCTGTCCTGGAACTTGATATGTAGACCAGGCTGGCCTCAAACTCACAGAGATCCACCTGCTTCTGCCTCCCAAATGCTGGGATTAAAGGCGTGCACCACATCTGGCAGTTGATTTTTTTTTTATTTTTTTTATTTTATTTTTTCTCAGGAGAGTCCAGTGCATGGACAGGCTGCGAGTCATGGGGCCGACGGCCCTGTGGCATTATTAACTGACAAAATGAGGGAAAGCTAGGGATGAAGCAGAACTGACCCACAGACTTAAGCTTTGTGGAGCTGTCTAGGAACCCCGCCTGTGCCAGCCGATGCCCAGAGTGTCTTGAGGCTCATACCTCCTGCTGGCCGCCTAGCCGCCCACGCCTAGCCGCCCACCGCCCGCCGGTGTCCCATCAGTTGCACTTTCTGTCCCTTTAGCCCGCTGTTCTCCTCTGGGACAGAGCGCTAAGATGGTCTTGGAGTTAATGTGGAGTAGAGTGATTGGGAGCATCTGGGGCTGGCAGACCTGCTTGTTCGCTTAGTTTGGAGGGAGTGAAAAAGTCAGGGAGCAGCCTTCCAGATGTGCAGGTCTGGAGACAAGCAGAGCTTGGAGCAGTTAGGGACCTCACGGCAGGTAATCATTAACTTCTCCCAAGTCTAGGGACGAATCTGAGAGCGCTGGGTTGGTGGCTGCAGGCCTGGTGGGAGGCTCTGAGGCTCCTCCTACCTTTCCGCAGAGATCTGCCTACTGACTCGAGGCCGGCGAACAGCCAGTGTAAGGGCTGACACCTACTGTCGCCTCTACTCACTCAGCGTGGACCACTTCAATGCGGTGCTCGAGGAGTTCCCGATGATGCGAAGAGCTTTTGAGACTGTGGCCATGGACCGGCTTCGTCGCATCGGTGAGCCTGTCTACTCTGTCTGCTCGGGTTAGGGGCTGGGCCTCATCTCATTTCCACTGTATGAAGCATCCCTCTAGTGTGTAGGCACTGCATCCCGACCCACCCAGTTCCAGGCCTTTTAGCAGTTAATACCTCTAGCAAGCCTTAGCCATGGGTATGTGTCTCCCTAGACCTTCATTCCCCAAGTCCTCCTGAGTACCAGTCCTTAACTTCACCATTTTTGATTGATACCACCTTCCAGTTCCCATTGCCAAACATTCTCTCTATACTTCTGACTCCCCATTCCCTATCTCTCAGACTCCCCCGCACTCTGATTTCCAACCTCCTCCATCTCAGATTCCTTCCCTTTCCTAACTTCTTGGTCCTGGAACAACTTGTAGGCAAAAAGAATTCGATATTACAGCGGAAACGCTCTGAGCCCAGTCCAGGCAGCGGCGGCGGCGTCATGGAGCAGCATTTGGTACAACACGACAGAGACATGGCTCGGGGTATTCGGGGCCTGGCTCCTGGCACAGGAGCTCGGCTCAGTGGAAAGCCAGTGCTGTGGGAACCGCTGGTGCATGCGCCTCTGCAGGCCGCTGCTGTGACCTCCAACGTGGCCATAGCCCTGACTCACCAGCGAGGTGCTCTGCCCCTCTCCCCTGACTCTCCAGCGGCCCTCCTTGCTAGATCTGCTAGGCGCTCAGCAGGTTCCCTAGCCTCCCCGCTGGTGCCGGTCCGAGCAGGTCCTCTGCTGGCCCGGGGACCCTGGGCGTCCACCTCTCGCTTGCCTGCTCCACCTGCCCGAACCCTCCACGCCAGCCTATCCCGGACAGGGCGTTCCCAGGTGTCTCTGCTGGGCCCTCCCCCAGGAGGAGGTGGTCGAAGGCTAGGACCTCGGGGGCGCCCACTCTCTGCCTCTCAACCTTCTCTGCCTCAGCGAGCGACAGGTGATGGCTCTCCTGGGCGCAAAGGCTCTGGAAGTGAGCGCCTGACCCCCTCGGGGCTCCTGGCCAAGCCTCCAGGGACAGTCCAGCCGTCCAGGCCGTCAGTGCCTGAGCCAGTTACCCCCAGAGGTCCCCAAATGTCTGCAAACATGTGAAATCCTAGTTTACACTGGCCTTAGCTATTGGCATGAATAATGTGTGCCTGAGGGTAGAAGCGCCTTGGGAAGGCAGATGGGGATCTAAAATACTACCCCTTACTACCGAGTAGCCGTCCCATGTCCTCAACTCAAGCAGCTGCAGCCTGCTAATCCTAATCATCCACTCATTTGTCATAGGTGCCTACTGCCTGCCGTGGTCAAGGAAGGCATTGCGCTAGGTACGCTAGTGTCTCCACTGCCAAGTAGAAGTGACTCCAAGCCCTCTGACAAGGGTATCCCCAGGCCACCGTCCTGCCAGGTGCAGGCGTGGTCTCCCAGCCCTGCCTTTACTAAGCAGAAACACTTGCTGCCACCATCACTGCCAAGTAACTAGATGGCTGTTTCCCTGTCAGTGACCCTGCAGGTTCTGCCCAGTGTGTCTTATCTTCCCGTCCCCTTCATCATAGCTGGGTGGGTACAGATGCCTAGGGTCCCCTCTACCACCCGTGGGCCCTCCTTGTCACACCAGGTGAGAACACATGTGCCCACGGTAGCCTGCCCTCCACAGCTCCTGTGTGGTAGCACTGCCTTTGTAAGCTAGAAGCTGCTCTTCACTGTGCTCCTGCCTTGGTGGTATTGCCCCAAAGCTAAGGAACACTTGACACCTTTTCTATGCCAGCCCAGTTCCCCCCAGGTGGGGGGCAAGGGGCGGAACCCTCCTTTTATCTTTCCTCTGTCTTATTTAGTCATTTATTATTAATTTTATTTATTCATTTGCTAATTCGCCTTATTCCTTTTGTTACTCGCTTCGTTATCTGTTCTCTCCACCTCCTGGAAGGGAGGCTGGGGGACGGGGCCATCTGTGTGGTCCTTGCACAATGCCATCAGGAGCAATACTCAAACTTTCTGTATGGAGGTCGTGGAAAGGGGGTGACAGGTTGACAGGACAACACATTTCTTTTCCCTCATAAGGCCCAAGAGGAGGGCCTGGAGTCTCCAAACACCTGCTTTCTCAGGGACAAGAGCTACCCTCTGCTCACCCACTTGTTCCCCTTTCCTACTTGGGGCCATGACCACACATCTCCATTTCTCCAGGGTGGGGGGACTCTGAGATTCTTGGCTTGTGGAAGTTGTTTTTATAATTGCATCTAAACTGTTGAGGTTAAAAAGAAGAGATCCAGTTTTTGCTTCTGATCCGGGGTTTGGGGGGCAGTTAGCTGTGATCATCTGGTCCAGCAGAGCAGTGGGCATGAGAATAGCCAGGTAAGTGGCTTGTAGATTCAGCTCCAAGGTTGTGGAGTCCGGTGTGGTGGCTCATGCCTGTAATCTCTATCCGTGGGAGGGTCACACAGGAGGATTTTCTGTGAATCTGAGACCAGGCTGAGCTATGCAGTGAGAACTTGTCGGCAGCCTGGCTCAGTTTCCCCAGTACCATCTACCCTGACTTCCCCCAGAGTGTGGCTTTGTGCTCCACTGCTCCAAGGAGTATTCTGACCCGACTTGAGGCCATCAGGAGGTCATATTTTGCTCAGGAAATGGTCATGTTTTAAAATAATGGCTCTATGGAAATTGGATGAAATCACCCTGTTTCCGCTTCCTCCATTCTAATGCTAGGGAGCCTACAGGACTAGAGTTAACAACTGGGCTGGGATTAAAGGCTCAGGGCATTTTAGGATCCGGCTGAGCGGACTGAGACAGAGGTTACAACTGATGGGGCTGGGTGGCCAGTGCATAACGGGACAGACGCTCAGGGCCTGTGTGAAGCGTGGCGTTGAGGCTGGGTGGCAGATGTGGGACAGTGGGAGGGGTGCAGGATGGAAGAGATGGGGTGCAACTAGCTCAGAGAGGGAGAGCCATTTCAGGATATGGTCAGCACCCGCATAATGTTGGTATAGCCAGAGCCAGGTCGCCAACCTGTCACCACAATCACCAGATCACCAACACGGAGGAAGCCACGGAGCTTTCCTGAGGGAGAAAAAAGTGACAGTCAATGAAGAACCTGGTTCAGCCATCACTATCCATCACCTCTCTAAGAGAAGGGAACCGAACTAGCAGAGAGGGGTGTGTGTGGAGGGGTGTGTGAAGAGGTGTGTGAGGAGGGGTGTGTGTGTGGAGGGGTGTGTGAGGAGGGGTGTGAGGAGGGGTGTGTGCGTGGAGGGGTGTGTGTGTGGAGGGGGAGAGGTGTGAGGAGGTGTGTGTGTGGAGGGGTGTATGAGGAGGTGTGTGTGTGGAGGGGTGTGTGTGTGTGGAGGGGTGTGGTGTGTGGAGGGGTGTGTGTGTGTGGAGGGGTGTGTGTGAAGGGGTGTGTGTGGAGAATGTGTGGAGGGGTGTGTGTGTGAGGAGGGGTGTGTGAGAAGGTGTGTGAGGAGGGGTGTGTGTGGAGGGGGTGTGTGAGGAGGGGTGTGTGTGTGGAGGGGTGTGTGTGTGTGGAGGGGTGTGTAGAGGGGTGTGTGAGGTGTGTGTGTGGAGGGGTGTGTGTGGAGGGGGTGTTTGTGTGGAGGTGTGTGTGAGGAGGGGTGTGCATGGAGGGGTGGGGTGTGTGAGGAGGTGTGTGTGTGGAGGGGTGTGTGAGAAGGTGTGTGAGGAGGGGTGTGCGTGGAGGGGTGGGGGGGTGTGAGGAGGTGTGTGGAGGGGTGTGTGTGAGGAGGGGTGTGCGTGGAGGGGTGGGGGTGTGTGAGGAGGTGTGTGTGTGGAGGGGTGTGTGAGGATGGGTGTATGTGGAGGGGTGTGGAGGTGGAGGGGTGTGTGGGAGTGGAGGGGTGGGTGTGGAGGGGTGTGTGAGGAGGGGTGTGTGTGGAGGGATGTGTGAGAATGGAGATGTGTGTGTGTGTGTGTGTGTGTAGGGGTGGGGGAGGGCACAAGATGCTGTTTCTTAGCTTTAAGCCTCTGCACCCATGTGGATGCTCTAACTATAAAATAAAATTCAGTTCCTGCTCCTCTGGTTCTCTGCTCCCACCTCTTCTTGCTCCTGTGTCCTATTAGGTTGTGACAGATAGCAGCAGACTTCTTGGGGACACTTCTGCTCCCCCTCCCTCCCCTTTGAGTCAGGGTGGAGCCAGACTGGGGAGCCCATGAGCAAGGTCTCTAAACTCACCGCTTTCAATGCCAAATTGGACCCTTCGATCCACATCATCTGCCCAGATGGCTTCTGGCGGCTCACGGTAGAGCAAGGGGAAGACTCCTCGGGACAGGTGGACCTGGCGGGCAGCCTGTGCTGAACGAGTCACAGCAATAACAGCTGCCCTAGGTCGGTACCGGGACAGGAGCTGAGCCGAGCTGGATGAGGGGGAGACCGAACATAACAGTGTAAAGTAGGGTTCCGGGTATTTCTAGCAAACCACATTTCCCTGGGTACGTTATACTTCTCTAGCCTTTGGCATTCTCACTAAATATTAAATAGAGTACCTACCACGGCTGGAGAGGTGGCTCAGCCATTGAGAGCATTTGCTGCTCTTGAAGAGGACCTGTGTTTGGTTTTCAACACCCGAATATAAGCTAACAATTTGTAAGACCATTTCCAGGAACTCTGACACTGGCACCAAACATGCAAATGGTGCAGACAAATATGCAGGCAAAAATGTCCATCCATATTTAAAAAATAATAATAAAATAAATATAAGACCCAGTGTAGAGAGATAGCTCAATTTTTAAGATGACAGCTTTTCCAGAGGCCCTGAGTGTGGCTCCCAGCAGCCACATCAAGTAGCTTCAGAGGATCCAACACCCTCTTTTGGCCTTGGATACTGTGCACAAATGCACATACCCCCACATACATGTAATTAAAAATAATTTAAAATCTTCAAAAAAATAGAAATGTAAAACTAGCCATCAGGACATGGTGACATGTGCCCATAACCCCAGCTCTAGGGAATGGGAGGCTGAGGGTTCAGTTCAGGCCTGCTTTAGCTAAGTAAGTTTCAGACTAGCCAGGACTAACAAGACCCTATTTCAGAAAAATTAAACAACAAAAGAGGGGGAACTGACTAGAAGATGTATATTTACATCATACTACCCTTCACAGGACACTAATGTCACTTGTCAATCCTCACAGCCCCATGGGGGAACAAATGACAAACTCACATAAACCCATGGAGACAGATGGCTTGTGGGGCCCAAGGGAGTTACTTAGGGTCTCACTGATAAGTTCAAGAGAAACTCCTCAGAGTGCAGGCTTCCCGGACTCTTCAGGAACACCTCAGCACTGGGAAACCCTCTCAGGCCCAGGAACCCAATGACCTGAAGCCAACATTAGATTCTATCACCTGCGGAATCCCTGGGGCTCCCTGGCACAGGCCCCCAGAGCCCCGGAGAGATGCCTATCCTGGTCTCTAGCCTTCTCGGCTATCTCTTTTCTTGCCCTAAAGCAATACTTTTCACCACGTGCGCGCTGTGTCAGCCCCTCCCTGACCAAAGTCCTATTTCCGGTTTGACTCTCACCGGCCGCTCGTGGTCAGCACAATGATGGCGGCAGCACAGCACTTGAAGGCAGCCTCCACGGCCCCGATAGCCGTGATCTCAGTGGGATCGCGGCTCAGTGGCGCTGCCCGTCGTAGCTCCTCAAACAACTGGCGGTGGTACACAGCGGCCTCTGCCTCTCGGGCAATCTGCAGGCACCAGAGTAGAGTCAATGCGGGTCCCAGAGGGATCCGAGTCCCTGGTTCAGCCGCTTTTCAGGACTAAGTTCCTACCGCGTGTTGCATCTTTACAGCCTCCACAGGGAAGCTGCCCTTGGCGGTCTCTCCCGACAACATGATACAGTCAGCCCCATCCAGCACCGCATTGGCCACATCGCTTGTCTCCGCCCGAGTTGGTCGAGCTTTAGTGATCATGCTCTCCAGCATCTGGGTGATACCACGAATGTCAGAATCGTAGAAGTCACATTCTGACTGGGGATCCCTCCCACACTATTTTTCTATGACTCCACCTGCACTCTTGGAATGCCAGGATCACATGAGACCCGGAAAAGTTCATGTCGTCTTCACCTAACTTTGTTATTTGTGGCCAGACACTAGACAGCAAATGTAGATCTAAGGTTTCTCAGCCCCTTTAAAGAATAGCTCAAGGCTTCACTCCTTACCTGTGTGGCACAGACGACTGGCTTGCCCGCCAGGTTGCAGCGCCCAATCATCATCTTCTGAGCCAGGAAAACCTTCTCTGCTGGGATCTCAATGCCCAGGTCGCCCCGTGCCACCATGATGCCATCGCTCACCTCTAGAATTTCATCAAACCTGGGAGGTTGGAGGAATTCAGGCTGGGGCAGAGCCAGGGGATGCGGGGAAGTAGGAAAGAGAGGGCTAATGCGAACAAAGACCAAGTCTCACTTTTTTACGCCTTCATGGTTCTCGATTTTGCTGATAATTTTTATGCCCTGTCCTTCCGGCCCCAGGGCAGCCCGGACTGCAGCCACATCGCTGGCTTTCCGTATAAAGGAGGCAAAGATGATGTCCACATTATGCTCCACCCCGAAGCGCAGATCCAAGAGATCTTGCTCAGACAGCCCAGGAAGGTCCACCTCTGCATTCGGCAAGTTCACACCCTTCCTGCTACCCAGGACACCACCGTGCTCCACTTCGGTCACCAGCCCCTCTGGGCCTGCGGGTATAGAGGGAGTCGGCCGGCGTCAGGGCTGACACCGTGCTCCAGGCACAGCAGAGGAAGCGCTAAGCTTGGAGCCTCAAGGAACCAGGCACTTCTGAGCCCTTCACCTCCTCCACACACACCAAGATAAGACATGAAATGCCCAGCCCCAAACCGTGATGAGGCCAGAGGACCACTAGGACAACTGGGGAAATAGGCACAGCCAGGGGAAGGCGTGAGTAATCTAGAGAAGACCAAAGAGAAGGTGTCCCGTGTTAGGAGGCACTTGCGCACCGATTTTCCGCACTACTAAAGAGATGAGTCCGTCGTCAATGTAGATGCGGCTCCCCACTGTAAGGACCCGGACGATATTGGGGTAGTCCACCCACACTGTGTTTGCGGTGCCCCGTGTCTGGAACTTCGGGTCCACAGTCACCAGCACCTGTGAGCCCTTCACAATCTCCACTTCCGACTCTGGGCCCTGGGGGCGGGGCCAGAGAGACATGAGTGGGAGGGTAGGACTAGCGTTGACCCCCTCTTCTACCCCAGAGCTCTAACAATCCTCCAAGCCCACACAGCGCAGACCCTACATAGGCTTCTCACCCCCTCCAGGATCCCGGTGCGTATCTCTGGTCCCTTGGTGTCCAGGGCAATGGCCACAGGCCTGTAGCTGAGTGGGGAAGCTGCAAAGCTCTCAGCTGCCTCTCGGATGTTCGCGATGGACTCCGCATGGTACTAGCCGTGAGAGCGAAAATGTCAAGGGAAAGTGGGCAGGACCTGGGGCATCCTCCAGTTCCTTCCTCCAGGATCTCCCCACACCTCATGGGAACCGTGGGAGAAGTTGAGTCGTGCAATGTTCATCCCCGCCTTGATCATCTCTTTGAGGCGTTCCACAGAGCGAGATGCTGGCCCTAGAACCAGAGATCCTACTATGAAGTTCCTCCCAAACCGGATTGCCAGCAAAACCCATCAGTGACCTCTAAGAGACTGCCCCACCTTTGGAGTCCTTCATTCTTGGAGTTTCCCACTCCAACCTGCACGCACCCACCACCTTGGCAAGGCAGCTTATGTGGATGTCCAACCCCAGCCAGGCCTTAGGTACCTTTATTAGCAAGCGTCTTAGCATTAAGTGCCTCACTGGTTACTCTAGGCTGTGAAGAGTCAGAACACCAGACGGGCCAAGTGGGAGATTTCAAAGCGGAGGTGTCTCACTGACAGCTGAGTTCTGTCCAAGTCTCCACCCTCCTCATCATAAATCAACAACAGCATTTGATGCACACTTTTCTCCTCTTCCCCGTCTCCTTTCTTGCTGCACTGAAGATGGAACCCAGGGCCTCCTGGATGCTCTACCACAGAGCTGGCTCTGTCCTTCGTTTTTCTTCCTTTCTTTTTCATCCACCCCCCCCCATAGCCTTCCTTCTGAGACACGGTCTCTAATCCAGGCTAGCCTTAAACTTGCTATGCTGCTGAGGAAATCCTTGGACTTCCGATTCTCCTGTTCTAGCCTCCCTGTGCTGGGATTTAGGGTTTGCTGTACCATGCCCAGTTTATGTCATGCCAGGGACAGAACTATGGGCTTTGTGCTCACTAGGCTTGCCCTCTGTCTTCTGAACTACACACCCACCCCCTTTCTCCTTGGCCTTGAGTTCTTGTTTTATTTATTTGTTTAATTTTAGTGTGTGTGGTCAGAATCCACCACGTAGGTTCCAGGGTTGGAACTCAGATCATCAGGCCTCATGGCCAGAGCCATCTTACCAGGCCCTGGGGCCTGCATACTTGATCCTCTTGCCTCAACCTCTCAAGGGATGCTATTAAAGGAGCACACCAGGAGCATGACATCACGCTTGTGTGTGTGTGTGTGTGTGTGTGTGTGTGTGTGTGTGATAAAGAGAAGGAGAGAATTGAGTGGTGAGTGTGTATGTGTGAGTAGAATGTGTGTGGTGTGTATGTGTATACATGTGGTATGTGTGTGCATGTGTGGTGTGTGGTGTATATGTGGTGTGTATGTGTATACATGTGGTATGTGTGTGAATGTGTGGTGTGTGTGTGGTGTATATGTGGTGTGTTTGTGTATACATGTGCTATGTGTGTGCATGTGTGCATGCGTGTCTGCCTGGTCATCAGCACTCACCGTTAGTACCTTCCCTCCTATGTGCCCGACTGCCTTACTTGGAAGACAATCTGTGCAGAATATACCTTTCTTTCTTATTCATTTTTGAAATAGGGTCTCAATTTACAGCAACCCCCAGATCTCAGTTTCTCCAGGGTGGAGACTCTAGGTATGAGCCACTGCACCGATTCTGCTGATTCCTATTTTATTTATTTATTTGGTTTTTCATAACAAGGGTTCTCTGTGTAACTCTGTCTGTCCTGGAACTCGCTTTGTAGATCAGGCTGACCTTGAGCTCAGAGATTCGTTGGCCTCAGCCTCCTGAATGATAGAATTGAAGGCATACACCATCATAACCAGCTGCTGATTTATATTTTGTATCTCAGTTCCAGATCACTCACCCAATTTCAGGGCTGAGTATCTGACTCTCATTTGTGTTTGGATGTTGAATGTGTCCCTCACATACAATCCATCAGTCCATCAGGAAATTCCCATGGCTCGGCCTCCAACAAATCCGTTTTGAGTGAGAGCACCACCTTTCCCCCCCAGCCACCGTCAGTTCTGCAGGAGCTGGCTCTCACTCAACACCTCAACCTATAGCCGTGTTGGGTGATGTTCCTCCATCACCTCAGCAATGGGGAGGCAAGGCACAACAATGAAGAATTCCAGTCCAACCTTGGCTACAGAACAAGAGACCCTCATCAACAAACAGAAAAGCAGAAACAAAAGCAAAACAAACAAACAAACAAAAAAATCAGTGATAGGAGATTCTAACCCCAGGAGGGAGCTAAGGCAGGGTGACAGCCTCTCTGAGCTGGAGAGAGGAGTCAAGGCCAGCCAGGACAATCTAGTGAGATTATTTTTTAAATATTTATTTGTTTATTATGTAGACAGCATTCCTTCCATATATGAGCGCACGCCAGAAGAGGACGCCAGATCTCATTACAGATGGCTATGAGCCACCATGTGGTTGCTGGGAATTGAACTCAGGACCTCTGGAACAGCAGCCAGTGCTCTTAACCACTGAGCCATCTCCCTCTAGTGAGATTATATCAAAATAAAAAATAAAAAGAAAGCCAAGGATGGGAACCATGGTAGAGCCCTCTTGAACCATTCTCGAGGTCCTGAATCCAATTCCTAGACCCTCCCCCCTGCACCTCACCTTGTTCTCCCCTCCCCCAGTCTCTTCACGGTTAGACCATGAAGCTACTCTAGGCTTCCTTTCTGTTTTCAGATTTATTTTTAAGCTGTGTGTGTCTGAGGATAAATACGTGCCCGTGAGTAAAGGCAAGCTGTCGCATTTCCAGGCAACTGTAAATTACCCAGTGGGAGTTTTTGGGAACTGAACTCAGGTCTTGGGAAGAGTTGTGCTCAATCTTAATGACTGAGCTCCAGGGCACCTTGGTTTCTGGGCATTGACTTCCCTTTGCCTGGACATCTCTTTCCCCAAAGGTCTGCAAAGCTGGTTCTCCCCTTGCCATCTTCCTTCCTTTTATTTTCAGACTGTCATGCAGCCCAGGCTAAGCGCAAAGTTAATACGTAGCTGAAGATGAGCCTGAACCTCTGACCTTCCGACCCTCCTACTTCCACTGCCCAGGCCTGGGAACACAGGCTGCACAGCAGTAGCTGATGCTGGGGCTTCACGCAGGGGAGGAAAACACTCTACTGACCGGCCACATTCCCTGTCCCATTTTTGCTTCTTGATGTTGTGACAGGATCTCATGTTGTAGCGTCATCTGGCCTCAACCTCTCAGCAGTCCTGCTACCTGGGCACTCAGAGAGCAGAGGTTACAAACATGAGCCCATCATCATTCCCATCTTCTTTTGCAGTTTTTGTTGAGGTTTTTTTCTCAGCTGCCCTGGCCCCTGTTTAGGACGACAATCTTACTCCTGCCCTGGGGTGTGTGTCTGTGTGTGACTGTGTGTGTTTGTGTGTATCTGTGTGTGTGTCTGTGTGTCTCTCTGTGTGTGTCTGTGTTCGTGTGTCTGTGTGTGTCACTGTGTGTGTGTCTCTGTGTGCGTGTGTCTCTGTGTGTCTATATGCATGTGTCTGTGTGTGTCTCTGTGTGTGTGTCTCTGTATGTGTCTCTGTGTGTGTCTATCTGTGTGTGTCTGTGTGTGTCTCTGTGTCTCAGTGTGTGACTGTGTGTGTGTGTCTGTGTGCGTGTGTCTCTGTGTATGTCTGTGTGTCTCTCTGTGTGTGTGTGTCTGTGTGTGTCTGTGTGTGTGTGTCTGTGTGTGTCTGTGTGTGTCTCTCTGTCTCAGTGTGTGACTGTGTGTGTGTCTCTGTGTCTGTCTGTCTGTCTGTGTGTGTCTATGTGTACTGGATATCCCTGACCACACCTTCTATTTACTCACAGCTTTCTAACACACTGAAATACTGAAATATTGAAATAAATACTGAAGTAAATAGCTACTTTTTTTTTGTCTTTTTGAAACAAAGTTTCCCTATGTAGCCCTGGCAGTCCTGGAACTTTCTACATAGACCAGGCTGGCCTCAAACTCACAGAGATTCTCCTGCTTCTGCCTCTTGAGTGTTGGGATTAAAAGCTTGGACCACTACACCTGACTTTGAATTAGCTACATTTTAATAAATCATTGCTTAGTGTTTGTTGTCCCACCTGCTAGACTTCCCTTACCTGTTTATTTACTGGTCTACTTCCAATCTAAACCCTGTCTACTAGGTACTCAACACGTATTTGTTAAGTTAGGTTGATATCCCATACTTGTGATGTCACTGCAGCAGAAATTCAAGGCTAAGACTATACAATATGGGCTATGTAATAAGCTTAAAACCACCCAAGGTGACCTGAGACCCTGTCTCAAAAATCCAGCTTCAAACAGATGTGGTGGTGGATGCCTTTAATTCCAGCCCAGCACCGAAGGCAGAGGCAGGTGGATCTCTTAGTTCAAGTTTATCCTGCCCAACAGCCAGAGCTACAGAAATAGACCTTGTCTCATAAAAACATCAAGCAAACAACTACCCCCTCCCGCAGGAAAACCCTCACAAATATTAGTTGAATGAATGACCACATCAAAAATTGCAAAGATAAGGAGAAACCTTGAGCCCGACAGTCTCACCGATGGTGGCAATGATACCGGTGCTGCGAGCAACCACCGGCTCGGAGTCAATGTCCAGGAGACACAGGTGTTCCAGGAAGGTGTCTGCCATAGCCGCGGGCAGTTGCTGTTGCTGGAAGAAAGCAGTGCCCAGCTCCTGGGTCAGCTGGGCCACACTAGCACGTCGAAGGTATCCTGCTGGCCCTGCAGTAAAAGGGGATTCAGGGTCTGGCACAGACACCTGCCTGTCGTCCATGCGCCTCCTGCTAGGGCATGATGCAGCCGTTCAGCGCTCCAGTTTGGGGGAGACCTTCCTTCAATGGGAGTATATCATATGGATGGCACTTTGTTTAGTCTCAAGGGTCCTATAGTGCAGGCTGTTAAGCATGTTCTATTCCAATTTTGCAAATAAGGAAAAGGGTTTCAAAATGGTAAAATACATTGTCCAAGAAAATGCATCTTCCGGGTAAGATGATTTAAATCTAGGTCTAGCTGACCCCAAGCTCAAGTTCTTAATATCCCATCTAAAAAGACCCTTCCCCATCTCCGACTTCTTTCAGTCCGCTCAGCCTCGCCACCCAGACTTCAGACCTACGTCTCATTATCGAGCCCCAGAATCACCCAGCTCCTTTCCCTAAGATCCGTTTACTTCCTTCCAGCTCCAAACAATTCACTGACTTCCTGACCCCCTTCCTAGTACTCTCTATCCACTCAGCATTGCTCCAGGCCCCAGGGATCCTGCAGCTTGACCCAGCCCAACTCAGTAGAACATCCTGTCCAGAAGTACCTGCCATGGCGTTGAATACCTGCCGTGCCTGTGGGACTGCTTTATGCTGGGCTGTGTCAGTGGCATGAGGCCTGGCTCAGATGAGATCAGCCCTGAAGACTAGTTAAAGTGTAATCAGAGAGCATCTCTCTTCCTGATGTAAGCCTGTATACCAAGGGCCAGAGTCCAGGAACCACGGGAGTGCCCCGTGGCATCCGTGCTGCTGGATCCCCTTTGGCCTGTCTGCAGAGCCTGGATCAAAGGCTCTGATCAGGTCTGTGTGTGACACAGGTAACGCCATGATGGGCATCCTTCCCCCAAGGCCTCCGCCCCACCAACTCTGATTCTACCCTAGTTCCCCCTGTGTTCAGTGGTGGCCCGTATCTTTTCTTACCTCCTGGAGCCCCACTTAGGGCGGACTTTGCTAAGTCTTTCTGGGACCTAGAGATCCATGGCCAGAGCTGGTGGGGTAGAATGTTCTCTTGGACAGACATGCTTCCAGCGTGGAGCCCTGGGGCTGCTTCCAGCGTGTAGCCCTGGGGCTGTGAGCACCACTGACTGGGAGGAGAGGGTGCCTAACTGCTGGTCTTATCTGAGGGAACCAGAGAATAGAAAAGGGGCACACCCAGGAGGCAGCCCCATCCCCACAGAGTCCCTTGTCCACGACTGCCAGCTGTCTGCCCCGACCTCATCCCTCCCCTAAGTCATCCATTTTTCTTGATCAGGTTTTAGACTTGGTTGTGCTCTCTAAGCAAGGGCTTGAAGGCTGGGGACCAGCGTGTGGAAAAGAGGGAAGCAGAACCTTTTGAGAGTGTGAAGTTAAGGCCTCTCTCACTTTCTCCCATTGTCTTTCTGTGAATTCAAAGATGGAACCATGAATATTCCCAGGCACTAATTAATAAACATGTCTAGATTGCTATTGATCAATCATATGGAGAAACACTTGGTCAAACTTTAGCCGTCACTGGGATGCCTCACCCAACTCAAAGTCTGTCATGGCATGAGGGGGACGATGTCGCCTTACTGACCACCAACCATGGGGGTAAGCTGCAGGCCTGCGGTGACACCCTGTAGTCCTCCACGGACCACCCGGTGCTTGCTGCTGCTTTTGCACTCCCAGCTGGCCCCATTCCGGGGGGACTTTGCAGGCTCAGCCTTGATAAAACAGTGGACATCTCTGAGAAGCCTTTGGTGGCACGATCACTGTGACACTGGCCAGTATTTGCGCATTCCCTGCCATCTACTATTTACTGCACATCTGTGCCAGACTGTGAGGGCCCAGTGGGAGCGGCAGATGGAACCTTTCCCGGCTGTGGATTGTAGTGTAGTGGGGAGACAGACTAACAGCACAGAAATAAAGGAATGCCATGAACTGGGTAAGGGCTTCCAGGGATGGGTCACAATCCTGGGGCTGAGAGGCCGGCAGGAGCAGGGATGGATCTTAGATGCCTCTTTTTTTTGTTTTGTTTTGTTTTGTTTTTGAGACAGGGTTTCTCTGTAGCTTTGGAGCTTGTCCTGGACCTAGCTCTTGTAGACCAGGCTGGTCTCAAACTCACAGAGATTTGACTACATCTGCCTCCTGAGTGCTGGGATTAAAGGTGTGGGCCACCACCACCCGGCCTTAGATGCCTCTTAAATAAGATGAGGGTTTGTTGGTTTGGTCTGTTTATTTGAGACAGGGTTTTTCAGTGTGGCTGTGGCTGTCCTGGAACTTGCTCTTTAGACCAGGCTAGCCTCGAACTCACAGAGATCCTGCTGCCTCTGTCTCCGGAGTGTTGGGGTTAAGATGAGGGTTTCTTTGATGTGGTTCTGCTTCAACTTCACTATTAAGGAGAAGGAACCAGCAGGGATAGAGGGAACAGTTTTCTGCAGGTGAAATATATATCATAATTCTGAGAGGGAAAAACTTGTGTAAAAGAGGCTGGATGGGGGAACATGGCCACGGTGAAATACTAAGTGGGGCCTAGTATTGGTGGCAGGGATGTAATATAATACAAATAAGGTTTTCGGTAGCTCTAGCTGATGGGTGGAGTCAGTAATGGATGCAGGAGACACTGGTAGGCCTTGGGAGTGGCTCTGGGTTTGAGGTGACAGGCTAGCCTGGCTGTCACTGTGGAGAGGGAGTAGTCTGTGAGATGCATTTGGGAGAAAGGTAGACAGAGTGTGCAGGAAATAGAGGCTTTCATTCCATGGGGCACGAAGGGGGAAGTCTGGCTTTGGAGTTAAATGTCCTGTGTGTTTGCCCCTCCAGAACCAGCACGGAGGCAGTGTACGCAGGAGGAAGCTGAGAGCTAATTCTGTAACACCCTGCCTTCCTGGGAGAGGAGAGCAAAGGGCTTTCCTCGGAAGATGAGGCATGAAGTGTCAGGCTGGGTGGGGTTCCTAGTGGACTGTGACCCCCAGCAGAAGTCACAAAGGCCACAGCGTCTAGGTGGGCCTTTTCCAGAGCCACAGCACTGAGGAGGCGCCAAAGGGTGAAAGGGCACCAAGGGCCTTTCAATGGCCTCTGATGTGACCCAAGCAGGCGGGTGGAGAGCAGTGCTTGTTACCCACTGAGATAAGAGGGGAACAGGTTTACTATAGGGGAGCCCAGGTGAGCAGTGGTGGTGCACACCATTAATCCCAGTACTTGGGAGGCAGAGGCAGGCAGATCTCTGAGTTTGATGGCAAACTGGGCTACAGAGTGAGTTCCAGGACAGCCAGGGCTACACAGATAAACCCTGTCTTGACAGACAGAGAAATGGGGAACCCAAGGCTTCTGTTCAGACAGGCTCTGTTTGAGGTGGTGGTTAATCATTAAAAATCCAGGGTTGAGCTGGACCTCTTCACTGAGCACTGAGCACTGGCATGCCTGCCCTCGCTTCCCTGTCATGACAGGAGGACCAAGGAGCTGAGGAGAGGGTGCTGTTCACCTGGGTGCCCTCCAGACCCCATCTCTACGTCCTTCTGCTCTGCGTTGCGGTCAGAGGCCAAAGACTTTGTCCCTCCCACGGCTTTTGCAGAGTTTGGCTGGTGGAGAAGCACACCCATGGTAGACTGAGACACGCTCCTGCCAGAGGACCCATTCCCAGCCTTTCCGGACAATGAGACCACAAAGGCTGATCTGAGAGGTGCCCTGAGTTTGCTGACGCTGCTGCCCACAGCTCCGCAGATAATCTTGTTAAAGCCAAATGCTCTGGTTTGAGGGAATACTCCGATTCCTGCAAGAACTGTGTCCCAGCGTGAAAATTACCTGGAGATAGTGTGGTGCTTGGCCCGACCTGGCATCGCTGGCTACATTCCTTGCCTCTGGGGACTTCTCAGTGGAGGGGAAAGGGTAACCTCAGACCCTGGCGTGGGGGAAGTGAGCACCGGGATTCCTGATGTCAGCATTTAGAATAAAGAACAAACAGTGTTGACAACTCGTTGTCACCAGAGAGATATGACAGACATCAAGGACTGGGGATCGGAGCTCTCAGAGTCAGGCAGACACACTGGGCCTGTTAGTGTTTTGTCTGTATTGTTCAATCAAGTTTAACTCTAATTCTGAGTTCCCACCCACTCGGTCAGGAAATTTCACTGCTTTTCTCAGGGCTCTCTTCACCCAGTCCCAAGCCTAGCATCTCCTCATCGATTCTCCAGTCTCTCCAGAGGGTGCTACATGTGTGACTCGTTGATACCTCTAGGTCACAGGTTCTGGGCCCCAGTTCTGGGTGCAACTCATAGCTTCTGAGAACCAGGACACTCCTCCCTCCTCCCTCTCTCTGCTTTCCACACACAGCTCACGCAGGCACATCGAAACTCACACACACGCACACACTCATGTGCACCACACACCCCCACCCCACCCGCAGCAGCCAAGTGCAGCAGGGTCCTCGGAGGCTTTGCACACACCCAGCATAAAGCCTCCGGCAGCCTGAGCGAGGTGCTAGAGAGCCGCGGCAGTCTGGGAGAGCCAGGGAATTCGGCCTCAGCTTGGTCCTCTGTGGTGAACGGAGATAACCAACCCCGGGAAGGGTGCAGGGTGATAGCCGCTCCTCCCTCTGCGGAGGCCGGGTGTGTTCGAAACGTGCTTCTGCATATTTGGGAGAATGTTTGTGCAGTACACGAAATGCACGTTCCACTGTGGAACCGGGTCTGTGAGTTTCCTATGTATCCTGCCAGAAATAGACCATGAAGAGAGAAGGACTAACCAAGAGCAGCACAGACCGACTAACACCCTCCCACCCCACCCCTGCTTCCTCCGGTCCCACCTAGCAATCCATTGTGGACTCATTTCCACTGAGAGCTCAGCTCAGTTTTTGTACATCCATGATAGCCCTCAATTCTCCAAGTCAAGGATCTGTTGGAGTGGTGTTAGAAGCTTCTGTCGCCGGGTGGTGATGGCGCATGCCTTTAATTCCAGCACTTGGAAGGCAGAGGCAGCCGGATCTTTGTGAGTTCGAGGAAAGCCTGGTCTACAAGAGCTAGTTCCAGGACAGGCTCCAAAGCTACAGAGAAACCCTGTCATGAAAAACTGAAAAAGAAAAGAAGAAGGAGGAGAAGGAGGAGGAGGAGGAGGAGGAGGAGGAGGAGGAGGAGGAGGAGAAAAAGGAGAAGAAGAAGAAGAAGAAGAAGAAGAAGAAGAAGAAGAAGAAGAAGAAGAAGAAGAAGAAGCTCCTGTCGTCTACACCACCCCCATTTTCTTTTTCTTTTAATTTCATTTATGCATGTGGGTGTTTTGTAAGTCTGTGCACGGTGGGGGTGCCTGGTGACAGCCAAAAAAGGGCATCGGATTTCCTGGAAGCGGAGTTGCACATGTTCATTAACTTTTTTGGCATCCTTAAACAGGCTTCATTTTCCTCTTTAATTCAACTACTTTAGAAAACACAGTGAGCCATATCCTTTTGAGCAAGACTGTCAAATCAGCTACTGAGAGGGCTGGGGAAGAAAAATCACGAGTCTAAGACCCATCAAGGCTGCAGACAGAGTTCAAGGCCAGCCTGGGCAACTTAGCAAACCTCTCTCTCAAAATTAAAAATTGGGCTGCTGTGTGCCTGTGCTTGCACATACACCAGTATACAAGCAAATGGATTCTTAAAATGTAATTAGAAAAACAACAACAAATGGGCCTGGTGGTAGAAGGAGAAGGAGGAGGAGGAAGAAGAAGGAGAAGGAAGAAGAGGAGGAGGAAGGAGGAGGAAGGAGGAGAAAGAGGAGGAGAAAGGAGGAGGAGGAGGAGGAGGAGGAGGAGGAGGAGGAGAAGACGAAGAAGAAGAAGAAGAAGAAGGAGGAGGAGGAGGAGGAGGAGGAGGAGGAGGAGGAGGAGGAGGAGAAGACGAAGAAGAAGAAGAAGAAGAAGGAGAAGAAGAAGAAGAAGAAGAAGAAGAAGAAGAAGAAGAAGAAGAAGAGTTATTGGAGGGGAAGAAAAAGGTCTGAGGTTAAACTCTTGCCTAACTGGGTGTGAGGCCCTGGGTTCAGTCTCCACTACCCCATGGAAAGAGCCATCTAGAGCACGTCAGTAGCTACAAACCTGGCAGGTTTGGCACTAGTAAAAGCCAGTGTGCTCAGGAAGGCAACCTCAAAAAAGCTTGGACTCCCATGAGACCTCAGCACTAGCTCCTAGTTCACAATAAATACAAGTTAAAGGACAGCTAGGTGAAAAGCGGAGGATGTGCTCTCCCAGTCACAAGTGTGACAAGGAAGTGTGACAAGGAAACACTGCCAGCAGTGTGGTAGCAAAATAAGAAAAGAGAAAGAACTGTTCAAAGTGACAGCAGGCTGGAGGATGGCTCTCTGCGTGTCATGGGCTTGATTTAAGCACAGGGACGTGAGGTTGATCCCTAAAACCCATATAAATATACCAGACATCTTGGCACATGCTCGTAATCTCTGTGCTGGGAGAGGCAGGAGCATGCCTTGCATAGGGCTTGCTGGCCAGCAAGTCTAGCCTGATTGATAAACTTCAGGTCAATGAAGAACCCTTTCCCAAGGTGAATGGCCGTCTAAGGATGACAATGGAGATTATTCTCTGGCCTCCATAAGCACCCCCACACTCATGCGTGAGCCCCACATGTTCACATACAACATGTGAAGAATAAATTATTTAAGACTCAGATGGGCGCTGGTGACACACGCCTTTAATCCCGGCACTCGGAAGGCAGAGGCAGGCTGGTCTCCGTGAGCTCGAGGCCAGCCTAGTCTGGTCTATAGGCTCTAGTTCCAGGACAGGCTCCAAATGTAATTACTCAGCCACAAATAAGGCTGCACTTCCAGGTTTTAGAGCTATGCATATGCAGACAAGCCCTCAGGCAGAAGTGCCTGAATGTTAAAGGGCCCCGCGTGACCCACGTGTGCACATGTGTGGTTACATCCACATATGACTCAGCTAAGCACTTGCGCGCATGCGTGAGCCCGTCATCTGTGTCATCTGCTTGTGATGTAACCACATCAACTCCCTGTGCTCATGCACTGGGCAGATTTTGAAAGCTGGCTGTGCTATCTTCCTGTCTCTCTCTGCACACCGATTCCCCAGGCCTGTACACGCCCCCTCTAATAACCTCCTAAGCTGGTTTGTTCTGTGTTTTGTGGTTCCTTCTCGGCAGCCATCTTGTGTGCTGCTCTGTGGAGGACCTGATGATTCCCAGTGTTCAAGTCGGTCAGTTCACAATTGTTGTAACTCCAGGGAGCCGAGTCCTTCCAGCCTGTCTGGGCATCTGTCCTCACATGCACAAACACACACAGAGACACAAACACAATTAAAAATAAAAGAAAACTGGGCTTGGAGGTGCGATCTTTACTCCCAGCACTCAGAAGACAGAGGAAGAAGACTCTCTGTGAGTTTGAGATCAGCCTGGACTATATAGCAAATACCAGGGACTACGTAGAGAGATCATGTTGGGAGGAACTCAGCAAACTAAGTACAGTGTGAGGACCTTATCTGACTTTTGATTTGAACAAAGAAACCCCGGGATTTTTGTTGTGCTGTCTGTAGAATGTAGAAGGAGCTGTGGGCAGGCCTGCTTTTCGTCCTGCCCGGCTCCCAGTCGGCTAGCTTTACATCTTAAATAATTACATGGAAACTGTATTCATTTAAACACTGCCTGGCTTATTAGCTTCTAGCCTCTTATTGGCTAATTCTCACATCTTGTTTTAATTCATATTTAGTAATCTGTGTAGCACCACGAGGTGGTGGCTTATTGGGAAAGATTCAGCATGTCTGACCTGGTGACTGGCTCCATGGCGTCTGTCTCAGAGAGGAGAGGCATGGCGACCGCCAATGGTGACTGCCTAAAGCGTCTGCCTGACTCTGCTTTCTTTCTCCCACAATTCTGTTTTGTCTACTCTGCCTACCTATGTTCTGACCTTTCAGCCAAGCAGTTTTCTTTATTAATTAACCAGTGAAACAACAGATAGACAGATGACCCTCCTCCATCATTTCCCCTTTTTCTGTTTAATCAAAAAAGAAAAGCTTCAACTTTAACATAGCAAAATACATATAACAAAACAGTTATCAAGCAGGAATTAGTTACAATATTTATATCTATTTTATCATAACTAAGGAAAACTATAACTATCTATCCATTCTTCAACTCCATCAAAGACACCAGGAAGATATAATATTAGCTAAGTAAACAAGAAATAAGCAACTTCCAAACTCTAGAAATGACAGAGACATCTCGCTGCCTGGACAGTCACCCAAAGTTCTTTTGTACCGTTGGGGCATCCATCTTCAGCCTACAGGCCTATAGTATCCAGCAGACATTTCCATGAAGCAGGAAATTTCAAAGGCAGTTCAGTCACTTTCTGCTGTGTCCTGCAGAATGTCTCGCAGACTCTTTCATGAATCAGGAACCCCGAAAGACCATCTCACCTTTAGGCAAGTTCAGCAGTCCTCTCTCTGTGGGTTCTCTGTGTCCAGTTTATGCAACAATTCAGGCAAGAGCAGTTTCTTACCCAAATGGCTAACCAAATCCATAAGGAGCCTCTTTGATGCCTATCATCCTCTTGAAGTAGATTGGTGCTGCTAGGAGCAGATGTGTCTCATTGTCATGAAAAACCCTAAGTTATTAAAACATCTTAAATGCCATGTTCTGTAGTCTTTGAAAGATATGAAGAATGCCTATTTTACTAAAATATATCTTTATATATCTAGAAAATCTAACTAACATGACTACAAGGTTGACTATTATTGATGATTATCCATTAACAACCTATATTTCCTAATTATACATTTATTTATTTATTATGTATACACTATTCTGTCTGTGTGTATGCCTGTAGGCCAGAAGAGGGCACCAGAACCCATTACAGATGGTTGTGAGCCACCATGTGATTGCTGGGAATTGAACTCAGGACCTTTGGAAGAGCAGGCAATGCTCTTAACCTCTGAGCCATCTCTCCAGCCCCATACATTGCATTTTTAAATGAACTACACAATCACAATGCCTTAATCAAGAGCAGAAATACATATACATATAACAAAATTTACCTTAAAATCCATACCAATGCAAATTATTTATATCTATACCATATCCCCCTTTAAATGTAAAAGAACATTTATAAACAATATTTAGGAATATGGACGTAGTTATTTCTCTCCAAACTTCTTCCTGCTGTATAGGGGTGCTGTTAATCAGGTCTTTTATGGTGTGACCTGTGTGCCAGGTTCATCTCAATCAGCAGTTGAGTGAAGTAATTTTTTGATGGTGTTCACAGCAACCTTTCAGGATGGTGTGGTCTATCATACCATACTGGGATAGAAGCAATCCACAGGGTCTCATCCTCTGTGAAAACAAAAGAAGACCCTCTTTTCCAAAGCATGATATCCTTAGATCCAAATTCTGAAGTTAAGATACCTTTAGAACATATATGCAGGTTTGGCTTAACAGCCCATTCAATGAATTTTTTAAAAATATTTATTTATTTATTATGCATACAATATTCTGTCTGTGTGTATGTCTGCAGGCCAGAAGAGGGCATCAGACCTCATTTACAGATGGTTGTGAGCCACCATGTGGTTGCCGGGAATTGAACTCAGAACCTTTGGAAGAGCAGGCAATGCTCTTAACCACTGAGCCATGTCTCCAGCCCCTGAAATTTTTTTTGTACTTTAAAAAAATTTTTAAAATTTTTTTCATAGTAAAAAATTTTAAAGAAAACACAATAATACAAAGAATCCAGACCCTCTGTGAATTTTCCATTTTTACGTGGTTTATTTTTATTCTATCACTTTATTTTATTCTGTCTCTTTAAAGACTTTACCCTTTTTTAATGCATTAACTTTATTCTCTCTTTCTTTTTTTCTCTCCCAAGCCTATGTACACTCATCCAACATTGTGACCCATTTAAAGGTTTTTTTTTTAAATATTTATTTATTATGTATACAATATTCTGTCTGTGTGTATGTCTGCAGGTCAGAAGAGGGCACCAGACCTCTTTACAGATGGTTGTGAGCCACCATGTGGTTGCTGGGAATTGAACTCAGGACCTTTGGAAGAGCAGGCAATGCTCTTAACCACTGAGCCATCTCTCCAGCCCCCATTTAAAGGTTTTTTATGTCTGAATCTGTCCTGTTGTGAATCTGTAATTCTTTACTATCCAAGAGCATTTTTTTTTGGTTTTTCAAGACAGGGTTTCCCTGTAGTTTCTAGAGCCTGTCCTGGAACTAGCTCTTGTAGACCAGGCTGGCCTCAAACTCAGAGATCCGCCTGCCTCTGCCTCCCGAGTGCTGGGATTAAAGGCGTGCGCCACCACTGCCTGGCTCCAGGAGCATTTTTGTTTTGCAGTTTTAAATCACTTAGATGGTAAGAATCTAAGCTATGACATTCCTAGGTCAAAAACAGGTACTGTCTGCTTGCCCCGCCCAGTCCAACATGGCGGAGCCGCAGTAGCCCTATGCAGCACTTTAACTCTGAGACTGAGCGTGCGGCACAGAAACTCTTTTCATCCAAGTTACAGCCAAATCTGACAGGCAGAGCACTGCACAGCCTGGAAACATCTCTGTATGGAGGCAGGAATCTGCCATGCTCTCCCGCCTGCCTAAGCCTGATCCCACAGTCTGCCCAGGTGTAGGCAGGGAGTGCCAAGCCATTGGCTTGGTTTCAGAGAGTGGAAACACAAACATCCAGTCTCATAAAAGCCATTGAAATGCTTTATAGCTAGAGTTCGCGCTGGTGGCACAGCGTAGGAAGCTGCGTTTTAAAACCAGGCAGGTTTTTTCCAGCTACGGCTGCTGAGTCAGGGAAATTTCTCTTCGGCAGGCCAGCAACAAACAGCAAAAATCTTCGTTAAAGTCTCTCTCTCTTTTTTTTTTAAAGCCCTCTCAGGTTTTTAAGTGGATTTAGTTACCCCATTGGGTGCCACTCTTTGTGGGATCAGCGGGCCACTTCCCACCACCCGGCTAGTTTTACCCAAAATAATTACACGGAATCTGTATTCATTTAAACACTGCTTGGCCCATTAGTTTCAGCCTTTTATTGGCTAATTCTCACATCTTGACTAACCCATATTTAGTAATCTGTGTAGCACCACTAGGTGGTGGCTTACCAGAAGAGATCTTAACCTGCGTCCGACTCAGAGAGGAGAGGCATGGCGACTGCCTGAAACATCTGCCTGACTCTGCTTTCTTTCTCCCACAATTCTGTTCTGTCTACTTCACCTACCTATGTTATGACCTATCAGGCCAAGCAGTTTTCTTTATTAATTAACCAATGAAACAACAGCTATACAGATGACCCTCCTCCATCAGATTTTGAACTTGGATTGGGGCTAGTATGGTTAGTGGGTTTGATGTTATTATTGTCGTTGTTGTTATTTTTGTTTGTTTGTTTCATTGGTTGGTTTTTCAAGAAAGGGTTTCTCTCTGTAGCTTTGGAGCCTGTCCTGGCTCTTGTAGACCAGGTTGGCCTCAAACTCACAGAGATCTGCCTGCCTCTGCCTCCTGAGTGCTGGGATTAAAGGTCTCTGCCATCAGCACCCAGCTGAGTCTTAAATAATTTTAAACAAACCAGCACCCATGTGGTGACTCACCATGACCTTCAGGGTATCTGTCACCCTATAAGAAACATAGAAAGTCCTGAGTGAGTGAAGTCCTAAGCGAAAGTATTTTGTTGACATAGCCAAGGCCATGTCATGACCCTCAGCGTCAGGCTCCAAGGGATGGCAAAACCTTCCTTGAGGAACCAAGTGCAAGTGTTGACAGTGTGTGTAGAAAATGTCCACCACAGCTTTCTCCTCCTGAACACTTATTGCCTGAAGACTGCTTCCTACATTGAACCTGTCAATGTTAGGTAAATATCCCTCCTCCTCTTCCTCCTCTTCTTCCTCCTCCTCCCCCTCTTCCTCCTCCTTCTCCTCCCTCTTCTTCTTTTGGATTTCTTTCCTCTTTTTAAAATTGCTTTTATCAAGCTATACATTTTCCTCCACTCACCCCTTCTCCCCCTCTCTTTCTACCCTCTCCTATGATCCCCAGGCTCCCAATTTACTCAGAAGATCTTGCCTTTTTCTACTTTCCATGTAGATTAGATCCATGTACATCTCTCTTAGGGTCCGTATTGTTGTCTAGGTTCTCTGGGATTGTGAACTGTAGTCTGTTTTTTCTTTGCTTTATGTTTAAAAGCCACTTATGAGTGAGTACATATTATATTTGTCTTTCTGGGTCTGTGTTTCCTCATTCAATATGATGTTTTCTAGGAAAATAAATAAATTTCAAGATGTCATTATTTTTTTCTGTTGTGTAGTACTCCATTGTGTAAATGTACCATATTTTCCTTATCCATTCTTTGGTCAAGGGGCATTTAAGTTATTTCCAGGTTCTGGCTATGACAAAGCTGCTATGAACATAGTTGAGCACATGTCCTTGTGGCATGATTGAGCATCCTTTGAGAATGTACCCAAAAGTGGTATTGCTGGGTCTTGGGGTAGGTTTGGCTCCTGCAGACAGAAAAGGTTACAGATATGCAGTAAAATGGTCTCAGCCAGAGGAAAGCTCTAGACAGGTTATAGTGTGTTTATCAGTGTGTGTATGCTTAAGGGAAAAAAAAGTTATAGACAGCCATAAAAAATAATTTATTAATTTACATTCTATCTCATACAGTTCCAGGGACAGATCTGACTTGCGAAGTGAGAGAGCTAAGAAATGACAGAGACAGCAGGCACGGCTTTAATCCCAGCACTTGGAAGAAATGACAGAGACAGCCAGGCACGGCTTTGATCCCAGCCTTGGGAGGCAGAGGTAGGTGGATCTCTGAATTTGAGGCCAGCCTGGTCTACAAAGTGAGTTTCAGGACAGCCAGAGCTACACGGAGAAACCCTGTCTCAAAAACACAACAAAACAAAACACCAAACAAAAAAGAAAAAAATGACAGAAACACTTTGAATTTTTTAAATGCTAATGTAAAGCAATTACTACTGAGGAATCAGAGTTCTCATGACTTATTATTACATGCTGTTCTTTCACATGGCATGGATAAAGATTATATTGCAGTTTCATTATACAGTCCAAATGGACTTATAAAGTTGACAGATGCCTTTTACCTGCTGAAACATAAAACAAAAATAATCCTTAACAGACTTGAACACACCGCACATTCTATACTTTTGTTAATACAGTTATGTATGTTACCTTTGAAAGCTTATGTGTTTTCAGAGGAAAGGGACCAGACCCCAGTGATAATAAATGGTCTAGGTTGCTATGAGATAATCCTTCTGCTTGCTGTAAATATGTATAGCTCTCATTGGTTAATAATGAAGCTAATTTGGCCTATACCAAGGCAGAATAAGGCTATGTAGGAAAACCAAACTGAAAATACAGAAAGGAAGAAGAGCAGAGTCAAAAAAGAGAGAGAGCCGAGCCAGCTGCTGGGGAAGCAAGATGCTAGAGGACAGGAAAAGCCATGAGTCATGTGGCAAATGTAAGTTAATAGAAATGGGTCAATTTAAGTTGTTAGAGCTAGTTAGTAATAAGCCTGAGCTATAGGCCAAGTATTTTGTAATCAATATAAGCTTCTGTGTGCTTTTTTGAGACTGGGGGTTGGACAAAAGAAAAGCTCCACTGCCGCGCCAGCGTGGCAACTGTTGTTCTTCTGAGCGAGGGATGTCGGGATTAACACACAACACAACTTCAGGTTCTGCAGACAAGCCTTTATTCCACCTTCTCACACAGTATACATATCCCTCAGCAGGGGAGGCTGAGCCAGCAAAAGCAGAAAGCGCATCACCTTAACTCACATGGCTTGGGGTAAACATCCTTAGAAACATTTCTGAAAACAACAGCTTGTTCCTGTTTTCAACCAACTGCAAGAGTGCAAAACAGATCAAGTGGAGGTGCGAAGGCCTGTCCTCTAGGGACCCAACACTCCACCTCTGTTTATACCAGGTGATCCAGCCTCTCAGAGTGCCTCTGTTTCAGTTTCCCCAAGAGTTCCATAGGCTGCTGACTGAGATGGTCCATCCTCACAGACTATTCCACTCAGCACTTCAGATAAGCCTGTGTCTTCCCATTGCACAGAGACTGGATAACAAATGTTACAGCTAGCACTTCCAGGACTTGATCAGTATCCCAGTTTTCCCAGTGTCTCCTACAGATGCCAGTGTCCCCAGGTATCAGGAACCAGCCCAGAGAACACAATGCCCACATTCCCAAGAGGTGGGGAGGGCAGAGTTTTTGGTCAGTCAATAGGTTATGGATGTTTGTCATTGTTTGGGGCACAGTTACAAGTTGTTACTGGTAACAGTCAGGAAAAAAGTTGAACAAAGGAGATTAGATTCAAGGATCTAATTCTGAAAAGAAAAAAAGAGATAAAAGGGTAGATTATTGAATCACTTTTAAATTTAAAAAGCAACTACTAATCTTATTTTATTTTTTTTTTGTTTTTTTTTTTCGAGACAGGGTTTCTCTGCAGCTTTAGAGCCTGTCCTGGAACTAGCTCTTGTAGACCAGGCTGGTCTCGAACTCACAGAGATCCACCTGCTTCTGCCTCCCGAGTGCTGGGATTAAAGGCGTGTGCCACCACCGCCTGGCTCTAATCTTAAATATTTTACAATGGTATGGATTTTTGTATATTGATACAAATTTAAGGCTATTCTTGTTTCACTGTGTATGTGTTTCTACTCATGTGTAAGGTTTTGTACCTATGCAGCTCATTTAAAAGGTTCTGTAGAGTTTTAATCTTTAAAAGCTATTTAGGATAATAAGCATAGGTTAATAGTTATTTATAATAAACATGTAGTCATATTAGGTATGCTGTCAAGGTTAAACATATATTTTAGATAGATAGGTGATCTTCAGACACTTCAAAACCTACAGAATATGACTTTTTAAATGTTTTGTTATAATAGGGCTTTTCATGACAATGAGACATGTCTGCTCCTGTCAGCACAAATTTACTCCAGAGAAGATGAGGGACTTTGAAGAAACTCCATATGGAGTTTGCTTGAGTTATGCCAAAGCTAGCCATTTGAGCAAGAAACTGCTTTTGCCTTGACTGCTGACAATATGCTATACAAACTGGACAAGCAGGATACAAAAAAAAAAGACTGTCAAATTTTGCCCAAATAAGGCAGGACAGGCCTTCAAAATTCCTGCTTCACAGAAATGTCTGTCAGATATTCTAGACCTGTAGGCCAAAGATGGATGCCCCAACATTGCAGAGGAACTTGGGTGACTGTGTTTCTGTCATTTCTATGTTTTTGCAAGTGGCTTGCAATGCACTTTGTTTATTCAGTTAGCATTAAATCCTTCTGAGGTCTTTGATGGAGTTGAGGATTAGATAGTTAAACATTTCCTTAGTTATGATAGTAAGTTAGATATAAAACTTTAGATTCAATGAGATAAGATAAAATAATGGAGTATTTTTTTGAAATTGTCAAATATAAATGGACTGGACATCGTAAATGCTCACTTGACAATTGTTCTTATTGCATATAGTTTTACTATGTCAGAGTTAAACCCCTTTTCTTTTTATTTAGATAAAAGGGGGAAATGTCTGGGCAGTGGTGACACGCCTTTAATTTCAGCACTGGAGAGGCAGAGGCAGGTGGATCACCATGATTTGGAGGCCAGCCTGGTCTGCAGGGTGCGTTCCAACACAGCCAGGGCTACACAGAGAAGCCCTGTCTTCAAAAACCAGGAAAGAAGTGGGGGGAGGAAATGTTGTGAGATATCTGATTCCACGGTGTAAAGTTATGTCAGTCTGACCGATTCAACAGAAAGCTAGGCAGCGTTTCCAGGCACAGGCAATGCTGGGAAGAAGAGTGGAGTAGCTAGGCAGAGACAGAGGCAGCAGGAGACCAGCAGGTGCAGAAAAGGGAATAGAGCCACAATGCTGCAGATGACCTTCTGTGGTCTCTGAACATGTGCTGCTCTCATTGGTTAATAATAAAAGCTGCTTTGGCCTATAGCCAGGCAGAATACAGCTAGACAGGAAAGTCATACTGGATACAGGGAGAAAGAAGGGCAGAGTCAAAAGAGGCACAAGCCAGCCCCCAAGGAACAAGACGCCAGAGGACCAGTAAGCCACAAACTACTTGGCAATAAATAGATTAATAGTAATGGGTTAATTTAAATGTAAGAGTTAGTTACTAATAGGCCTGAAATATAGGTCAAACATTCTGTAATTAATATTAAGCCTCTGAGTGATTATTTAGAAGCAACTCCAGGAAGAGGCAGGACAGTAGGGCAGAAAGTAAACTGATAGAAACGGGTTAGTCTAAGTTCTAAGAACTAGTTAGAAACAAGAATAAGATAGCCGACAATTATATATCATTGACATATTGAAGCAAAGTTACCTCAGTGTACTAACTACAGAAGAGACTTTGGCTTAAATCCTGGTTGATTGTGTCATCAAAGATGGTGGGAGAGTTTGTGACCCTTGAGGCAGACTGGTCCAGGCTAATGTCCTGATACCGCAGTTCAGGGCCAGCCTACTCAGACTTGGTTTTGACAACGGCTGGAAAAGGATGCATCTCTTAGGTCCGAAGAGTGTGGAGTTATGCCTTGGTGGAGACGGGCTGAGCACAGTATAGGGCGAACTGTGGGGTGAGGAGTGGGTGGAGGGGTCATGGGTTCGAGGCCTAGGCTGGGTAAAGCAGGGAGTGTTGGGGTTTGGAAATGTAGGCAAAAGGGTCTTTCAGTGTAGTAAAGAGGGTTTCTGGGTGTTTGGAGAGTGAGAGAGCATGGAATAGAGGCTGCCAAAAGGAAGAGGAAGGATGCAGGACTGTTCTGGGTGCTGTTGGAAAAAAAAAACATTTATGTCAGTTCTGGAGAGAACATTCTTTCTTAGTCAGGAAGTAGGACATGAGAGAGCAAGGAGAAGAAGCCTTGAAAGGAGCAGGTTAAAGGGGGAGTCTGGAGGAGTCTAGGGGGGCTGCAGCAGGTTAAGGGGGAGTCTGGAGGGGATGGAGGGACTGCCTCGGGTTAAGGGGGGAGCCTGGAGGAGTCTGGAGGGGCCGGAGGGGCTGCAGCAGGTAAAGGGGGGAGTCTGGAGGGCTGGAGGGTTGGAGGGGCTGCAGCAGATTAAGGCGGAGTCTGGAGGGCTGGAGGGGCTGGAGACAGGTTGTGTATTCTGACTATGGGTGATGGAGAAGTGATGGAGGAGTGTCTATTTGTTATTTTCATTATTAATAAAGAAACTGCCTTGGCCCTTTAAGACACAAAAAATTAGGTAGGCAGAGTAGACAGAACAGAATTGTGGGAAAAAGGAGGCAGAGTTGGGGAGACGCTTCAGGCAGTCGCCACAGTTGAGTCGCCATGCTTCTCCTCTCTGAGATGGATGCAGGTTAAGATCTCTCCTGGTAAGGCACCCCTCGTGGTGCTATATAAATTACTAAATATGGGTTAAAACAAGATATGAAAATCAACCAATAAGTAGCTACAGATAACGGGCCAGGGGCCAGGCAGTGTTTAAAAGAATACAGTTTCCGTGTAATTATTTGGATAAAACTAGCTGGATGGCGGGACGCAGCCCGCCGTTCCTTCTACAGATTGGTACCCCAACATGGTGACTAAATCCACTTAAAAACCTGAGAGGGCTTTAAATAAAGGAGAGAGAGAGTTTAACACAGCTTTTTGCTGTTTACCTGGACGTGCCGTAGAGAGATTTCCTGTTTCAGCAATAGCGGCAGAGAAAAAGCTGAGTCATTTTAAAACGCGGCTTCCAGGTGCTGTGCTGCCAGTGCAAACTCTGGCTTTAAAGCATTTCAATGGCTTTTATGGGCCTGGATATTTGTGTTCCCGCTTGGGATCGGAAGGAGAGTGCACTGAGACCGGGCCAATGGCTCAGAGCTCCCTGCCTGCACCTGGGCAGATGGCGGAATCAGGCTTAGGCAGGCAGAAGAGCATGGTGGATTCCTGCCATTATACAGAGAGATGTTTTCAGACTGCACGGTGCTCTGCGTGTCAGATTTGGCTGCAACTTGGATGAAAAGAGTTTTTGTGCCACACGCTCAGTCTCAGAGTTAAAGTTCTGAGTGCGGCTCCTACCTGGCGGCCCCAGAGCTAGTAGAAAATGGTACATCCTCCATTTTGAAATTGGAGAGAGGTGGAGCCAACATCCAGAATAGCCCAGCGGCTCTGCAGCTCAGAGGTACAACCGATTCAGTCACAAAAGGCTCCGCCATGTTGGACTGGGTGGGGCAAGCTCACAGTACCTGTTTTTGACCTAGGAATGTCACAGTTTAGAGTCTTAAGCACTTAGTGATGTAAAGGCGCAAATCAAATATGTTTCTCGACAGTAGAAAAATTACAGATTCACAATAGGACAGATTCAGACATAAAAGACTTTTAAATGAGTCACAATGTTGGATGAATGTACGTAGGCTTGAGAGAGAGAAGAAAAAATATAGAAAATAAAGTTAATGCCTTTAAAAAAAGGGTAAAGTCTTTAAAGAGACAGAATAAAGTAAAGTGATAGAGTGAAAATAAGCCACGAAAAATGGAAAATTCACAGAGAGTCTTGATTATGTATTTTATTGTGTTTTCTTTAAAATTTTTGACTGTAAAGGAGCTAAATACAGAGAGACATTTCATTATATGGGCTGCCAGGCTAGACCAGAATGGACATCTTAATGGTATGACTTCAGAATTTGGATCTAAGAACATGATGCTTTGTAAATGAGTTTCTTCTTTTGTTTTCACAGAGGATGAGACCCTGTGGATTGCTTCTATCCCAATATGGTATGATAGACCACGTCCTCCTGAAAGGTTGCTGTGAACATCTTCAAAAATCACTTCACTCAACTGCCGACTGAGATGACCCTGGCACACAGGTTACACCATGAAAGACCTAAATAACAGCGCCCCCACTCAGCAGGAAGCAGTTTGGAGAGAAAAAACTGCGCCCATATTCCCAAATATTGTTCATAAATGTTCTTTTACATTTAAAGGGGGAGATGATATAGATATGAATAATTTGCACTGGTATGGATTTTAAGGTAAATTTTGTTATATGTATGTCTTTCTGATCTTGATTAAGCTATTGTGATTGTGTAGTTCATTTTAAAATGTAATGTATAATTAGGAAATATAGGTTGTTAATGGATAATCATCGATAATAGTCAAGCTTATAGTCATGTTAGTTAGATTTTCTAGATATATAGAGATATATTTTAGTTAAATAGGCATTCTTCATATCTTTCAAAGGCTACAGAATATGGCATTTTAAGTGTTTTAATAACTTAGGGTTTTCATGACAATGAGACACATCTGCTCCTGGCAGCACCAATCTACTTCAAGAGGAAGATGGGCATCGAAGAGGCTCCTTATGGAGTTTGATAGCCATTTGGACAAGAAATTGCTCTTGCCTGGACTGTTGCATAAACTGGACACAGAGAACCCTCAGAGAGAGGACTGCTGAACTTGCCTAAAGGTGAGATGGTCTTTCGGGGTTCTTGATTCATGAAAGAGTCTGCGAGACATTCTGCAGGACACAGCAGAAAGTGACTGAACTGTCTTTGGAATTTCCTGCTTCATGGAAATGTCTGCTGGACACTATGGGCCTGAAGGCCGAAGATGGATGCCCCAATGGCACAGAGGAACTTTGGGTGACTGTCCAGGCAGCGAGTTGTCTCTGTCATTTCTAGAGTTTGAAAGCTGCATATTTCTTGTTTACTTAGGTAGTATTATATCCTTCTGGAGTCTTTGATGGAGTTGAAGAATGGTTCAATAGTTATAGTTTTCCTTAGTTATGATAAAAGATAAAACAGATCTAAATATTGTAACTGTAATTCTTGCTTGATAACTGTTTTGTTACATGTAATTTTACTATGTTAAAGTTAAAGCTTTTCTTTTTTGTTTAAACAGAAAAAGGGGAAATGATGGAGGATTGTCTATTTGTTACTTTCATTATTAATAAAGAAACTGCCTTGGCACTTTAAGACACAAAAAATTAGGTAGGCAGAGTAGACAGAACAGAATTGTGGGAAAAAGGAAGCAGAGTTGGGGAGACGCTTCAGGTAGTCGCCACAGTGAGTTGCCATGTCTCTCCTCTCCAAGATGGACGCAGGTTAAGATCTCTCCTGGTATGCCACCCCTCGTGGTGCTATATAAATTACTAAATATGGGTTAAAACAAGATATGAAAATCAACCAATAAATAGCTACAGATAACGGGCCAGGGGCCAGGCAGTGTTTAAAAGAATACAGTTTCTGTGTAATTATTTGGATAAAACTAGCTGGATGGCGGGACGCAGTCTGCCATTCCTTCAACAGAGAAGGGTCAGTGGGACCCAGACCATAGCATAAGGAGTAGGAAAGAAATCTGAAACCACATTTCATAGCCCTTAGATGACTTTCTCAGACCCATAAATAATGACTGGCTGACTCCAACCTGCATGACCTTCTTAAGCTTTCATAGCTTCAGGCCCTTAGCAAATTTTCTTGGACTATCATAACTTCAGACACATACACAATTATTTTCATAGACCTGCATCACAATTTTCTCCCGGCCTTCATAACTTACTTTTCAGTTCCTCATAATCTTAAAAACTCAGATCTTTGTTAGTGTGAAGCCCATCAGGAATGTGAACTGTGCACTGAGATGAACTAGCCAGGGAGCTAGGTGTTTGCCATCAACATCATCAGAGATCTGTGAATGACAAATTTTAGTCGGACATGTAATTTGAATGTTTTTGTTGTTGTTGCTGTTTGTTTGTTTGTTTGTTTGTTTGAAACAAGGTTTCTCTGTAGCTTTGGTGCCTGTCCTGGAACTAGCTCTTGTAGACCAGGCTGGCCTCAAACTCACAGAGATCCACCTCTCTCTGCCTCCCGAGTGCTGGGATTAAAGGCATGCGCCACCACTGCGTGGCTTGAATGGTTTTTGTATCAATTAAAATGACAGACTGCCAGATGCGGGTGGCATACGCCTTTAATCCCAGCTCTTGGGAGGCAGAGGAAGGTGGATCTCTGAGTTCTGGGACAGCCAGGGCTACACAGAATATCCCTGTCTTGGAAAACAAAACAAAGATGACAGACTTAGACATCCATTCGAGGCTTACGTGGTTCACTGCAGAAGCAGTCAGCCTTTGGTTGTCACACAGAGGAGGTGTGCGTTGACTGTTGGAATCAGGTCCGCTGAGGAATCTTCCTGTAGAGAAAGAACTTGGGGAAACTGACCTTAATTTGACAAGCTAGAGTGCAGCAGCCAGTCCAAGAGTGTCCACAGTTTGTGCAGATTCCTGGTGGCAGGTGCGGTGTGGGGGCAGTTTTTCCAGTGGTTAGCGTTACCACAGTCCAGGTAGAGCCGGTATGTCCCATCTGTTTTCTTTAGAGACCTTAAAGTTTGTTGTTAGGAGGCAGTCTGTCTACTGTGGGAAGTTTTTTACTGAACATTTTAAATGTCATATTCAGCAGATCACTGTGGCATTTGAGGACCAAGTATCTACTAAGTATACCTGATTTGAGGCTTAACCTTGGAAACACATACAGGAGTTTAAATAAAGTTTATTTCTGTAAGCCATAAATGTAGTAAACGTTTGTCATTACAGAATGTAAAGAATATCATGATGGTGGAAGATATAAAATAATCCCACACTAGTTCAGAATGACATACAATAAAGGGTTATTTATTTAGGGGAGACTCACAGATCACTGTCCTAGATAACAGTCCTCTTCATGAACAGGGAGCAGGAACAGAGTCTAGCAGAGTCTAGCAGCCTAAGGGAAGGCTTTACAGTTGCATTTATAGTATAAGAGACCACACCCAAGTGGGTTGGTATCTTAAAGGCTATTGGCTGAAGGAGCTGAAGGAGCTCCCACCCAATATCACAGTCTCTTTTGTATGATTGGGTTTAAGCTGGAGGCAGTGTCAGGACAGGAAAGAGTTACTAAGTTGGGAAAGTGGCAAGGGCCTTGGAGGAGGGAGGTGTGACCTCCCTTGGTAGTCCACAGTGGAGATGTGGGTTTCAGGAAGGTAGTCAACACCTAAGGGTTATCTTGCCCCTATTCAATAACTGAGTTCTATTTGGAGAACATTTACAAGGACTCAGGGAGATGATGGAAAGTTCCCAACATTTCAGTACGTGCATGTGTAATTGTCAGGTCCTTTGTTCCCAGGGAAGGGGGGGGATACTGCTGCTGAGAGGCCTCAGCTTAAAGTTCTACAGTATGTGCCTAAATTTAATTTATATGTCTAACTTAAATATAACAATCAGGTAATGGTACCCTGACTTTCAAGTACTTTTACAGATCTGAGAGTATGGCATTTAGCAAAAGAGCTTCTTACACAGAGATACGCCAACTCCTGCAGCATCCTTTAGCTCCTCCAAGAAGATACATGGTTGCAAAAGACCTTCTGCCTTGAGGCTTGCCTTTGGGTATGGCAAAGCCACCCACACAGCAAAATGCAGCCTTCCACCTCATCAGCTTCCTGAACTTTACACCAAGGGATCAATCTTCTCATCCTGCCAAGACAGGTGGACTAAATCGTCCCCCATAAGAAAATCTTTGGGGGGCTGGAGAGATGGCTCAGAGGTTAAGAGCATTGCCTGCTCTTCCAAAGGTCCTGAGTTCGATTCCCAGCAACCACATGGTGGCTCACAACCATCTGTAATGGGGTCTGGTGCCCTCTTCTGCCGTGCAGGCATACACACAGACAGAATATTGTATACATAATAAATAAATAAATAAATAAATAAATAAATAAATAAATAAATATTTTTTTAAAAAAAAGAAAATCTTTGGGTCTCCTGTGCTTAGCAGCTAAAGGCAAGTACCATTTCTTAGGCTGATGTTTGCCGAAGATTACAGAGAGCCTTGGGATTGCCTGCGTAGCTAAAACAGCTGTCTCATTTCTGCTTGTTTATCCCTCTCAGATCTGTCTAATGGCATTTGATGACTTGGGGTATTGATAGCTTATTAGTCATTACTTCATTAAGTATTCTGCTAAAAATACAGACAGGTGTGCATCTTTCAAAGGCTTCACAGTCCAGGACTAACAGATTTCAGATGTATCTTCAGAGATCAGAGTTCCCCAGTTCCCTTTAATTGTCTTCAAAAATGTTCCTATTCCAGTTGTCTTACAGAGATCTGTGGAGGCCTGAAATTATGAGCCTATTTCCACATTGTCCAATGGTCAGAGAGTTGAAATTTACAAGGTTATTGTGCTTCTACCTCAAACAAAGGCCCCACCTAGCTGTAAATCAGAGAGTTCTGCTCTTTCAAGGTTATTGTCAACAGGTATGGCTAATTGCCGGACCTTATGCTCCTGGAATAGGGGAGTAGTTTGCTCCTACCTCAAACAAAAGTCTTAATGATACCCCTGGTGGTGCACACCTTTAATCCCAGCACTTGGGAGGCAGAGGCAGGCAGATTTCTGTGAGTTTGAGACCAGCCTGGTCTAAAAGAGCTAGTTCCAGGACAGGCTCCAAAGCCACAGAGAAACACTGTCTCAAAAAACAAAAAACAACAACAGAAAGTCTTAAGGAACCAACTTAGTTCCAGTTCCTTGGATTCCACCCAGGGAGTGGTTTGCCTGCAGAGTGTTTTGGTCTAGGGTGTGAGTATGACTTGGTGACTTGTTTTGGTCTAGCAACAGAATGTTTAACTATAAATGTAGCCTGTGACCCTCAATTGGTATTTATTTCCTTGTACTGGTTAATGCAGTCTTTTGTCTTACTCCTACCTTTTGGGGTCAGGGGTATTTTAAACAGTTGGAAATTAAATGTAGGCGGATTTTCAGTACTCACAGAACTCCCTCCCGATACTGTCCTATGTATTTCTCTGTTTTATTATTATTTTTTTAAATGTTTATTTATTTATTATGTATACAATACTCTATCTTGTGTGTATGTCTGCAGGCCAGAAGAGGGAACCAGACCCCATTACAGATGGTTGTGAGCCACCATGTGGTTACTGGGAATCGAACTCAGGACCTTTGGAAGAGCAGGCAATGCTCTTAACCTCTGAGCCATTTCTCCAGCCCTCTGTTTTATTATTTTCATTCGTATCTTCATATTCTTTACTATATTTCTAATCTCCATGCCCTTACCCTGGGGAAAGGTATTTTTGTCAAGCCTGGTCCCAGACAGATACCTGCAGGTTTCTGAAAAAATTCTGCTGCTGTATCAACAAATCTGGTCTGGTAAAAACTAACAGTCTCCGAGCATATTTTAATCCTACCCATTTTTAAGCATATTTTACAGGTTACTCCTGCTGTCTAGGCCAAGACCAACTTACAAAGGGCCCCCCAGTTAATGCCAACACCTGCACCAGCTCCTGGGACTTCACCATTGGTACCAACTCTCCTAAAGGACACCAACCAACTAAAATCTGTTTTAAAGGACATATCTGCTCTCGTGTCTCACTTATTCACCTGTGCCTCTCCTGGACAACCAGAGCGCCTCTCTGGCCCGTTCTTTCTGGCAGTTGATGCCCCTTCCCATGGCTAGCCCCAGTCATAGGGCCAATAATAACAATATCTTTTTTTCTCCTAGCCACCTGCCTTCTCATCTCTCTAAGGAACAGCTGCCCAAGGTCTTCAGGATGTCAGTAAACCAGATACCTCTCCAGCCACACCTCTCACTGAGCGTGAGTCATCAACTTCTACTCTCTCCTCTCCCACATTGCCCCATGCCCGCAGGAAGCAGCCAGACTTGAGCCAACACCCTTTTATCCAAAAAGAGTCTAGAATGTTTGATTGGGGGGCTTCACCTCAGCCCCCTGGCACCCATTTTGAAATGTTGGGTAGAAAGTTCCATTTCAAAGCTTCCTCCCCTGGGAGTTGCCTCAGAGTCTCCACCTCTAAGAAAGTCGGCCAAGCAGTGACCCCTCCCCAGAAAGGGTCAAGACCACTCCATGGGATATTTTAACTGCCCCTTAAAGACCTAACATATGGTCTTCCTGGTTCTCCTTCTCCCCTCTATTTTTTTCTGGACAGAGCGAGTTCTAGAACAGGCTCCAAAGCTACACAGAGAAATCCTGTCTTAAAAAAAAAAGTTCATATGTGGTAAACTGGTTCTTCTTGAACATTAACTTCATAGGGACACCGGATCTGTGGTCAAGGCTGGAAAGCCAGTCTTAGCTCTTTTAGTGTTGGCATTACTGGCATGCACTCACCCACCTGGCCCTCTCCTCCTGGCTCATTTATTTATTTATTTATTTATTTATTTATTTATCTTTCATTTTTTGTTTTTTTTTTAAATAATTTATTTTAACTTTATTTTGTGTGCATTGGTGTAAAGCTACAGGCAGTTGTGAGCTGCCATGTAGGTGATGGGAATTGAACCCCGGTCCTCTGGAAAAGCAGCCACTGCTCTTAACCATTGAGCCATCCCTCCAGGCCCGGCTCATTTATTTATTATTTTTATTTCTGGATCTGGGTGTGTGTGTGTTCATGCTGATGCCACCTAGGGATGCAGGTACAAGTTTGTTTTTCCTGCCAACTAAAGAATTGAAAAGTTGGGAAAGCCACTAGGAATGCGGGGAGTTCCAACAAAGCCATCATATGATTCATGGGGAATCGGGGTCCCTCCCTTTAGAGTTCTTAGTCTCCTTAAAAGAATTTGAGAACAGATACAAATGGAAACTCAAGGATAATTTGTTAGAGTTTCAAAGTTAACCCCCAAGACAGGCAACCTACAATCTCTGCTGTTGGAAGGCGAAAGATCACCGGAAGGGAAGGACTAAAGCTCTCCTTAAAATAAGATTAGGCAAATATATAGCTCAATAAAAACAATAAAAAAGATAAGATTAGGCAACAGCTGGGTTGGGGCTTTAGAAGAGGAAGCCCAGCAGGTTCGCGGGGAGTTTAGAAACATACTTGGGCTCTTGCCAACATCTGAAGGAAAAAGACAGAAGAAAGAAATAGATTTTTTGAGTAAGGCACCAAAGGTGGGTATCACAGTTGACCCTCTTCTAGACCACGCGGGGAGCAGGCAGGAATTCTGGAAAGGAAAAACACATTCTCTTAAGCTGAATTTGCTTGCTGGGGAGGGTGGCCCAGTGGATCAGCTACAGCATGGGTGTCTATGGACAACCTCAGGTATTGGGCCCTCACATTGCTTAATGATCTCTTATTTAGTATTCATAGACCAGGCCAGCCACTGGGATTTTTCTTGTCTGCACTTCCCATCTCAACACAAGAGCATGGCTTTATAGGCGCCCGTTGCTGTCTTTGTGTGGGTTGTGGGCATCAGCCTGTAGAGCAGGTGCTTCATCCACTGAGACTTTGTCCCAGCCTCCTCTTTCAGATTCTTACCTACACTCTAGGAAATAGTTACATACAGATGTGTTTATCTTTTACACAAAATACCGGGGTGCAGGGTGGGGCTGTTGGGGAGATGGCTCATCAGTTAGGAGCATGTACTTCTGGAGCGTCTGGGTCCCAGCACCCAGGAGAAGGCTCTTTCTGTCGGTGTGTCTGTGCGTGGGTATGCACGACAACAGGTACCCCCCAAGGTCAGAGGTGTCAGATCCTGTAACCTGCCCAGCAGGTCAGTTATTTAGGGTCTGAAGAGACGTGGGCAAGAGAGAGAAATGAGATGGAGCAGGGTTCAGTTGTCAAGGTCTCCGTTTATTGAAGCAAGCTTTTTGTCTTAGTTTTCCAGCGAGGAACTCGGGAAGAGGGAGGGGGAAAGGGAAGGAGGGACTCAGCAGCTAAGGTAGACAGTTGCAAGGTCAGTGGTTAGAACACCTGCTGTTAGTGATAAGCAAGGAATAATGGGGGTACTCTGTGGTGCTTTCCAGACCTTGAGTCTCTAATTAAACATAGTGTTTTAATTAGCTTTAAGTTTTTAGTTTTTAAGTTTTTAGTGTTTTTAGTGTTTTAATTAGCTTTAAGTTTTGTCTCAAGGTTTTTACTTCAAGGCCCTGTGAGAAAGAAGAGACCTAAAATGGCCCCTGACAAGGTCCCCTGGAGCAGGAACTTTTGAGCCTTCTCCTGGGTGCTGGGACCCAGACGCTCCTGAAGTACATGCTCCTAACTGCTCCCAAGTGCTGGAGTTAAAGGCGTGCACCACCACTGCCTGGCATAAATCAAGGCATTGAAAAAATGGATTGTGATGCTTGAGAAATGGCTCAGAGGTTAAGAACCCAGGCTGCTCTTTCAGCGTTCAATTCCCAGCAATCACACAACCATGGCTCACAACCATCTGTAATGAGATCTGGTGCCCTCTTCTGGCCTGCAGGTATATATGCAGGGAGAACACTGTGTACATAATAAATAAATAAAATCTTTTAAAAAATGGATCGTGCAAGCAAGAGCACGGCAAAACCACCAAACTAGACCACTCCATGAGTAGAAAGAAAGGTTTATTGGAGAACAAATGGCCAAGGCTACCTCTCGGCGGGGAACAGGAGGACAGAGAGGATCAAAATGGCAGAAAAGCAATCAGATTTTGTTGGCAATGGAGCCCACTTTGGACCTAACACACTGGTGGGAACAGGAACGTGGGGGATCTCCCTTTGGCCTTAGATGTTATCTGATAATATTGTTAACCTTTCCATTGGTGGAACTTAAGTTTTGCTGTGTTAACACATTCCAAAGGTTTTGTCTGATTATCAGGTCTGACCTGCGGGGGCTGGCAACAGCCCCTCTGAAGTTGTACTGGGCTCTGGACCTGCACATCCATACTTCAGAGCCACTGACATTTAAAAATTTATTTATTTTCATCTTATGTTTATGGCTTTTTTTTTTTTTTTGCCTGCATCTGTCTATATGCCATGTGTGTGTGGTGCCCAGAATGGTGTGGTAGTTTGGATGTAATTGGCCCTCATAATCTCATAGGGAGTGGCACCGTTAGAAGCTGTGGCTTTGTTGGAGTGGGTATGGCCTTGTTGGAGGAAGTGCACACTGTGGGGGGAGGCGTTGAGGTTTCCTATACTCAGGATACTGCCCAGTGTGCCAGTTGCTTTCCTGTTGTCTCCACGATGTAGCGCTCTTCGCTGCAGCACCACCTCTGCCCGCATGCGGCCATGCTCCTGCCATGATGATAATGGACTGGACTTCGGGAACTGTAAGCGAGTCCCTCAATTAAATGTTTTCTTTGTGAGAGTTGCCATGGTCATGGTGTCTCTTCACAGCAATAGAAACCCAAACTAAGAGCTGGGCGGTGGTGGCACACGCCTTTAATCCCAGCACTCAGGAGGCAGAGGCAGGCGGATCTCTGCGAGTTCGAGGCCAGCCTGGACTAGAGGAGCTAGTTCCAGGACAGGCACCAAAAACTACAGAGAAACCCTGTCTTGAAAAAAAAAAGACAGACGGTCAGAAGAGGGCATTGGATTTCCTAGACTTAACATAATGATGGTCGTGATGCCAGGTCTTCTTCAGGAACAGCCAGCACTCTTAATTGCTGAGCTGTTCTAGTCCCAGTCCTAGGACTCACTTGGTAGACCAGGCTGGCCTTGAACTCACAAAGATCTGCGTGCCTCTGCCTCTCAAGAGCTGGGATTAAATGGGTGTAACACCACTGACTAGCCTGATTGATGTTATGCCCAGATCACAGACTTCCCCAAAAACCAACTAGGAGACTGAGTCTTATAGATAAACACAAAGAGCCTTTATTCCTATTCAAGTTTGAACATGGACTCTCCGTACATCCAACGTATTGGACTGATAGGAGAGCCGTGATCTCAGTTAGGGTTGGGTTTTTATAGTAGCAAAGGTAGGAGTAAGGGATCGCTAAGGTTCAGGACCTGGCCTGGCTGACATTTGGCTAGGGGTGTCTTAGTGAAAAGCTATGGGTGTGTGCTGGCAGGTGATCCTATCTACAAGGGTTGGAAATTTAGGAATTTCCTTTGGATGGTCTGTTCCTGGGTGGTGCCTGGGTGGTCTCAGTTTGTGGTCTTTCTTGGAACCAGGTATTGTCTTTTTTTTTTTTTTTTGGTTTTTCGAGACAGGGTTTCTCTGTGGCTTTGGAGCCTGTCCTGGAACTAGCTCTTGTAGACCAGGCTGGTCTCGAACTCACAGAGATCCACCTGCCTCTGCCTCCTGCCTGAGTGCTGGGATTAAAGGCGTGCGCCACCATCGCCCAGCTCCAGGTATTGTCTTATAGTAAACTACTGAGACTTCAGGCCTCTGTTGAGCTTGTCATGGCTGGTACCTAAAATTGACACATGTAATCATGCTATTCTTGCTGGCTCCTGATGCCAGCTGGTCATAAGATCAAAGAATGACGGGACACTCAAAACTTTCAGTTGCATCCCCATCTCCTGTAAAGAGGAACTGGGAACCAGTTAATAATTTATCAATTTGTCATGTGCCCATGATGAAATGGTTATAAAGATCCCTGAACAACAGGCTTTGGAAAGCTTCCAGGATGACCCACAGGTCAGGAAGGTGGCCTGCCCAGCTCCATAGGGACAGAATGACTTGTGCTCAGGACGTTTTTAAACCATGTTCTCGGACCGGGTGGTGGTGGCGCACGCCTTTAATCCCAACACTCAGGAGGTAGAGGCAGACAGATCTCTGTGACTTCGAGTCCAGCCTGGTCTACAAGAGCCAGTTCCAGGACAGGCTCCAAAGCTACAGGAAAAACCCCATCTGGAAAAAACAAAAAAACAAACAAACAAACAAAAAAAACCATGTTCTCTGCATCTGTATCTGAGTGTTCCTGAATATACTTAAAAAGGAAAGAAAGAAAGAAAAAAGAAAGAAAGAAAGAAAAGAAGAAATAGAGACAGTTTATTTAAAAAGGAAGTAGGCTGGATGCAATGGGGCAGGAACTGTCCTATGCCTTTAAGAGATAAGCCCCGCCTGTAATGGATTAATTAAAAATGCCGCAGGATTCCTGGTGGCTACAGCAGGCAGTGGCAGCGGGCAGCGGGCAGCAGGTCCTGAGAACAGCCAGTCCCATAAGGATAGCATAGTTTCCCAAGTGGTTGCAACAGGCCACGAGGAGAGACAGACAGATGGGTACTCCACGAGACCACGCCACAGGTCTCCAAGCGGGGACAGGCAATGGGCCCCAGAGCAGCCAGTACCAGACAGGGACGGAGCACCGAGACCACACCACAAGTCTCCGAAGGTGGCTGGTCCTGGGCAGCAGGTGAGAGACAGATGGATAGGCACGCCATGCAGAGTGAGGTCGGATATTTATTTAGTGAGTTATGGAAGGGAAGAGGGAAAAGAGGGAAAGAAGAACAGAGAGAGAGGGAGGGGGGGAGAAGTGGGGAGAGAATGGAGCAAGGCAGAAGCTGCCTCTTGGGCAAGAGAGGAAAAAGGGAAGAGACTCAGGCTGCAAGCAGAAGGAAGATCTGCCTGCCTCAGCAGACTGGGGAGGGAGTGGGCATGGATTGTCTCCTAAAAGGGACAGAGCAGATCATTACATTCCCATCTCTTTTTTTTATAATAAAAAGGCGGGAGGTTAGACACCACAGGTTAAGGGAATTGGGGCGACAGATTCTAAAGACTGCTTCCTGCTTATTTGTGGGCATCGTCTTGGGGGGCCTGAGAAGGCTGGGTGCTGGCCACATTCAGGCATAGCTGGTCTCTTTGCTCCTGTCTGGTGTTTGTGGCATAGAAATGTCTGGTGTCTCTTACACCTGTTTCAGGTATTGGCAAAAAAGAAGACAAAGTTAAGTTAAGGAAAAAATTTTTAGGACCAAGTGCCAGGGACATAGAAAACTATTTTCCCTACCTGGACCAGTACGGAGGTGCAAGAAATAACCAGACACAGCTTACACCATCATCATGGAAGGGCATCTCAGGTTTCTCTCCATCCTGAATATCTACCATATCTACCTGCGTTTATTATACAAAACATCTTTTAACCTCCGCCCCCATCAACCAAGGTGGATACCTCACTAATATTCTCTTTCTGGGGGACACGGGGCTAGGGAAAAACCTGCAACTTAGTCATCAGCTTTGGCAAACACCTCTCCCCAGACGATCTAAATTTTAACAAAGGAGAAAGGAGCAGCACATCCTGGCTATTGTTGAGGCTGAGACAGCTTGTCTGCAGGTCTATATGACCACCTCAGGTGGGGGCTATGGCTTCAGAGCCTGGCTGCCACACCATACAGAAATATGGGCCTACAATCCACTCTCTCTTATTAATTTTAATAACCCCTGTGCTTCTGCAACAGGACAGATGGGTGGCACCTAGCTTGGGCAAAGTCTTCTTCCTATTACCCAAATTTTCCCATCCTTGGAAAGTGGCACTTGTGAGTTTTCTGTCTTAGGCATCTGGGGAGAAGAAGCTTTAAACCCGTCATTGACTGCCGACCTCTGTAAAGAGAAGAGATTAATGGAGAGAAATATACTTTTCAGGCCCTGTATATCAGCCATATTATATTTTGTCAGGATATATCATAATGCTTTATGAATAATTATGCTCCAAAAGACTATATTCTCCTATTTTAAAGGAAAGTAGAATCGCTCGAGTTGGAAATGTTTCTTCCGCTGGTACAGAACATCATTCAGAGCGTATGTATCAACGCTCAACATTCACCGTCACAACCTCTCTCTCTTTCAGCAACTGCCAATCGCAACAATTCACAATCATGATTTTTCCACATTATTGGTCAATACCGATCTTCCAATTATGTTTTTTCGTATCATAATTTCATATTTAGTCGGTCAGTACCAACTCTCCACTTATTCATAATTTCATATTATTTTCAGTCATTACCAATGTATTTAGCTCCACTGGTCGATACCAGATCTTTTCCATCACCTTATATGCAGTTGTAAATATCAGGTCATTACCGTTAAGAGTATAATACCATTTGCTGTTATCAAATCCCATTTTTAGTCTCTGTGCAGCTGTTAAACCCTTAGTCTGCCCCCTTGTTAAGTGAAGAGGGGTTTTAGTCATTCTTTATTTTGAGTCTTTCTTTCCCTGAGGGGAAAGCTCAGGTCTTAGTTCTTAGGTTTAATTTTTTTAAATTTTTTTATTTTTTTTAAAATTTATGTATACAGTGTTCTGTCTGCATGTACACCTGCAGGTCAGAAGAGGGCACCAGATCTCATAGATGGTTGTGAGCCACCAAGTGGTTGCTGGGACTTAAACTCAGGTCCTCTGGAAGAGCAGTCACTGCTCTTAATCTCTGAGCCATCTCTCCAGCCCATTAGGTTTAATTTTTTATTCAAAATGAGTTCTGTGTCCCATAAACCGAGAACACTCAAATGTTCAGTTTGGATCTTAGTTTTAAAGCAACAAGTTTCAAGCCACAGCCAGAGGCAGACACTGTAGTCAGCTCATCTCAGCAGGATCTCTTTGTCCGAAGTCTCCCTGCAGCTCCTCTCAGAGAGGATCAGGCTCCTCTCTGTGGGGGCTGGGAAACTGGATTACCTGTTCCTCCTGGAGCTCTTCTTATTCCAGTTCTCCTACAGAACTGACAATAGTATAGAACATCTTAATATATTTGAAATGAGGGTTGGATTAAATATCAAGTATTTTTGTAAGACACTTAAAAGTACATACCAGTTTAAAAATGAGACTTATTGTTTTGTAGTCTGGAATGAGATACAATGAACAGACAATTATAACATTTAACAGTTAATATAGGTGCATTTAAGTTACATGTATGAACATACACATACACATAGTATGAACAGGAATTGGGCAAAATGGATGCTCTTGGTGGGCCCTACCAAAGGCATGGCACTGCGCAAATCAGACATGCAACAGAGTCAGAAAGAGGAATTTAGAGACAAAAACATAAGTAAAGCAGGGGACCAGGCAGGGTATACTTCAGTTAAGATGGCAGGATTTGGTCACCTGACCTGGCTCTCAATTAAGATTGAGGAAAAGTTACCTGACCTCAGTTAAGATGGTGGTAAGGTCAACCATGTAACAGAGTTAACACTGGAGAACCAGGCAGGGATACCTCAATAAAGATGGCAGATCTTGGTCACCTGACCTGGCTCTCAGCCAAGATGGCGGCAAAGTCACCTGACCTCAGTCAAAATGGCAGCAGTCACATGTTGTATGGAAAAAAACCACAATTTTGAGCTGCAGGGAATTTAAGGTTAATAATAAGAGAGACCTAGAGGCATGATCCACCCTGTCGCTGAGCCACCATGCCACAAGCCACAGAGGGGAGCAAAAGGCTGGAATTGAAAAAGCCGCCTTGTGGATCCGAACAATCTCTTTGGCAGTATTAGCAGAGGCAGGGTCCATTTGCCTGTGTGCTGACAGTAGTTAGAAAGCTCCCATGAAAGTGGAGCTGGAGGGACACCGGCAGAGTGAGGGTAGGAGCTGAAGAAGTAGGGCATTAAGGCCTGGGGTTTTAGGGCCTCTAAAAGGCTTCCATCTCAGGGGATGGACAAGGATGGTTTGCTATCCACAGCTGGAACCATGAAAACCTGCTAAATGGTGACACCACAAGGCCTCCGAGTGGCCTTTACTAAAACAAAAACAAGCAACACAGCAGGGGGGAGAAAAGAAAAGGAAAAAAGAGAAAGAAAAACTGAGGGACCCTGGGCACACAGTCAAATGCACCACACAGAGTGTGCAGTGATAGCACGGGAGGACTGACCCAGGGTCTATCCAGTCACAATTTTAGCTACTGGAAGCAATCCAGAGACGAATGTCAGCAAAGGGCTCAACCATAGCAGAATAGGGGAAACTCACCAATCCAAGTTGGTATTGTACAGAGAAATCACACTCAGGCAATGGAACATGTGGTTGTTGTTGAAAAAATAACTGGTTCCAGATCCCGACCCCAGGAGAGGGGCTTGGGGCAGGAGAGCCTCCCGAGTCTCACGGCACCAATGTTATGGTAAAAGTAACATGCTGTGGATCCCGAGTGGCTGCAGCGGGCAGCGGGCCATGAGACCACGCCTCCAGTCCCTGAGCATGGGCGGGCAGCGGGCCCCAGAGCAGCCAGTCCCAGGCAGGGATGGGACAGTTCCCCGAGTGGCTGCAGCGGGCCACGAAGAGAGACAGACAGATGGGCACTCCAAGAGACCACGCCAAAGGTCCTTGAGCGTGGGCAGGCAGTGAGCCCCAGAGCAGCCAGTCCCATGTAGGGACTGTGCACGAGACCACGCTGCAAGTCTTTGAAGGCAGCTGGTCCCAGGCAGCAGGTGAGAGACAGATAGGCACACCATGCAGAGTGAGATTCAATATTTATTTAGTGGGTTATGGAGAGGAAAGGAGAGAAGAGCAGAGAGAGAGACAGACAGACAGATAGAAGGGAGAGACAAAAGCTGCCTCTTCAAGAAGGAGATGGAAAAGGAAGAGACAGGCTACAAGCAGGAAGGACGATCTGCCTGCCTTAGCAGACAGGGGAAGAGTGGGTGTGGCTTGTCTCTTAAAGGGACAAGAAGGATAGATCATTACAGTGCCTACTCCCTCCCCTGTCCACTGAGGTAAGTGGATCTTCCTTCTGCTTCCAGCCTGAACTCCCAAAGAGTCCTCTCCCACCTGCTCGCTCTCTCTCTCTCTCTCTCTCTCTCTCTGCCTCTCTCTGCTCTTCCCCCTTCTCCCCTTCTCCCACTTCTCTTTTCCCTCCATAACCCACTGAATAAACTATACCCATACCCTCTCTCTGCACAGTGCCTATCCATCTCCCACCTACCTGTGGCAGCATTTTACCATTACAGAACCTCTTTAATCCCAGAATTTAAGAGGTAGAACTGGGTGAATCTCGAGAAGAGCCTCGTCTACACTGGGAGTTCTAGGTCAACCAGTGGAGTTGGAGGGAGGAACCCGGGACTCGACCACGTGCATGGAAAGGTTGTTTATTAGGGAAGGGGTGTTCCACAGTGGGGTGAAGGGACAGGAGGGGGCAGGAAAAGAGGAAGAAGAAGAGAAGGGGGAAAGGGAGATGGAGGGAGGGAGAGAGAGGGGGGGAAGCAGAGAAGTGGGGAGAGAGGCAGAAGCGAAGCTGCCTCTCAGAGAGTAAGATGGAAAAGAGAGCAAAGCTCAGGCTGGAAGCTGAAGATCAACCTGCCTCAGCGGATGGGGGAGGGAGTGGGCGTGGCTTGTCTCTTAAAGGGACAGGGACCAAAACCATAACACTAATGATATTTATTGAGCTCTACATTTTTCTCTGCTCCCCTCCCTGCCTCTCCCCTTCACCCTTTAAACCTCTCCCAAGGTCCCCATGCTCCCAATTTACTCAGGAGATCTTGTCTTTTTGTACTTTCTACTTCCCATGTAGATTAGATCTATGTAAGTCTCTCTTAGTGTCCTCATTGTTGTCTAAATTCTCTGGGATTGTGGTTTGTAGGCTGTCTTTCTTTGCTTTATGTTTAAAAACCACCTATGAGTGAGTACATGTGATAATTGTCTTTCTGTGTCTGGGTTACCTCACTCAAAATACTGTTTTCTAGATCCATCCATTTTCCTGCAAAATTTCCTGTCATTTTTTCTGCTTCGTAGTACTCCATTGTGTAAATGTACCAGATTATTTTTATTCATTCTTCGATCGAGGGGCATTTAGGTTGTTTCCAGGTTCTGGCTATGACAAACAAAGCTGCTATGAACATAGTTGGGTAGAATAGCCTGTTCTTGGGGGGGGGGTCGGGTAATCTCAGCTTGTGGTTCCTCCTGCAACCAAGCATTGCCTCCGGGTAAACTACTGAGACCCAGGCCTATTAAATTTATCGATGGCCAGAGTCCCAGGTGATAACGGTTGGAAGAAAAGAACTTCCTTTGGGTGACCTGACCTGCCCTTACTTAGCTTATCATGATTGGCTCCCACAGTAATATCAGACCTTCAAGGTCACCCTTAGCTACAGAGTGAAATCAAGGCTTCCAGGCTATTCAAGACCCTACTTATTTCAAAACAAACAACAAGAACCTACTGGTAAGACAGCTTAACTGCTAAAGACCCGTGCCACAAAGCCATGAAAGGCTGGAAAAGATTCCATTTCTGTGCTGGGCCCTTTTGGGACCTTGAACTACACCCCAGCTCCCAGGATAAACTGAAGGCCGGACCCCTCTTTAGGAGAAGTATTAGCTAATGGAGAAACCTAAGCTACATAACCGTGCTGACTGCAGCCCATTCCTCCACCCAGCTTTCCCTATCAGCTGGGTGATATCAGCTGGGCAATATTTCAAGCAGCCCCTGTGGTTAGTACAGGGTCAGCAGATGTATGGAGGATGTAACCAGGGGGGCTGTTGCTATCCCCCTTAGATACTAACAGCCTATCAGGAGCTAACATCTAGCTTTACCTCACCTTTAGCCAATTGTGATATAGGATAAGTAATTTTGTATTTTGAGACTGTAACCTTGTGACCGCTTTGTGGTTTTTGCCTTTCTAAACCCCTTACAAAAATAAATGGGGTCCTTCTCCCTCCATCTTCTGTATCAGACTGTGAGGCAGAGGACCTGTGCTAATGAAAGACCTGGATAAATCCAGACCCCTCTAGCAGGAAGAGAAGAGCCAAAAATCTAGGATTAGCCCGTTCAGTGACTCTGTTTCAGAAACTAGCTGAAGATAAAGTTAGATTGTAATCTTGAAAATAATCTTGAGAAATAGGGAGTTTTCCCCTTGTGATTATCACTGGTATCTTCAGAATTTTCAGTGATCACTGGTATTTTCGGAATTTTCCAATGATGCCCTCCTTACACCCTTTGGATTACTGGGTTGTGGTTTCTTCCCGTAAATACCCCTTCTCCCAGCTACCTGCGGTTGAACTCCTCCCCTGCATGGGTTATGAGTCTCGGCCACAGTGCACTGGTTCCTGTCCTGTCAAATAAACTTCGTGTGATTGCAGCAAGGACGGTCTCTAGTGAGTTACTGGCGGGAGTGGGGGGGTTGTGTTATCCCGAGACTTGAGTGAGAGTCTCCCCACACCAGGGGTCTTCATTTGGGGGCTTGTCCAGGATTGGCGACCACCCTTGTCTCTGAAGACCCACTTGGAGGTGAGACATTGTCTGTGTGTTTGTGTCTTTGTGTGCCGGTTCAGGTTCTGTATTTTTGGTTTTGCAGTCGCTCGTGTCTCAGAAGGAGATGGAGGGAGTGATCAGCAGACATGCTAGATCACCGACTGCCTCCCTGGGAGATGTCCCGGGAGGTGAGAAGGGACCCAGGGACACCTGGGAGATTCCCATCTGGGTGCTGATGAGGATACGGAAGTTCTCCTGGATTGGAGGAACTATGTCCTCTCAGCCATCTGTATTTCTGTATGGTTTTGTTTGTCTCGGTGGAGACAGACATTTGTTTGCATGTCTTGCGTGTCTTCGGTCTTTTGTTTTGTCTTACTTGTGACTTTGACGATTGGGACAGACTGTGACGCTGACTCTGGATCAGTGGTTTTGTCTAAGTTTTGTTAGCCTTTGTCTGTCTATCTTCAGTCTCTTTTGTCTCACACGCAGGTAGCGTGTTCAGTTCTCTGGTGAGATACGTGGGTGGCATTTCTCAGTTCTGCGGTATGACATGCGAATGGCATGGTCAGTTCTCTGTAGAGACATGCATGGATAGCAGTCTCATTTCAATAGCGGGGCAGGTCACACCTGCGAAGCAGCTTGAAGCTGTGTCTTTGGTTTGTTTGGTGCCTTTGTCCTGTATGTCTGTGTAATGTGTGTTGTGCTTTTGTCCTGACGCTGATGTACTCAAATCATGACTTCTTTGACTTTGATATTGTGACCACTTACAAGACTTTAGAGATAGGCCATAAGTATAAGGGTATATTTCATTTAAAAAAAAAAAAGTCAGCCTCGGCCCCAAGCACGTGGCTGCAGGGCAGCATGCTTGTATAGGTGGCTGGGCTATTCCGCTTTGCTGTCACACAGTATTGAGGCTGCCAGACACAGTTGTAGAAGGCGATGTACCCCAGTAGGATTTCAAACACTAAACAAAAAAATCTGAGGGTAATCGCTACAGCCTAAAGAGGTGAACAATCTTTCCCCAGTGCTGCTTACCACTCTGCCCCCCTGTGCTGATGGACAAGTTCCCTCTGCCTGCCCTGGGAGCTGCACGCCTCAAACCTCTGGTCAAAGCTGACTAAGGCTTGGCTCCGCAGGTGAAGAACTCTTTCAGATCCTATGGGTTATAAGTATCTGTTATCATGGGCTGGAGAGATGGCTCAGAGGTTAAGAGTATTGCCTGCTCTTCCAAAGGCCCTGAGTTCAATTCCCAGCAACCATATGGTGGCTCACAACCATCTGTAATGGGGTCTGATGCCCTCTTCTGGCCTGGAGGCATACACACAGACAGAATATTGTATACATAATAAATAAATAAGTAAATAAATAAGTAAATAGTATCTGTTATCATTTATAGGGATTGGTTACAAATTATTGTTGGTTAATGTTAGAAACAAAACCTATTGCTGGTCTCAAATGTTTCACGCTGGTACAGGATTTTATGTGCTGTTCTTGTTATTTTAAACATTTTAGTAACCATACATCCCCACTGAGAAATATCACACAAAAAAAAGGCAAGAGAGATTTTTGGTATGCTGAGAGATTTTTGGTATGTTGTCTAAAAAGTAAGAGAAATTCTGGTAAAAAAATGTGTAAACAGAAATGGGCCTTATCTAGTTCCCTGTGTATGTTTTCAAGCTCAAACTTAAAGCAGGTAGGGAATGACTGACAGTTTATCACCGTAGGGCCCTCATGACAGGTCTCCGAGGGGCCACAAGATGCCCCACTAATTTGGCCAAGGTAAGAGAGGTTCTTCAGGGGCTGGTTGAACCACCATCTGTGTTTCTTGAGCGTTTAAAGGAGGCTTACAGGCATTATACTCCCTTTGACCCAACCTCTGAGGGTCAGCGGTAGCTATGGCCTTCATAGGAGAGTCAGCATCAGATATTAAGAAAAGTTACAGCGGTTAGAAGGGTTGCAGGATTATATCTTACAGGATTTGGTTAAGGAGGCAGAGAAAGTGTTTCATAAGAGACTGAGGAAAGGGAGAGAGAGAGAGAGAGAGAGAGAGAGAGAGAGAGAGAGAGGCGGGAAGCAGAAGAAAGAGAGGACCAGAGGGATCATAGTCAAAAAGAGAAATTTGATAGAATTTTGGCCGCAGTGGTAGGAGAAAAGGGGGAGACAGGACCTAGACAGATAGAACCTGGGCAACAAAGGACCAAAGATGAGTGAAGACAGACAGAGGCACCCCTTGGACAAAGACCGATGTGCTTATTGCAAAGAAAAAAGACATTGGGCAAGAGAATGCCCAAAGAAAGGAAGGGCCTCTAATGTACTGGCCCTAGAAGAAGATGATTAGAGGGGATGGGGCTTGGACCCTCTCCCCCACACCTAGGGTAACCTTGACTGTGGAGGGGACCCTTATGGATTTTCTAGTGGACACAGGGGCTGAGTACTCTGTACTGAAACAACCATTGGGGAAGCTAAAGAATACAAAGACTATAGTAATTGGAGCAACTGGACAGAAACAATATCTGTGGACCACCTTATAGACTGTAGATTTGAGGAGAGGACAAGTGACTCATTCCTTCCTGGTTATCCCTGAGTGTCCCATGCCTTTATTAGAAAGAGACTTGTTAACAAAGTTGAAGGCGCAGATCAGGTTCCAGAGGTGATCAAAGCCTTTTGTTGACTGAACCGGTGACCTTCGCTCCCCCTGCTGTCCTCAGTCCCGCTGTGCTACTGCCCGAGACTGATGACACCTCACCTGCCCATCACTGCACTGACATTTTGGTGAAGAAACTGGTATCTGAAATGATCTGAAGGATCAGCTTTGGCCCTGGAGTCTGAGCTGGTATATGGACAGCAGCAGTTTCGTGGTTGAAGGTAAGCAGAAGGTGGGGGCAGCAGTGGTGGATGGGAAGCAAGTAATCTGGGCATAGCCTCCCTGAAGGATGTCAGCCCAGAAAGCTGAACTCGTGGCTTTGATACAAGCTTTACCAATGGCAGAGGGGAGTCTATCAACATCTACACTGACAGCAGGTATGCTTTTGCCAATATACTGACAAAGAGGACTGTTAACATCTGCAGGAAAAGACATAAAAGAGGACTGTTAACATCTGCAGGAAAAGACATGAAAAATAAAGAAAAAATTTTGAGCTTCCTCGAGGCCATAAATTTGCCAAAGAAGGCAGCCATCATACATTGTCCAGGACACCAAAAAGCTTGAGATGCTATGGCTAAAGGAAATCAGATGGCAGACCTAACTGCTAAACAGGCGGCCCAAGGAGCAATGATCCTGGCAGTCAAAGAGCCTAAAGATTATCATGATGTCAGTGAAACCAACTTTAGATACACCCCCGAGGACTATTGAGTTATGGGCAAATTAGGACTGGTAAAGAAAACCCCATACAGGGCAGTAGGGACAGAAGGAGGAAAACTATTCCTCCCCTCCCACAAAAAGAAGGGCACAAATATGTTACCAACTTACATTACCTGACCCACTTGGGGGCCAAGAAACTAAAAGATGTGGTTAGGTCCTCTGACTATTATGTTATGGGACTCTTTGACTTGGCAGAAGAATTAGTTAGAAGCTGCAAGCCCTGTGCTATGACGAATGCAGGACATTCCTGGGATGAGGCTCAAGGGCGACCAGCCTGGGGCCTACTGGAAGGTAGATTTTACAGAAATTAAGCCAGCCAGATATAGTAACAAGTACTTATTAGTTTTTATAGATACTTTTTCAGGCTGGGTAGAAGCTTTTCCTATCAGGACTGAGACAGCCAAAGTGGTGGCTAAGAAGATCATATAGGAAATCTTCCCAAGGTTTGGGATACCCAAGGTAATCGGGTCTGATAATAGACCTGCCTTTGTTGCCCAGGTAAGTCAGGGACTGGCCACCCTACTGGGGATCAATTGGAAATTACATTGTGCTTACCAACCCCAGAGTCAGGTCAGGTAGAAAGGATGAATAGAATTCTAAAAGAGACCTTGACAAAATTGGCGCTAGAGACCTGTGGGAATGACTGGACAGCCCTCCTTCCCTTTGCCCTGTTCTAGGTTCGGAACACCCCAGGGCAATTTAAACTCACCCCTTATGAGATCCTATGTAGAGAACTGCCACTGCTCACTGAGTTGGGTGGAGTGTATAATCCAGATGCTATTCTTTCTAGACCTTTATTTTCCCCGCCTAAAGGCCCTTGAAGTTGTAAGATGCCAGATCTGGGAACAACTGAAAGAAGTATGCATCTCTGCCTGTATCCATGCCTCCCACGTGAAGCGAGCTCCTGAACTACCCAAATTACAGCATCTGGGGCTTTGGACAATACTACCAGTCAGGAGGCTTGTGTTTGGGGACTAATCATAGGCTGACTCTTACTAGGGTTATGTAATGAGACTCTTAAGAGCCCTGAGACTCCTGACACCAGGTACTTGGTTCCCGGTTTAGATAAATGGTGGGCTTGTAGTACAGGCCTGACACCTTGTGTGTTGACATCAGTTTTTAATGATACCAAAGATTACTGTGTGCTTGTACAACTGGTACCTAGGGTCTTTTATCATCCAGCTAACACGCTTGAAGATGAGTTTGACAAGCACCCAACTCGCTTTTGACGAGAACCTATTTCTCTGACATTAGCAGTAATCCTCGGCCTCGGGGAAGCTGCCTAATACAGGTCCCTCAGTACTTTAATGAATTAAAACTAATTACCTTCATTAGAGAAAGAATAAGTGCTGTTCAGATTTTGATGTTATGCCACCAATATAGTGCTTTACAAGGTCAAAAAGATACTGAAATCTAGTTCTATGATTAGAACTAGGTACTATAAGAAGTGGGGAGATGAAAGACCTGGATAAACCCAGACCCCTCTAGCAGGAAGAGAGAATAAGTACACAGTACAAATCAGGTCACACAGTCTGGCATACTCAGTGTCCTCCCAGTCCTGTGTTCTGATACAAATGCTTCAGTTATAAATTACAATTACAAAAGATTATCCAGGCAAATGCAACAATATCTTTTTTTTTTTTTTTTTTTTGGTTTTTCGAGACAGGGTTTCCCTGTAGTTTCTAGAGCCTGTGCTGGAACTATCTCTTGTAGACCAGGCTGGCCTCGAACTCAGAGATCCGCCTGCCTCTGCCTCCCAAGGGCTGGGATTAAAGGCGTGCGCCACCACCGCCTGGCACAACAATATCTTGAAGAAAACATTTGTCCTTTGTTTATGCAGGAACGGCTGGCTGTGGTCCAGGAATTTGAGGGCCAGGAGCAGTGACCTCCTTCCCCTATATTCTTTATTTCTGTTGCCCCATTTCTTTAAAGACTGACTGAATTAAGACTATGAGATCCAAACACCCCTCCCCACCAGAGGGTGGGTGGGGAGACACTGTTACCACCAGAAAGAAGTTTGCCTGTCCAGACTCTAATGCTTCAGGCAGGAGTGGGAGTGGTCTCTTTCTTTGGGACCCTGGTTTTATTTCTAACACTATAATGAGAAATCCATTAATTTCTTAGTTTGCAGCTTCCTGATAGGATTGGTTTGTGTTGGGTTGCAAATGTCACCTCAGCTCCCTAGTACCCCTTTATCTAAAGAGTCTAGAATGTTTGATTGCAGGCTTCACCCCAGTCTCCTCTCATCCATTTCGAAATGTTAGGTGGAAAGTTCCATTTCAAAGCTCCCTCCCCTGGGAGTTGCCTCGGTGACCCCTCCCCAGGGAGGTTCAAGGCCACTCCCACAGGCTACTTAAACTGCACACCAGAAAATGAACACATGGTCTCCCCCATTCCCTCGTCGGGGGTTGTTCTGGATCTCCTTTCCCCTCTCTGTGTTTTCATTAAACCTGGACATCTTCTAATTAGGTCTGATTGGAATTATTGCGTTGGCAGAGAGGTTTGTTGGTCAGAAAATACTTAACATTTGGAGATGCAACGGGGGAACGGTGAAGGGAGGTCTGTTTTTCCCACTGGCCCAGGGTTAGGTGTTAGAAAATGCCCTTCTCATCCTTGCTCTCTGCCAGTCTAAGATCGGCTTCAGTACGGCTTGTCATCTGTCGCGGCATCTGTGGAGGCCACAGTCTGTGCCAGGTCCCTGACCCCACAAGCTGCCAGGCAGTCCTTGCTAAGTTAGGATTGTGTGGGTGGAGATGTCTGCTCACGCATTTCTCACACACCTCTGTTTTTGACTCCAGAGTCTTATCACAGTGGATGCATTGTGGTAGGCACTGAGTCCCGAGACTCAGTAAAAATGGACTCTTGCAATTCAAAGCCGGATCTCCAAACTCCGTTGGGCTGCCTTTTACAAAAATCCTTTTAAATTGGGGCTAGCTAACACTTAACATAAAACAAAGAAGTTGGGGCTGGAGAGATGGCTCAGTGGTTAAGAGCACTGTTTGCTCTTCCAGAGGTCCTGAGTTCAATTCCCAGCAACCACATGGTCACTCAAAACCATCTGTAATAAGATTTGGCACCCTCTCCTGACAGAACACTATATACATAATAAATAAATATTAAAAAAAAACCAAGAAGTCTCCAAAAGCCCATGGTTTCTGGATGCTGTGCTCCTGCTCCCACTCCCCTACCCTGCTCCCCTCTCCACTTCTCTAGTTGATTCTTGTTTGTCTCCATTCCTGGCATTAATGTGGTCACACTGGGACTCTCTACAATGAATCCGGATCTCCCCCCTACCCCCGTTCTTCCACTCTAAAACTGAATAGGTGTTTTGTCCTATGTTTCCGTTCCCTCCTACAGTGTCTGTTAATCTGGCCCTTAATGGGGTCACTTGTGTGCTTCCCTGGCTTCTGCTGCCTGCCTACACCAGGATTTTTAAGTTGATCAGCTGACACAGGTTCCTCAAAAAAAATTGTTTGCTTGTCTGTTAAAATAATGTGGCCACAGTATGCTTGTTTTATGTCTCTGTGTGTATGTGTGTGTGTTCCCACAGTATACTTTTATGTTTATGTGTGTATGTGTGTTTGTTTCCATAGTATGTTTGTCTTATTTCTCTCTGTGTATGTATGAGTGCTTTAGGATCTGTAAAACTTATAACTCCAGGTTACAACAGCTCTAAAAAGATACAAACACCCATTTTTACTTCAGCGCCATCTTGGGTAAGAGTACCCACATGTGCTAGTTTTCTTTGACTTATTAAAATATTCCTTTTAATCTTCTTACATTTACAACCATTGGTAAGCTGTAACTAATTGGGTAAAATACATGTCTCAATTTAACTTATATGTCTAATTTAAATATAACAATCAGGTAATGGTACCCCATTCTCAAGTGCCTTTGCCAATCTGAGAGTATGGCATTTAACAAAAGAGCTTCTAACAAAGAGACATGCCAGCTCCTGTAGCATCCTTTAGCTCCTCCAAGAAGATGCATGGTTAGTAACAACATGCCTCAAGGCTTGTCTTTGGGTATGGCAAAGCCACCCGCACCACAAAAAGCAGCCTTCCACCTCATCCGCTGCCTGGACGCTGTACTGGTGGGTCAGACTTCTCACCCTGCCAACACAGGAAGACTAAATCTTCCCCCCTGACAGGAAAATCTTTGGGCCTCTGGGACTCAACAGCTAACAGCATGTACTGCTTCTAAGGCCAACAAGGTTCTCCAAAGACTATGGAGAGATTTGGGATTGCCTGCATAGCTAAAAAAAAAAGCTGTCTCATTTCTGCTCATTTATCCCTCTCAGATCTGTCTAATGGCATTTGATGACTTAAGGTACCAGTAGCTCATTACTTCATTTGTTAAGTTTCCTACTAAAAACACAGACTGTGCCTCTTTCACAGACTTCATAGCCCAGAATTAACAGGTTTTGGGTGTATCTTCAGAGATTCAGAGTTCCCAGTTACCTTTAACTGTCTTCTAAAGTGTTCCTGTTCCAGCTGTCTTACAGATACCTGCAGGTTCCTGAGAAAGTTCTGTTGCTGTATCAGGAAATCTGGTCTGGTAAAAACTAAAAGTCTCTGAGCCTATTTTAATCCCACCTGTTTTCAAGCCTATTTTACAGGTTACTCCTGCTGTCTAGACCAAGACCAGCTTACAGTTAATGCTGCACCAGCTCCTGGGACTTCACCATTGGTACCAACTCTCCTAAAGGACACCAACCAACTGAAATCTGGTTTTTAAAGGACATATCTGCTCTCGTGTCTCACTTATTCACCTGTGCCTCTCCTGGACAACCAGAGCGACTCTCTGGCCCGTTCTTTCTGGCAGTTGATGCCCCTTCCCATGGCTAGCCCCAGTCATAGGGCCAATAATTTTTCCCTAGTTACCTGCCTTCTCATCTCTCTAAGGAACAGCTGCCTGAGGTCTCCAGGATGTCAGTAAACCAGATACCTCTCCAGCCACACCTCTCACTGAGCGTGAGCCCACTAACTTCTACTCTCTCATCCCCCACATCATCCCATGCCCACAGGAAGTAGCCAGACTTGAGCCAACACCCCTTTATCCAAAATGGAATGTTTGGTTGGCTTCACCCCGGACCCTGGCATCCATTTTGGAATGTTGGGTGGAAAGTTCCATTTCAAGCCCCTCCCCTGGGAGTTGCCTCAGTCCAAACTCCACCTCTGAGAAAGCCTGCCAAATGGTGACTCCTCCCCAGGGCGGTTCAAGACCATTCCCACAGGCTATTTAAATTGCCCAGCAAAAAAATGAACACATGGTCTCCCCTTTTTCCTCTCAGATGGTCGTTCTGGCTCTCCTTTCCTTATTTCCATGGTTTCCAGGGGCCAACCCGGGAGTGCTGGCATTCATTATACCTGGGCATCTTCTAATTCAGTCTAATTTGGTCTGATTAGGATTATTGCGTTGGTGGAGAGGTTTGTCGGTCAGAAAATACTTAGCAGTTTGGGAGGAAATACAGAGAAAGCAATCAACCTGGTAAGCTAGCAAATTCTGGGCAACATTTGGAATTTCTGCTTTGGGTTTGTTTGTTTGTTTATTTATTTATTTATTGCTGCAAGGGAGCTAAAAGACACCTGCGGGAGAGGGTATCTTTTTTTAAAAAAATTATTTATATTTCAGTTACATTGGTGCTTTGCCTGCATGTGTCTGTGTGAGGGCATCAGCCCTGCTGCAACTGAGGTTATAGACTATAGTGAGCTGTCCTGTAAGTGCTGGAAATTGAACCCAGACCCAGGAAAAGAACAGCTGGTGTTCTTAATGGCTAAGACATCTCCAGCCCTAGGATGAAGGCTTTTTGTTTTTTCTCTCATAGTCCTATAGTCTTCAGAGTAGCCTAAAACTGTATGATGCAAACTGGCTTCGAACTTCAGCCTTCTAAGAGCTGAAGAAATGAGCCGCCACACCCACGTGGAATCAGAGATGTAAGAAATGATTTGCCTGAGTTGAGAAAAGGAAGCTGCAAGGCTGGTTATTCCGGGGTCTTACTAATAATGTCAACCAGATGCACTGGAATAGTGACAATCAGTAACCATGAGTCCGAATTCCCAGATTCTTGGTCTAGGTGTATTGTCGCTTAACACCACCCACCTCTCAGTGGGCTGATGGTCTGCGCGCCTCCCTCTCATTGGTCAGCCGTCACCAGGCCCATGCTCACACGAGGTCATTCAGCCAATCAGCGAACTCGGCTACGCCCGCCCAGCTTGACACGCTTGCAGTTTCCGCGGTCTGGTCCGCCGCATGCCGGGAGTTGTAGTTTAATATTTAGGTTTTACCCACCGATCCGAGAGACGGGGAACTACAGGCCCCAAAGTGCTGAGCGCGCAGCGCGCTCCGCTTTTAGGTGTGCGCTGCAAACACATCGGACCGGGAGAAGTCGCGTTAAGGAGCAGGTGAGAGTTGATTTTGGGGCTGGAATCGACTCATGCTTCTGCCTCAGACCTGGTGAAGCTGCGGCGCCGAAGGGCGCCAGGCTGTGTAGGAGTTGCCGGTCTTTGGTAGGTGGGTTGGACAGAGCGGCTCTCTCGGGCTTTCGTCAGTTTCTAAACTCTGACTGTTCTCAAGTCCTCGGTGCGGGCGGCCGCGGGTTGCTCCTGCTGAGCCCTCCCACGCCCACTTGTTGATCGTAGGCAGGCCGACTACAAGCCCGCCGCACCTTCGCTTCCTGTCCTGTCCCCTCCTTAGGCGTAGCGCAGAGCCTGAGCTCCTGCCCTGCACGCGGACCCCTCGGATGCTCTGCGTCGGCTCAGCTACCCAACTACCCCCAGAAATTCAGCTTGGCTTCTCCATTAATAGTGTGACTTACCGATCTTCCATCCCCTAATTCTCGGTACCGTCTCTCCAGCCTTGTAAATGCAGTCTTGGAAAGCAGAAAGCGTTCTGGTTTAGCCATTCCGGTTTAAGTGAAAATCTGTTGGATCTCAGTCATCCCGACATACATTTTTATTTCCTGTGTGTCCTTTCTGTAATTCTTAAATTCAAGCAGAAACAGGGTCGGGCATTTTGATGCAGGAGGTAAAAGACTTGGTTTGGGGTAGGGATACCAGAGGTAACTGCTTCCAAGCATCTGCCTTTGGTGCTTACTCCTGCAGGGAGTGCTTGGTGGCCCCCGCCCCCATGCCCACCCACGATGCCCTTGTCCCGCTGGCTGAGATCTGCGGGGGTCTTCCTGCTGCCGGCCCCCTGCCTGGCACCCCGGGAGAGGTGGCTTGGTTCCATACAACGACCCTCCCTGGCATATGGGTGTCCAGTCCTGGGGGCCTGGCACGGTGCCCGCTGGTGGTGCCAAGTGTGGACAAAGGAGCCTCGGTGAGTGTGGTTGGGGTTTGGGGCCTCGGGGAGGGAAGTGCCCGAGCAGACTTCTCATTTGTGTGTGTGTGTGTTTTTTTTTTCCCCCTCAGAGCATTTTGTTCCTCTCTCAGAATGAATGGAAACCAGAAACTGGAGGCTTGTAACCAAGACAGGCAGGATTTCGTCCAGCACTTCTCCCAGATTGTCAAGGTGCTGACTGAGGACGAGCTAGGCCACCCGGAGACAGGCGATGCCATTGCCCGGCTCAAGGAGGTGAGGGATTCAGGATTCAAGAAGCCAGTAGAGGTGTGGATTTTGCATGGCTTTTGGTAAGAGTGGAAAGAGCAGCTTTTCCCTGAGTCTCCTCTGAAGTAGGTGGGTCCTCTGCAGAAAGTGGAAGCTTTGTGTGGGAGTGGAGCCTTGGACCTCGGGAAGCTTTTGATTTTGTGTCCTGAAATTCTAGGATTGGGTCTTAGTTTTCTTAGGCACTTAAGAAGCAGCACCTGAGGCCTGAGGAAAGCTGCTGTTATCATAGAGTCCTGTCTTCAGGAGAGGAACGGTTGCTGTCGCCCTTGGGAGCCGATTTCCCTCTTTAGCCTCTTGGATTTATCTTTTTAAGGCAGTTTTATTATTTAGCCTTTGTGGCCTCAAAACTCACAAGCCCTCTGCCTGTGTGCTGTATCTGCCATCGTGCCTAGGTCTGGAGTTCTTTTTGTAAATGTTGTTTCTGTTCTATCTTTGAGTTAAAAACAAGGAGAGTGGTTTGTCTATACTGTGTAGGTATTAAAGAGATGTCTCTAGTTAGGTACTCTTGCTGCATGGCAGAAGGCACAGGGAGGATATGCCTTTGGCTTAGAAATAGCTCTTCTAGAGGACCCGGGTTCAATTCCCAGCACCCACATGGCAGCTTACAGTTGTCTGTAACTCTAAGATCTGACACTCTCACACAGACATCCATGCAGGCAAAATACCAATGCATGTTAAAAAAAAAGAAAAGAAAAGAAAAGAAAAGAAAAGGCTCTGAACCTTGCCATCCCCTCCAGATTTGGCCAAATAGAGAGGCCATTTTGTTTTTCTGTAGCCAAGGGTGGCTGAACTCTGTATCTTGATGTCAGCCTTAAACTCACGCAGCCTGCCTACATCCAACTTCAGTGTATTGCGATTATAGGAATTTGCAGTCCCTTCCTACTTGGGGCCTCGTCTTCAATACAGGCTTGTGTGGAGGTGCTCTAAGTCCTGGCCTCGGGTGAAAAATTGAGTATGCATTATGCACTAGGTACGTGGTCCTGGGGAATGGTGCCGTATGCCACAGGACTCTGGAGAAGCAATGCAGGGGAGAGTCATCCAGGGGCTCTCCAAGGCGGGGTTGGGATAAAAAAGGAGGAGGAAAGGAAACATCTCTGTGGCTCATGCTGTCCTCCCTGCCCGCCTCAGGTCCTGGAGTACAATGCTGTGGGAGGCAAATACAATCGGGGTTTGACTGTACTCCAAGCCTTCCGGGAGCTGGTGGAGCCAAGGAAACAGGATGCCGAGAGTCTGCAGCGGGCCCTGACCGTGGGCTGGTGTGTAGAACTGGTAAGAAGTGTGGAGAGAGATGGTTACCAGACAAGGAAAGTGTATCCTAAGCTTGTGTTTTGCTTGTCTTTGTGTGCCTGTGTCTCTTATGTGCTACAGTCAGATTTAGGCAATCTGACACTTGATACCCAGAATTTTCAGAAAATTTTAACTTAAATCTCGCTGGGTGTGCTGGTACGTACCTTTCATCCCAGCACTCAGGAGGCAGAGGCAGGCAGTTCTCTGTGAGTTCGAGGCCAGCCTGGTCTACAGAGCAAGTTCCAGGACAGCCAGGGCTACACAGAGAAACCCTGTCTCAAAAAACAAAAAGAAGAAGAGGTTGAAGTGATAGACAGGCCACCTGACGTCTTCCTCTGGCTTCTCCTGTGTGCTGGTGCACACATGCCCACACTCAGGTTGGTGGCGCACACCTGTAATGCTAGTGCTGGGGAGCAGAGACAGGCGGATCCCCAGAGCTTGGTCGCGAGCTCTTACAGCTTGTCAGTGAGCACTGAGCTCCGTGACGGAGGGGTCCTCTCAAAAAATACATATAAAATACAGTGGAGAATGTGGGAGACACCTGGTTGCCTCCATGTATGCACACAGTACAAACACCCACATAAACACATGCAACACAGACACACACACAAACGGGATTTCCAGGGCCTGGAGCAGTGTCTCTGTCAGTAAAGTGCTTGGGCATGAACACTGGAGTTCATTCCTGGCTGTCTGCATGGAGCTGTCTGTAACTGTGCTGGGTGCAGAGAGACACACAGATCCCTGGCAGTGGTTGGCCGGGAGGTCTAGCACAGGTTCAGTGGTAGACCTGTATCTCAGAGAAGGGCTGGAGAGATGGATTAGTGGCTAAGAGCATGACGTACACAGAGGACCTGGGTTCCATTGTCAGTACCCACATGGTGCCTAACTCCAGAGCTAGGGGATCTGATACCCTCTTCTGACTGACTTTGATGGGCACTGGACATGCACATGGTATGCAGACATGTGCAGACAAACCACCAAGATGAATAGAATAGTGCTCGCTTCAGCAGCACATTACTGAAATTGGAACAATACACAGGAGATTAGCATGGCCCTTGTATATGGATGATGCACAAGTTCATGAAGCATTCCATATTTTTTCTAACTTTGAAGTCTTTATCAAATGTGTGAAAATATACATAAATATTATTATAAAACAAAACTATATATATAAAAATTTAAAAACTAATGACGATATCCACGTTGACCTCTGACCTTCATTTGTACAAACATACACCATACACAAACATAAGCACAAACTTACACAAATACACTTGTATATGTATATGTACGTGCACACACATGCCAACACTCACAAGATGTGCATACCACAAAACACATGGTGTGGCATGTACACACTTGTACAAACATGTAACACTCAACAACCCAGAATTTGCCTGCTTTTTGTGGTATATATTTTTTTCCATTTTTCTTCCTTCCTCTCCTCTCCCCTTCTACCCTCTTCCATGGTCCCCATGCTCCCAATTTACTCAGGAGATCTTGCCTTTTTCTACTTCTCATGTAGATTAGATCCATGTATATCTCTCCTAGGGTCCTCTTTGTTATCTAGGTTCTCTGGGATTGTGAATTGTAGGCTGGTTTTTGAGTACATATGATATTTGCCTTTCTGGGCCTGGGTTACCTCACTCAATATAAACAACCCAGATTTTGACATTATGTTTACTTCTAGAAATGTTTTGCTGGGGGGCTGGAGAGATGGCTCAGTGGTTAAGAGCATTGCCTGCTCTTCTAAAGGTCCTGAGTTCAATTCCCGGCAACCACATGGTGGCTCACAACCATCTGTAAAGAGGTCTGGTGCCCTCTTCTGGCCTGCAGACATACACACAGACAGAATATTGTATACATAATAAATAAATATTAAAAAAAAAAAAAAAGAAATGTTTTGCTGGGGCTGGAGAGATGGTTCAGTGTACTGGCTGCTCCTCTAGAGTTCAGTTCCCAGCATACATGGAGGCAGAACACTGTAGACATGAGAAAGTGAAGGCTGCTTCCCTGAGGTGGGGTCTTTGCTCCCATGTATGGATAGCTCTGATTAGCCTGGGTCCCCGCATCGTTTTTTCTTACGTGGTTAACTTCCCTGGCCCTTGAATGTCTGTGGCTTATTTTTGTTTTCTTTTTTGCAGGTGGGGAGGGGGTTCCAAGTTGGTGATGAAGCCCAGGCCTTGTCTGTGCTAAGTGTGCTCTCATCCCTGAACTGCATCTCCAGGCCATTGCTGTTGAGGCAGGGTCTCACTGTGTAGCTCATGCTAGCCTCATTCTCAAAACCATCTGCTTCAGCCTCGGCGTGTGCAGTCATGCCTGGCTCATACTGGCTTTTATTGAGTTATGGGTCTATTAGGTGAACCAATTTGTGATGTTTGAATGATGTAGTGATAGATTTCTGGTTTTTTGGTTGTTGTCCCCCACCCCCCCCGACAGGGTTTCTCTGTGTAGCACTGACTTTTCTGGAGTTGACTCTGTACACCAGGGTGACCTCAGACTCAGAGTTGTGCCTCCTCCCAATTGTTCCGCCACCACCTGCCAGCGTAGTGACAGACTTCTTCTGAAAATATAGGAATGGCAGGGTGGCTCAGTAAGCTTGCTGAAGACCTGAGTTTGATCCCCTGAAACTCAAGAAAGAAGAAAGTAAGTGACTCCCAAAAGTATCCTTTGACTCCACAACGTGCTGTGCAGTGTGCACCCACAATGGCTGAAGGGCTGGTGGTTCAGTGTGTAAACACACTTACTGAACAAGCCCAGAAAGTGACCTCCATCCCCAGAACCTAGGGATAGATGAAAAGAGAAAACCAACCCCTTGACGTCCTGATAGCTACGTGTGTGCGGTAACATGCGCTTGCTCCTCACACAATAATAATAGAAAAAGATAAAAAAAAAACAATAAAAATATACATCCATTTGGGGCGGGGAGGGCAGGTTAAAAATGAGTGGTAAAACCCTTCCCTGCCATGTGTAAAGCCCTGGGTTCCATCCTCAGCACAATAAAGCCAAACAATCCAGGAATGAGATTGCCCTGTCTTGAGAAGTTGCTGAACAATTATGTGTTCTGACTGTAAGAAGTCGGTGTTAATGTGCACTCCTGTTTCGGTGTTGAGATCTTGAGGTAGAGGCCACCCTGGCCCACCCTGCATCGTGAGGCTCTATCTCAAGGAAACAAAAACCAAAAGGGTGGTGAGTGTTCCGTTCTGTATCCCTAACAGAGCTCTTGGGAAGTACCGCTCTAAGGTCAGTGCTAGACTCTGGGGACATCTAGCGGGACAGCAAATCTTGTGTTCAAGAGAGCCCTTTGCTGAAATGGAGGGTATGTAAGGGTATGTAAGGCCAGGAAAGCCGCACAGTGGTAGAGCGCTGCCTCTCCCTGCGGTGTCCTGGCTGAGTCCCCGCAGAGCGGAAAAGCTGGCAGACCAGGGACGTGGAGGTCAAGGCAGAAGTTTGTGGGCTTTATTGGTCAGGTAAGGTGTTTGTCTCTGTCTAAAGGAGAAGAGTCATTGTTTGGCCTGTAGTCCACTGCCAGCATGGTGCTGTTGGTGTGTTCCTGGAACTCCAGGAGGCTTAGGGACCCCTCGGACCCCGTCTGACATTCCATCCCCAGCCTCTGCTCCCGGAAGAGGGTGCAAATCAGTGCCGTGGGGCTGCTGGAGGATTCGTGCTCTGCCCTAGCTAAGAGAGGGGCTGCCCAATAGAGTTTTCAAAACAATTTAACTAAAATTTCAACTTTTATGATTAGATTTTTGTGTATGAGTGTTTTGCCCGTGTGTGTACCAGGTGTGTCCAGTGCCCACAGAGGCCAGAAGAGGGCATTGGGTCTCCAGGAACTAGGAACTACAGATGGTTGTGAGCTGTCATGTGGGTGCTGGGAACCAAAACTGGGCCCTCTGCAAGAGTGGTCACTGAACCTCTTAACTACTGAGCCATCTCTTTACCCATTTTTTTTAAAAAAGGAAAACCTGTCTTAAGTTTCTATTCAAGTGATCAAACACTGATCAGAAGCACCTAGGAAAGGTTTCTTTGATATTCCACTCCAGTTAGCATCACCGAGAGCAGGCAGGATGGGAAGTGATGGGAAGGAAGGGATATTGCTTTCTCCATGGCTCGCTTCGCCTGCTCTTTCTGCCTCTGTTCTCTCCCTCTGGTTTTTTGTTGTTTTTGTTTGTTTGTTTTGAGACATGATTTCTCTGTGACCCCAGCAGTCCTGGAATTCACTCTGTGGACCAGGCTGGCCTTGAACTCACAGAGATCTACCTGCTTCTATCTCCAGTGCCAGGATCAAAGGCGTGGGCCATGTTGCCCAGGGGTGTCACCCATAGTGAAAATGCCTCACAGACTTCCCCATAGGGCAGTCTGGCGAGGACACCTTTTTCACTTGACTCCCTCTTCCCAATTGACTGCCACTTGTCAGGTTTGCCTTTCATTGAAGTTTTGCACTAGATGATGGTGTGTTATGTTCTTCCTGCTAGCAGGGGTGTCTGAGAGCAGATTAGAGGGGGCATAGCTCTCTTTTAGTCCATCAGCATGTGGCATCTGAGAGAGGAGGTCCTGTAACTTGTCAGGGTCCCCACACTGACTTTCCCACCTGTACAGCGGTGGCCAGGGTAGCAGCTGTCACTGCGAGCAGACTCCTTTAAGGAGCCCCAGGAGCCTTGCCTTACTCCCCTCTTCCTCCCAGCTCCAGGCTTTCCTCCTTGTGGCAGATGACATCATGGATTCTTCGCTCACTCGCCGTGGACAGATCTGCTGGTACCAGAAGCCAGGCATAGGCTTGGATGCCGTCAATGATGCTCTGCTTCTGGAAGCCTGCATCTACCGCCTGCTGAAGTTGTACTGCAGGGAGCAGCCCTACTACCTGAACCTGCTGGAGCTCTTTCTGCAGGTGCCCTGTGGCTATCCCCTGGGCTCTGCTAAGGTGGCCTGGGAAGGGTGTGCTGGCAAGAAGAGGCAGCGAAGAAGGCTGTTGTGTGCTGTGAGCCTGGAGTCTCTCTCTCTGGTTTCCTGACTGTATAGTTGTCAACTGCTTGGGATATGGCCCAGGATGCCAGTGTTTTCCATTTCTAGAGAAAGCCTGGCCTAGAAACCATCTGTTACCCTTGCTTTGTAGAGCTCCTATCAGACAGAGATTGGGCAGACCCTTGACCTTATTACAGCACCCCAGGGCCATGTGGATCTTGGTAGATACACTGAAAAGAGGTGAGGGCCAGTGGTACCCATATCTGGGTGGTAAGGGACTCAGGGTGGGCCTTGCTCTCATGAATGTGTCTTCTCCCCTGGCTCAGGTACAAATCTATTGTCAAGTACAAGACGGCTTTCTATTCTTTCTACCTGCCTGTGGCGGCCGCCATGTACATGGTGAGTCTGGGTCAGCAGCACCGGTTCTCTTGTGAGCTTTGGGGTGGAGCCCCAGAGTAGATACCCCGATAATCCTACGCATGCATCTTATGACTGGATGGCTTCAAGCCACTCAGCCCCTGCTGGGGCCTAAGAAATGGAAGATGAGCAGAGGGAGGCCTCGGGGGCTGCATCTGGTGGAGGAGCAGAGGGAAATTGAAGCTCGAGGTAAGGGGCTAGGCTTGGAGGTGGTCGGTCGGGTTCATGGGCCATCCTGACCTTGCTCTTAGTTTTCCTTTAGTCTTGTAAGGAGATGGCCGAAAAATGTGGAAGTGTAGCTGTCATGGGGGCATCTCACAGGGTCTAGCCAGTGGCCTGCAGGAGGCATTGGGAGGGACAGGGGCCTGGGTCCCGCTGCCTCAGCTGTTCCCTTGCAGGCAGGCATTGATGGGGAGAAGGAACATGCCAATGCCATGAAGATCCTGCTGGAGATGGGCGAGTTCTTTCAGATCCAGGTAGGAAGGTCCGCTGCAGGGCATGCGTCTTCCTCTGACCCCTGCTGTGGCCGGCAGAGCTTCACCTCCCTCTCTGTCTGCTGCCTAGGATGACTACCTTGATCTCTTCGGGGACCCCAGTGTGACTGGAAAGGTCGGCACTGACATCCAGGACAACAAATGCAGCTGGCTGGTGGTTCAGTGTCTGCTCCGAGCCACTCCGCAACAGCGTCAGATCTTAGAGGTGCCCAGAGGCCCTGGGGGTTGGCTTGTCCCTCTCCATTTGGCAGCCCCAGTGTGGTTTGATGTATGTGCTGAAGGCTGCTAACCAGGAAGCCAGGGAAGGTTCTAGACCCTCTTCCCAGACAACACCCAGTGCCCAGTAACCCTCTGCAGTGCCAAGGCTGAGACAGCATAGAATAGCGGAAGGGTAATTCTGAGCCAGGACCTGAACAGTGGTGTGGGGGAGGCAATACTCCTATCTCGCATCCCAGAGACACGTTGGAGGCAGGAGAGCTACGTTTGGCAGTCGGGAGTCTGAGGCAGGCCTACATAATGAAGCAGCGAAGTGGAGTGAATGGCTTTCCCAGTGTTCTGGAATGTATGAATGAATTGTCGGATCCTTTGGACCAGGCCAGGTAAAGCCGTTTTCCTGCTTCCAGGAGAATTATGGGCAGAAGGACCCAGAGAAGGTGGCACAGGTGAAAGCGCTGTATGAAGCGCTGGATCTGCCAGCTGTGTTCTTAAAGTACGAGGAAGACAGCTATAGCCGCCTCAAGAGCCTCGTGGAACAGTACTCTGCGCCGCTGCCCCCAGCCATCTTCCTGGAACTAGCAAAGAAGATCTACAAGCGGAAAAAGTGACCTCGAGATAGCAAAGGCTTTGAGGGAGGGATCTCAATAAATTATTGTACAGCATCTTGTGGTTTTATGCTTGCACCAATCACAAATCCGGCTTTGTCTATAATGGAGAGGTGGAAGGTGGCAACTTGGAGGCCAGGTTGGCATCAGAGGTTGCTTATATCCAAAGCTGCAGCAGCCTAGATGGGTGACGCAGGCGCACCGTCAGGCCCGGTGGGGGGTGGGGAGGCGGGCCTGGGCTATGCCACGCCCATGCGTGAAGGGGTGCGGCTGCGCAGCCACAGTGGGCATTGACGGCACCCCTCCCGTTTGCTCTGTTCCCGGCTGGGCGGGGATGCAGACAAACCCGAGGACCGGTCGATTCCAGGAGGACCGCGGGTGAGGAGGGCTCTATCTATGGGTGTGGACGGATGGATGGGGACATGGGAGGGAGCTGTGAAGCTAAATAAAGAAGGGGTGGGTGGTGGCTGGAAGATGGAGACAACACAGCGAATGGACGAACCTTGCTGTCCAAGCCGGTGAGGGCACGCAGGCTGCAGGCTAGAGCTGGAGGGACTGGGACTGGGGCAGATGCAGCGCTGACCAGCTGACCGCTTTCTCATCCTCTGGTCCAGACCCCTCTCCTGCGCCAACAAACCTTCGCCTTGTTCCCCACCGTTCACCTGACCCGGGCGGGGTCTCCTTCCTTCGGGCGAGGGTAGACTGAAGGGAAGAGCTTGCTTTGAAAAGATTGGGGTCTATTCTGGGTCCTACTTTTGTTCAAGCTCTGCACCCCCTCGAAGATCAGAGCGCACACCCGCATTCTCTGATATCCCTCCTTTCTCTGTTCCCTGGAGGTTATGTTCTACTCCACCAGCAAATACTGCAGAGGAAACTAATGGGCTGTTCTTGGTGATTTGAATCTCATTTAAATATCTCCCAAGGCAGGCAGATCCTTTCCAGGTCTGCTCTAGTCCTCAGTCACCTCCGGTGCCCTTAGCACGCAATCGCAGTATCTGGGTTTCAACCATACTTGTCTTCTAGGTCTGCACCTGAATTGCCAGGTAGGTGGTTGTGAGAGACTGGAAGCCATCCTTCGTCCTCAGCACCATGCTGTCCCCTCAGCGGGCTTTACTCTGCAACCTCAATCACATCCACCTCCAGCATGTCTCCCTGGGCCTGCACTTGTCCCGCCGTCCTGAACTACGAGAGGGGCCTCTGAGCACACCCCCGCCTCCAGGAGACACAGGGGGCAAGGAAAGCAGGGGGCCCTGCAGCGGGACCCTGGTGGATGCCAACTCCAACAGTCCAGCTGTGCCCTGCCGATGCTGCCAGGAGCACAGGCCTAGCATAGAAAACCAGCAGGACCCTTTCCAGGAAGACGAAGAGGCCGCCTCGCCTTCTGATCCCGGATGCTCCTCTTCTCTCAGCTCCTGCTCGGATCTTAGCCCCGAGTCCCCAGTGCCAGTCTGCTCTCGCGACCTGCCTGGAAATGAGGCTGCCCACCCCGAGTCCAGCATCTTTCCCTTGGAGCCGGGCTCTCCTCTGCCTTCAGCGGGCCCTGGCACCTGCTCTCCGGACAGCTTTTGCTGCTCTCCGGATTCTTGCTCCGGAATATCTTCCCCATCCGGACCTGGCCTGGACTCCAACTGCAACGCCCTGACAACCTGCCAGGACCTACCTTCCCCTGGTCTGGAGGAGGAAGACGACAGTGGGGAACAGGATCTTGCTACCTCTGAGCTCTCAGAGACCGAAGATGGAAGAATTGAAGCAGGAAAAGCAGAGCCCAGTTGGAAAATTAACCCCATTTGGAAAATTGACACAGAGAAAACTGAAGCTGGGTGGAAAGCCATTGAGAACAGTGACTCTGGTTGGAAAATCGATGAAAATACAAACTCGAGCTTGAAAACGGAATCTGGGAAATTGGCTTCTTGTTTGAACACCAATTCTGGTTCGAAAATAGATGCAGGGAAAACTGATGGGGGATGGAAAGGTGACGTCAGCCAGGAGCCGGTACCCCATCGGACAATCACATCCTTCCACGAGCTGGCCCAGAAGCGCAAGCGGGGTCCGGGGCTGCCCCTTGTGCCGCAGGCCAAGAAAGATCGCAGCGACTGGCTCATAGTCTTCTCGCCTGACACAGAGCTCCCGCCGACTGGGTCCCTGGGAGGTTCTTTGGCACCCCCGCGAGAAGTCACCACCTTTAAGGAACTCCGGTCTCGAAGCCGAGCCCAGCCACCGCCAGTCCCGCCCAGGGACCCTCCTGCTGGGTGGGCTTTGGTCCCGCCTCGGCCGCCTCCCCCTCCCGTCCCTCCGCGGAGGAAGAAGAATCGACTTGGGCTGCAGCCCATCGCCGAGGGGCTGCCGGAGGAGGGCAGGGCTGGCAGCCCCGCCGTGGACGAGGAGGCCCCCGCAGCGCAGGAGCCGGAGGAGCCGCGCGCGCACGCCGTGGGTAAGAAGCGCAGACCGTAGGAGGGCGGGTCCTGAGCCCGCCCTCGTCCCCTCCTTCTGCGCTGTCCTCCCTGCCCCAAGGCCAGGGCGCGCTCGGGGAAAGGGAAACTGGGTGGGTCTTGGAGTGAAGGGACTAACTCTTTGCTCCTCTTTCTCCCGCCCCTCCTTGCCTGGCTGTCGGCCCCGCTACCCCTCTTTTCCCCCCCGCACCTGGCCCCGCCAATCTCGCCTGCAGCCGGTCCCCCGCTATTCCCTCGGCCCCCGGTTTTCCGGTTCTCGGCCGACGGGCGCCCCCTGTTGGAGGGTGGGGGCGCGGGCGCACCCAGGTCCCTGCTCTTGACGCCTCTAACCGGGTGGCCCAATTCCCGGTTGCAGCTGCTGGGGGCAGCGAGTACCCCCGAGGAGCATCTGCTGCCTGTGAGGCTATCCCCAGTGGGAGCCTATTCTCCTCCCACGCGGGGGGCCTTGCCTTGCCTGGCCAGCCCCGAGCTGGCCTTGCTGCTATCCCCGCTCTTCCCCAGAAGTAGCACCTTCCCCACCGCGGCGCCCCCACCCCGCCAGGTTCCCGCTCCCCCGCTGCCAACACCACCGCGTCCTCCGACCGCCCCTCGCTGGACCAGAAGGCCACCGGCTCCGCCCAGGCAATGTAAGACGGACCTGGGCCAGCCCCGCGGGCCATATCTCGGCCCGCCTCCTCTCCTGTCCTGGGCCAGTCTGCCTGCATTTTAGCCTTTTTCTAGGGTGCCTGGCTAGGTCTCGCCCTCGGAGTTGGCTCCGGGAAGGCTGGCCCTGCTCCACGTTCTGGGGGTGAGGAGCGTGACTGCTCTCCACTGGGTCTCCAGCCCAGCTTAAGGGGTCCATTGTTAGGGGCCTGGGGTCACACCCTTTGTGGGAAGTTCTCACGGCTGTGGTTCCGACCCACAGTCCCCTCCCAGGAGGTTCTAGCCACACCTCCTCCACGAATCCCGCCCCCAAGTAGGGTGAAGCTGGAGTCTTGCATTTGACAAGTGCAAGGTGACTACGTGGGTTCCCCAAGACTCTCCACCCTTTCCTGTCTGTCTTTCCATTGGTCGAGGCTTCTCACGTGCTCAGAGTGGGTACAGCCCTCAATTTCCTCACCCAGTCACCTCCCTACTTAAAGGCACAGCTGTTCGGTGTGGCTCTCCAACTTCCTGGAGAGGAAGGGCAATGGGAACCGAGGTGGGGGTGGCAAGGACTGAGGTTTGTCTACACACTCTGCTCTATGCCCCAGGTGGCTGTGTTCTTTCTCCCATGACTCTCAAACCACGAGACCAAGGGAGCCGGCGTCCCTTGTAATCCTTGGTAAGAAAGCGTCACCGCGTCTTCTTCCCTTACATAGTACGTAGTTCCTGGTCGTTTGCCGGTGTTCCCGGGGCCCAGCGGCTGTGGATGGCAGAAGCCCAGAGTGGGACTGGCCAGCTGCAGGAGCAAAAGAAAGGTAGTTCGCCCTTGCTGCCTTCTGAAGATCAGCCTGTCCTCGGTCTCCAGCTATCCGTGCTCCCCCCAGGAACCCCCACCAGGGGCTTTGATGTGTCTTCTATCTCCACCCAGGTCTCCTGATAGCTGTCAGTGCTTCAGTGGACAAAATCATCTCGCATTTTGGGGCTGCACGGAACTTGGTTCAGAAGGTGAGTTGATTTTGAGGGAGGTGAAAGAGCGCGAACACTTGACTAGCAGTGGCTAGCCCTTCTTCTGTCCTCAGGCGCAGTTGGGGGATAGCCGGCTGAGCCCGGATGTGGGGCATCTGGTGCTGAGCACCCTCTGCCCGGCCCTCCATGCTCTGGTGGCCGATGGACTGAAGCCATTCCGGAAGGACCTCATCACCGGGCAGCGCAGGAGCAGCCCTTGGAGTGTGGTGGAGGCGTCTGTGAAGCCAGGTGAGCAGTGAGGGAGTGGGATCGTATGGGAGCAGGGCCTGGACCTGGCTGACCGCATCCCTCGTCCTCAGGTTCCTGCCCACACTCCATGGGAACGCTGTACAGCCAGGTCAGCAGACTTGCCCCGCTGAGTAGCAGTCGCAGCCGTTTCCACGCTTTCATCTTGGGCCTCCTCAAGTGAGTGGACTTTCCCCCACTGCTCTTCGGCCTTGGATAGGGCACAGAGGTTTCCAGATGCCTCCCCTCTTCAGCGTCATCCATCACTTCCCACCGCCTTCCTGAATTTTCCTCTCCTTTTTCCTCCAGCACCAAACAGTTGGAACTGTGGTTTTCCAGCCTCCAGGAGGATGCAGGTCAGAAGCCACTGGGATGGGAGGGCGGGGTGTTACTGGTTAGGAGAGGACGGGCTCTTTCCGGCTGGTTCTTGCTGATATCAGGACACACACCCAGGTTTACAGCTCTTCCAGAGGAGAGTATGGGGAGGAGAACCAGAGCCCAGATTGTGTGGCCGTTTTTTTTCCACTCGATGTCCTAGAGGCATCTTTGCCCCTGGAGCCATCCATTGTCCCTGCACCTGGAATAGGCCCCTTGTCTATTTCTTCTGTGGGTTCCTTCCTCTGTGAGAAGGGCGGTCCTCACCTTTGTGTATGCTTCCTTTCTAACCTATAATGTTTCTCCATTATGAACAACACTAAGTGCATATGCCTCCCTCTGGTCCTGTAGCCCAGCTAGTCCCCTCCCTTGTCCTGTGTCTGTGCCCCACAGAGTGAGGTCCAGGAGATATTTGTTGACTCTGGGATTGGTGCAGGATGTCCTCTGGGGCTGATGCTGGCTGCTCTTTTCCAGGACTACTGTCTCTCCTCTATCTACCCACTGGCTTCTTCTCCCTGGCCCGCGGGAGCTGTCCATCCCTGTCCACGGAGCTGCTGCTTCTGCTGCAGCCGCTCTCGGTGCTCACCTTCCACCTGGACTTGCTTTTCGAGCACCACCACCACCTGCCCCTAGGCCTGCAGCAGGCTCCTGCCCCTTCAGCGCCCCCTCCTGCCCTCCAGCAGACTGTGCAGGCTGTGCTCCAGTGGGGGGGACGTCTGGCTCAGAGTCTCCGAGGGACTTCAGGAGAGGCCACTACTGACTCTTCAGCCCCCTCAACCCGCCCTCCACCAGGCAGCTGGTGGGATCAGCTGACCCAGGCATCTCGGGTCTACGCCTCTGGTGGCACTGAGGGCTTCCCTCTTCTCCGGTGGGGACCCAGGTGTCGCGGAACTACAGCTGAGGATGCACAGGAGGCACCTCCGCCCACGGAACAGACCACACCTGGCAGAAGCATGTGGTTGGGGCGGCTATTTGGTGTGCCTGGGGGCCCGTCAGAAACTGAGAATGGAGCCTTCAAGTCCAGGTGTGTATGCACATGCACTGTCCCTTTTCTGACCTTCTGGTTCCTAGAGCTCACAGTGGCTAGGTATTTATGATCCTTTAGGGAATAGGTAGGCAGCTGGTTTTTATAGCTATGGGCTCTAATGGTCACATTCATAAATGGTTACATTTTAGTGGCTAAAGTTCCTGATTTCACCCTTGGCCCTTAGAGCTGAAAATATTTATCTGGCCCTTAAGAAAAGAAAAATCCCTGTCCCATTCCGGAGCTTGATCCAGCAGGCAGCTCTTCAGTGCCAGCTAGAGGCTTTAGCTGTGGAGACCCTAATGGGTTCTTTGGTCTTAAAACTGCTCAGCTCTGAGCAGTACTGCCAGTTGGGGGGGATTCTTGAATTTTTTCTGGAGTGGTATGGCTTCAGTGACCAAGTCCTTCCCTCTAGGAGACCATCCAGCTGGTTACCCCCAACAGTGAGTGTGTTGGCTCTGGTGAAGTGGGGGACATCTCCTGAGACCCCTCCTGCGGAGCTTATGAAGGCACCAGCCAGCAGGGCACAGACTGACAGGTAAGGGCTGTGTCTTTCTCCAGAGTGGGCGGGGGGGGGGGGGATTGTAAAAGACATATCGCACTGCCTCTTCCCTACCCGTTACTGCTGGACACTCACTTCTTTGAGCCTTTAGCTTCTTTGTCTGGGAAAAGAAGATGCTGGCATGGTGGCTGCATTTGGGAGCCTGCCAGCAGAATCTCGAGTTCCCGGCCTGTAGTGGATGCTGTACGAATGCAGTGCACAGAACACGGACACAGGCAAAACACCCATACATATAAAAAGTAACCAAATAAAAAATTGCTTGTACAGGGTCTCGTCACTAGGCTGGCTTTGAACTCATAGAGATCTACCTGCACGATTAAAGAAAAGTATGCAGAGTTAGTTCTTGACTTTTTCCTCTTGCCACCCCTCACCCCTGCTCCCCCCCAACCCCCCCCCTGCCCTCAGACAGGGTTTCTCTGAATAACAGCCTTGGCTGTCTTGGAACTTACTTTGTAGACCAGACTGGCCTTGGACTTACGGATCTGCCTGCCTCTGTCTCTCCTCTCAATTGACAGGATTAAAGGTTAAAGGTGTGTGCCTCCGTGCCTGGCAGCTTTTGTTTTGTTTTTGTTTTAAAAAGAAACAAAACAGGGTGTGTTCATGTAACCTAACTGGTTTTGAACTCAGTATATCTCAGCCTCTCAAGTGCTGGGATTAATGGTGTGTGCACCTCTACGTCCTGAACCACCAGGCCTGGCTCAGACTTTTTTTTTTTTTTTTTTGGTTCTTTGAGACTGGGTTTCTCTGTAGCTTTGGTTCCTGTCCTGGAACTAGCTCTTGTAGACCAGGCTGGCCTCGAATTCAGAGATCCGCCTGCCTCTGCCTCCAGAGTGCTGGGATTAAAGGCCTGCACCACCACCGCCCGGCTCAGATTTCTACTTTTGAAATTCCCTTATTTTGGTGGCAGCATCTTACTCTGGCGCTATGGCTGCTAGAACGCAGACCTGAGACTGGAATTAGTGGCATGTGTCAATATGTCTGGTCGAATTAAGCTTTTTTGATTTTTCATCTGTTCAGTGTATTCCAGGTACTTCTTTGTGCCAGGCATTATGCCAGGGCGAGAACAAAAAATGACCCCATTGTGTTTGTATCTGACTTTCAGGGAGCATATAGTTCAATGGAGATGTGTGGCTAGGAATGGATTAGATTGTTTGGGGCAGTATGGATGGGGTACATAAGAGAGCTGGAACCCTTAGGGACACGGTCCCTGGGGTTGAGGCTCAAAGATATTTCAGAAATGGCTCTGGCCTGTGTCTGGGAGGAGGAATGGTAGGGAGGCGCGGGTGTGGTGGAGTGGGAATGACAGCCGGCTGTGGAACCAGGATTCAACCCTCAGGGAGGCTGAAGCCTGGGAATGGTACACTCGTGCTTCAGGACAATCTGTGGCTGCCATGTGGAGAGGGGAGGGAAACCAAGAGAAGCTCTCAGAGATAAATGATTACATGTAGCACCCCAGAAAGGGTGATGGTTGTTCAGCTGAAGGGAAGTGCATGGAGGTGAACCAGAAGTGAACTCTGGTATTGGATCTAATGTGGAGATACTGGATTGCCCAGAGAGCTTTCCCACTATCAGGAGGGCCTGGAATGCTAGGAGGGCCATATTGTTTGCATATGTAAAATTTGAAATACCAGAGGAAAGTGCAATTTCAAGTAATCATTCAAGGGTCAGTTTGGGGTTCTGAGAGGCCAGAGCCCCAGAGAATCAATGTGTCAGCAGGTGACCCCAAGTTTCTTCTGAACTCACGGAGTGTGGGCTGAACCAGCAGGGTAATCTGCCATAGGACAGTATGGCCCTTCATCCTTCTTTCTTTGACTTCCCCCAGGGCTGTCCGGGCTCTCTGTGACCACACTGCTGCAGGACCTGACCAGCTGAGCTTCCAGCGTGGGGAAGTGCTTCATGTCATTGCCACAGTGAATGAGGACTGGCTTCGCTGTGGGCGTGATGGTGTGGAGGGGCTGGTTCCTGTGGGGTACACCTCCCTTGTTCTCTAGCTGTGGACTGGAACAGCTCATGACCGCTGCTCTCGGGAACTGGAGCATTTCTCCTGCATACACCCATGTCTGTTAGAATAAACTTTCCTCCCTCTCTTAGCACCCACCTGGAAGGGGAAATCTGCTCTTGCAGACACGTAGAAAGGATTCCCTCCTCCATCTACACAAGAGAACCCTTCCTTTCTGCAAATTAGCCTCTTTCCCTCCTTTCTTCACCCGTGGACTGTGCAGTATATAGTACATGCCTCTGCCCCAAGCCCGCCCACAGGACTGGGGTCTGTCTGTCTGTCCTTGTTGCCTGTATTTAAGATGTACTCTGCTGTGCTAAGTGCTAGACGGACGCCTGGACCCCTGGTGGGTGGGCCTCTGTCACTGGTCTGCCTTTCCTTCCTCGTCCCAATAAAATGTGGGAGTTGAACAGTTGTGTGTTCCTGTGGGCTTCAGGGTATAGGGACTGCTCTGGAGGAGGGAAGGCCTTTTATTGGAGCCCAGGGCAGATAGGTACTTTTTCCCTAGCATAGGTAGTTTTTGTTGTTGTTTTATGGGTGGGGAGGTAGGATCTTACCAGGTAGCCCTGGCTGACCTCAAACTGTCTTTGCCTCACAAGTGCTGGGACTAAAAGTGTGCACCTGACGCCAGGCGGTGGTGGCACAGGCCTTTAATCCCAGCACTCGGGAGGCCTCAGGAGGCGGTTATCTGTGAGTTCGAGGCCAGCCTGGTTTACAAGAGCTACCAGGACAGAGTCTGAAGCTACAGAGAAACCCTGTCTCAAAAAACAAACAAAAGTGTGCACCTGGCTCTGATGCGGGGCTTTGTGTTCAAAAATGTGTTTAAGGGCTGGAGAGATGGCTCAGTGGTTAAGAGCATTGCCTGCTCTTTCAAAGGTCCTGAGTTCGATTCCCAGCAACCACATGGTTGCTCACGACCATCTGTAAAGAGGTCTGGTGCCCTCTTCTGGCCTGCAGGCATCTACATAGACAGAATATTGTATACATAATAAATAAATAAATATTTAAAAATGTGTTAAACTCCGTGTGGGAAGGTGTTGCGGCCAGGGGACTGCTGTGGAGGTTTATCTTCTACCATGCCACTACTACAGTGACTCTCAACATTCCCGGTGCGGGGCTTTAATACAGTTCCTCATGCTCTGCTGACCCTTAACCATAAAATTATTCTTTTAACTATAATTTTGCTACTGTTATGAATCATAATGTAAATATCTGATACCTACCCTCCAGAGGGGTAGAGAAGCACTGCTCTATTAAATCTGGTGGAGCTCCAGGCAGCTGTGAGCTTCCAGTGTGGGCTCTGGGAACCAAACATAGGTCCTCTGTGGAATCAACAAGCCCCCTACCACCTTGGTTTTTTTCTTTTTCTGGGTGTGTGTGTGTGTGTGTGTGTGAAGTCAGTTCTTGCCTACTATTGTGGTACTTGGGATGAAACTGATTTCCCCTGTTGTGATGGCAGGTGCCTTGCCTACTGAGCTGGCTCAACAGTCCCATTTGCTTTGCTTTTACATTGCTGTTTCATTGGACTGATGGAGCTGAATAAAGACAGGGAAGATGGGAGCCAAACCCCTGAAATTTTACTTTAGATTCCGAGGTGAAAGGCAGAAGTGACCCTGCTTTCCATTTAATGCCATGAGTCTCAGTGACAGTTTTAGTAAAAGCAGAGCATCGTGCCCCAGGTTAGTTTGGTGAGTTTCCTGTCAATCTTCTGAAAGAAAGATGTCTTAGGGGCTCACTGGATGGAGGAGTCGAAATTACAGAAAACAAACAAAGCAACCAGGAAGCTATAATCATAACCAAGGAGATCCATTCAATAAAAGTCAGATAGGTAGCCAGGGCGGTGGTGGCGCACACCTTTAATCCCAGCACTCGGAGGCAGAAGCAGGCGGATCTCTGAGTTCGAGGCCAGCCTGGTCTACAAGAGCTAGTTCCAGGACAGGCTCTAGAAACTACAGGGAAACCCTGTCTTGAAAACCAAAAAAGAAAAAGCGCAATAGGCACTAAGTCTGGGAGATTTTATCTTTGGGAACTGTAGGCTGGTGAGAAGAGATATGCCTTGGTGGATAAAAAATCAGCCTGTTGTCCCGAAACTGTAGAGAGGCTCCTGGGGCAAGAAACTCAGCCCAGTCCAGCAGCCAGGCGTCGGTGTTGCTGTCCTACCTCCCCAACTCACTAACACCCATGACAGTTCAGTAACTCTGTCCTGCTCGGTGCTGCTTCCTCTCCTAAAGAATGAAGGTTTTTATGCCTTAGCCTCCTGATACTGCTTAGCTTGAACATCTCAAACTCCTCATGAGGCTGCCATTTCTTAAGGCTTTCCTGTCCCCTGGTGGGACAAGCTGCTGCCCGTGCTGTGCTTTCTGTCAGTCCCTATTACAAGTCTTACATAGGGGGTAGTAATGGATTTTAATGGCATCTAGGAATAAGGCGATCCCCCCTTTTTTGAGGTGTAAATTGAACCTAGGATCTTATAAATGCTAGACAGTGCTTTTTACTGAGCCACATGCCTAGGCCTAAATTCTATTCTTGGAGAGGCACTGCTTCCCCCAATCCTGCCTTAATTCCTGAGGACCAATTATATAAGTGTGTGCCACAACAGCCAGCATCTGCTTTGTACATACATACTTAGTGGACACATGTTTGTACATGTGTGAGTGCATGTGCACTGACTGGAGTGCTTGTGAAGGCCAGAGATTGATGTCAGCTCTTTTCCACTTTATTTAAGGAGGCAGGGTCTCTTGCTGAGGCTACCTGGACAGTTTGTTCTGATTCCTGTCTCCTGCTGCCAGTGTTGGGATCATAGGTGAGTGTGTCTGTCTTCCTACTCTGTGGATGCTGGGGATCCAAGCTCAGCTATCTGTATTAGCTCCTCTGGGGCTTAGTCTACGCCGAAAAGAGCCAGTCTGAGTTTTCAGGGCTCCTTTAATTGTGACTACTATATGTGTGTGTGTTCACTCTCTTGAGAGTTGGAATTAGAGCTGGACCACCATGCCTGGGAGGCACACCACATGCACAAACGTCCACACACACTGACATCCGACTGTGGAGGAGGCTGGGCCCAGTCTCAGAGACATGTGGTCCTGCACTCTGGCTGCAGCTTTCTCTTCCCTGGTATGGCCTGTCGGCCTGTTTTTACACGTTCTGGCTATGGTGTGGGGTAGTCCTGATAAAGATTAGACATCTGGCTCGCTACAACCTTTGCAGATACAGCCAATGGCTCTGCCTTATACAAGTGTAAGCACAACAGTGGGATCTCCTCACACAACTTGAGAGGCCAACAATGTAAAATTTAGTTTTATAAAAGATAAACAGAAACATTTAAAACATTAGAGACTTGTTTAACAGTGGCAGCTTCAATTGTAGAAGAGTCTTAAGATTGTAGTTTACTGCCTTGGAGTTTCTTCCCGTCTAGACAGGGTCTTCGGTTGGGGATTTTTTTCTCAGTGGTAGCGCACATGCCTAGCAAGTTCAAGGCCCCAAGTTTGGTCCTCAGCTCAAAACCAGAGGGGTACAAATAAAAAGACAGGGTGTCACTGGGTAGCCTTTGCTGGTCTGGAACTCACAGAGATCTGCCTGCCTCTGCCTCTGCCTCTCAGCAGTGCTGAGATGAAAGTACATGCCACTGAGGCCAGCTGCCTTGGTATGTCTGAGCGACTGCATTCTACCTGAGTGTCCAGAGTAACCGGGACAAAACTAAGCTGGGAGGGTCTATCTAATTAAGTGGGGACTCTGGCCTTTTCTCTTTACGTGTACACATATGGTGCGTGCATTTGGAGGCCAGAAGTTGAGGACACAAGTCTTACTTGATTGCTGGAGACCAGAGCTCACTAATTCAGCCTGTCTAGTCAGCAAATTTGCTCCAGGGATCCTCTGTCCTGCCTCCTAAACGATGGGTTACAGGTGGGTACTATGCCTGCTGGGTATTCACTTGGGTACTGGGTACTGAAGTTCTATAATTATGTTTGTGCAGTGAGCTGTACTTACTAGGCCATCTCTAGCCTCACTTTGACTATTTCTTTTTAATCCTTTACATTATTAATTTTAGTCTTTAATTAAGCATATAAAACCATACTATATTTCTCCATGAATCTTGTGAAATTCAGAATGCAGTGTGCTGCTCACACATCTTCTGTTTTTCTGATCATCTACATCTTTCACATAGTTCCTCAGACAAAAACAAAACCACACCATCGTCCCACATTCTTTAAACTTTAAGTTGGCTTTGAAGAGGCTGGGATGGGCTGGAGATACTAAGAAGGGTTTCCACTCAGAAGAGTTTTCTTGTGGATTCTCCTCTTCTGCATTTTGTTCTAGTTCATTCCTGGCCTCCTCGATTTCTACAAACTGACTACTTGACCACAGAGATTGGGACTCCACATATCTATGGCAAGTCATTTAACCAACTCAAGCCTCAGTTTCTGCTTCTTAGAACAGAGATAACAACTTAATGGCTAAAATAAGGGTTGACGGACCTTGGACAAGTTACTCACCTCTGCTGTTGCTTCAAGTCTCTTATCTAAAAACCCTGCACTAGGAGCTGGAGAGATGGCTCAGAGGTTAAGAGCACTGCCTGCTGTTCCAGAGGTCCTGAGTTCAATTCCCAGCAACCACATGGTGGCTCACAACCATCTGTAACAAGATCTGGTGCCTCTCCTGGCCTTCAGGCATACATGCAGACAGAATACTGTATACATAGTGAATAAATAAATCTTTAAAAAAAAAACCCTGCACTACAAAGCATCGCTATGCAGGCTGATACATGAGTGCAAGGAAGCTGCTTACAGTAAACAGTTTCTGCACAAAGCACAGAAAACGTGGTCTTATAGTCAGATGTAGTAGCACATGGATGTAATCCTTGCACTTGGGAGGCCAGACTAAGTTTGAAGCCAGACATAGTCTTTTTTATTGTTTGCTTGCTTGCTTATTTATTTACTTACTTACTTATTTACTTACTTGCTTATTTATTTATTTATTTGAGACAGGGTTTCTCTGTGAAACAGCTCTGGTTGTCCTGTCATTTTTGTAGACCAGGCTGGCCTCGAACTCACTGAGATCCAACTGCTTCTGCCTCCCAACTGCTGGGATTAAAGGTGTGAGCCACCACCACCGCTGGTGCTGCCCCAAGACCAGGCTAGAAGGTATTTGCCTGATGTGCACAGCCCTGGGTTGGGCTCTCAACCTAAATAAAGGAAAGTAGGGGCGAGGCATGCTGGCACAGGCCTTCAATTTCAGCACCGTTTTGAAGGCCAACTTGGTCTACATTTCGAAAGTTCCAGGTCTGACAGGGCTACATAATGAGACACTGTCTCAAAATAAAAAAGTGGCCCTAAGTTAAAGCCAGCTAATGTGTATTAAAGGGTGGTTATGCAGAACAGCACAGCGTGTCTGACAAACAGCTGGATGTCTGGTTGGAGAATCGTTCTGCTTACTGGTCAGGCTGAGTCCAACTAGATAGACAGACCCTAGAATTGACGAAATGTTTCATGTGGGCCCAGAATACTGATGACAGAGTTAAGAGAGATCTTCTTAGAAACTGGATAGAGAGAGAGCATGCTGGCGGGTAGAAAACAGGCACAAAAAAATAGCCAGGTAAGCACTCCACAGTTAGGAAAAGTTGTTTCCATTTAATGCTAGACTTTCAAGGATTGAGATGCAAGCTTTTATGCAATTACATCCAATGTTAAAATTGGTAATACATAATTTACAAAGATTAACATCAAAACAATCATCTATTTAGATATGCTTTTCTGTAAAAAGGAAATATATTAGCAGCATTTATATTTTCCGCAATCACACAGCCTACAAACATGCAGACTAATTCTGTATCTATTTGCAGTGATGTAGTGCTTTGCCCCGCATTTCAAACACCAAAACCCACCTGGCAGCTGGGGGTTGTTTTTATTTTGTTATTATAAAATAACTGAAAAATAAAAAAGGCATTAATTCTACACCAGTAAGAAAACAAGTGTTTGCACTTACCTAACATTTGATTGTCTAAAAAACATTTCAGTTTTTAATCTTTCAACAAAAGAAAGATAAAATGGCAGCGTAGTGTCTTTTGCTTCTGTTCTTACATTTTACAAAGTTTTTTCTTTCTTTTTAAAAATTTTAGTGTTTAACACTATTAAAGGAAAACATTGAATTTAAGCTCTTTCTTGTCATTTTCTTGCTTTTGATTAAAAGGAAACCCCCAAAGTGCCCTTAGTCCTCCCTCCCTCCCACTCCCTGTAACGAGAAACAAAAACAAAAAACAAAAAAACAAAACAAAACACTCAAATGGGCTTGGACATGCGACCCCAGCTCCACACGTGAGTATCTTATACCCAGGTCTTGTGGTAATGTACAATGCTTCTCTACAGTAAGAAAATACTCCAAACTATTTTCTTAATTTCTCTTTTTTCTTTAATAAAATATTTTGCTTTTTCTCTGCTCAAGGGGATCTATGGCATCCCCTTCCTCTCTCTCTCTCTCTCTCTCTCTCTCTCTCTCTCTCTTTCCCTTAAGATAACACAGAAAGGAGAAAAAGAAAAAGAAAATCAATGGAATGAAAGGTGGTCAAATGTTTCTACCTAAATGAGTCAGAGCGTCGTCATCATAAGGGGAAGGAAATGTACAGTTAGGACATCATTGGTCCAGCATCAGAAAAGAGTAATGAGGACGTGTTTACTAATGTATTGCTTACCAATCTCACAGCATACACACACACACACACACACACACACACAACTTGGCACATTTAAAAACCATCTTTTCTCTTATAAGAACATCTAAAATGTATATGCATATGTATGTCTGAGAAGACAAAGCAAAGCTTTTTGAATTTTACTTGTAAAGAGATGGTATGGTCTTGTTAATTTCTGGTCAAGAGACTGGAAGGGAAGGAGACCCTGATGAAGTAACTCAGAAAGGTAGAAGGGGATGGAAGGACGGTGAGGAGACGGACACGAGCAACCACACAGCTAGGAAAAGGAGAGTAGTGTTTCATCACCGGCGACAAGCACTCTGACAGCGCACACTGCCCAACAGCTTTGTAGTGAGTTTCACCAGAGGAGAAATTTAGAGTTTTTATGTAGTTTTAAAAAAAATTCTTTTTTTTTGAAGTGAATCTTCTTCTGCTCAGCACAGCAGACACACAGGAAGAGAAGCAGCATGTGTGCTGGCGGGGGCTTGGCTGTCTCAGTAGGAAAAACAGGTTCAGCAAGGTTATGAAGGGTGAAACAAAAATAATTACAAATACTGCCCTTTTGACCCCATAGGGGCCTCCCCTAGCCCACGACGCTGTTGACTCTGTTTTGGGGAGCAGAGGTGGGAGAGCAGCAGCAGTTCCAAGTGCTCTGAGCAGTCAGTTCATGTTCTACCACTTTAACCTGGCTGGGCAAGAAGGGAGAGAGAACTTCCCTGGTCAAGGAACTAAGGAGAGGCCCCAGCCACGACATCTGTTTTAGGTCTCTCTCCGACATAGCTCTCAGAGCTAAAGGAGAACAAATGGGATAGGGCTGGGATCCAGGCCCTTCCCTTTGGAGTTTCAATTTATACCTGGTCATAGGAAGCAGCATTTTTAGTGCTTGCAGGGTTAGAGGGCAGCCCAGAGAAGCCCAGCTGTGAGGAGTATCAATCGCTGTAAAGTACCAACAGCTCCTGGCCATTCCTACCAAGGTCCTCCTCCCTACAGTAACCCTTAAGGTAAAGCCATCAAGAGGAGAAGTAAACTCAACTGCCTCAAAGCCTACTTCCTCTTCCTCCCCTTCTCCACTAGCTCCAAGGTTTAGTAAGTACCTAACGTCAAAGACGGACTCACTCCCCTTGCCTGGATGGACCCGCCCCTGTCCACACTCAGAGAGCAAGAGACTGGACTTGTTGGCTTCACTGGATCCCAGATGCTCCAAGTTCTTGTTTCTTTAAGAGTCACTTCCGAAAGCTGTTTTCTGGTATAAACAAAGTGCGCCTTCGCAGTCTCCGGCCTGATCCTTCCTCCAGCAGGTAGGTCACATCGATGGCTGAGACAGAACCAAGGTGTTCATTAAGTGTCACTCTCCTACACATCAACCTGGATCTGCACTCTAAGGAGAACTCAAGGACACAATGATTTATTTTTCTGGCCTAAAGCAATTAGGTCTTTCTCTAGCCCTACATTTTGTTTTGACCTACTCCTGCCATCCCCACCTCCACAAAAGAAAAGTGGCTCTCTAGGGTATGGAACCACCTTAGCTCAGCCTCACGCTGAAGAGATAAAATCAAAATTGATTTAACTTTATTTTATGTACACTGGTGTGAAGGTGTCAGATCTCTCGGAACTGGAGTTACAGACAGTTGTGAGTTGTCAAATGTGGGTGTTGGGAATTGAACCTGGGTCCTCTGGAAGAGCAGAGCAGCCATCTCTCCAACCCCCAACAAACCCATTTGCTTAGTACACGCACGCACGCACGCACGTACGCACGTGCTGCCTTCTCACTCATCTTCAAGCCTAATTATGAGCCCGACCAAGTCTTACCATTTTTCCCAGGGATTTTCTCAAGGAGGTTGAGCAAGATCTGGTTGAGCCGTTCCCGTTGGTTGTGCCTTCGTTCCTCAGGTGTGCTGGGTAACTGGGGCTCTTGATTATTTTCCTCCTGTTTCTTCCCAGTGTCAGTGTCAGTAGTGACTCTTTCCTGCTCTGGCTCCTCAGGGCTGGGCGTCTCACTAGCTGCTTGCTCCTGACTGGCCAGCACCTCTTCAATCAAGGGCAAAGCATCGTCTTCTTGCCCTGGGTCTTTTAGGGGAGGCTTTGAGCGGTCAGACTTCCAGGAAGAGCTGCCAAAAGGATATGCGGCTTCAGGACAAGGCTGAGCAAGGCACTTGGACAGGGAGGGAAAATGAAAGCTAGAGGCCTAAGGACGGCTTGAAATCCTGGGGTCTGTTTATTAGAGCTCTGGCTTGAGTTCAGAAATCTGAATGTTAGCATTAGTACAAACAATCACTTTTCTCTGAAATGTAATTTTCCCTTTTTATGGCAGTACTTGTGTACGCTAGGCTAGTGTTCTACCCTTAGAAATTAACTTCATTTCCATTTGTGAAATTAAACTTTTCATCTTGTTCTCAGAAATCTGAAGCAAAAATGAGACAGAAACCCATAAAACATACCAGGCCTGGGGAAGCTATTGAGTTGTTGCTGACTGCTTCATGAACACAAAGGAAGTTCAGCCCTGTGATACCCACAGTCCGACCACAACAGTACTTAGGAGGGTTTTTACTTCTTTATGTTATCTACTATTTCTTCACTTTTTTTAATAGGCTACTGTTATGGAGAAAGCAATGGATATTTATTATCTTTCAAATTATGCATATGCATGTGTATGTACATGAGTGCAGGGGCCCATGGAGGCCAGGAGAGGGTGCTGGATCCCCTGGGACAGGCCATGAACTACCTGACAGAGGTACAGGGAGCACAACTCATGTCCTCTACAAAAACAGCACAGGCTCCTAACCACTGAGCCATTTCTACAGCTCCACAAGTGGCTATTTATGTTCTTACCTGACAGAAATAGAAAAGCCTTCATGAGAAACAGTCTTCTCATTTACAAAACAAGCAAAAATATAAACTGTTAAGTACAAACTCTGCAATACTGACTGTATCTCTTTAATAGAGGCATCAAAAGTTGACACAGCACCATCTTATAGAGAAGAGAGAAAGCTCAGTCCAGAAAGAGATTCTAAGTCCAACTGCAGTTCCATTTCTAGTCTGGTTGCCTTTCTCTTATCTTTACATTACTGTGTTCTTGCTAAAACTGTGTAATGGGACTGCACCTCCCCCGTTTTAGTGATGGCATTTACTCAGGCTGCCCTACAGAGAATAGCTAATCCCAGTAGTGGAGACCAGGGAGGAGCTGCTTGCTTTCTTGCTCTACATTAGCTCTTGGCTAACCCTTAGGAGCCCTCACATTCTTCTAGGACTCACCGCCCTCCGTTCCTCTTGTAGTTGTCTGGGACATAATGAGGCTGTAGGAAAAAAAAAGGGGGGGGGGAGCACATTAATGCTGGATCTGATCTGCTGACACTAGGGTAACGAAGGCAATTTGGGTGACTTACTTATTTTTATCTTTTTCTTTATAGTTAGGTTACTAGGATGATGACATCTTCCTTTTTTTTTTTTTTTTTTTTTTCCGGAGATAGGGTTTCTCTGTGTAACAGCCCTGTCTGTCCTTGAACTCACAGAGATCTACCTGCTTCTGTCTCCTGAGAGCTGGGATTAAAGGTGTGCACCACAACTACCCAGCAGACATCTTCCTTCCTTGCTTTTTACTGCTGTGAGGCAAATCACTTTCTCTGCCACACGCTCCTGGACCACAGCAGCTACTCTAGGGAAATGTAATCCATAATAGAGCTTCCCTTCTTTTAAGCAGACCACTGTAGGAAATCTGCCATAGAAGGGAAAGCTGACTGACAGTCTCGCTTGAAAAGAAGACACAGGATGAGGGCCTGTCAGCTGGGATTTCATCACAAATAAAGAGATAATGACCAAAATTCTATGCAGTAATGAAGGAAAATTGGTCTGTATTCTCTGTCTCTCTCTCTCTTAAAAAGTTTATTTATTTATTATGTATACAGTGTTCTGCCTGCAGGCCAGAAGAGGATACCAGATCTCAGTATAGATGGTTGTAAGCCACCATGTGAGTGCTGGGAATTGAACACAGAATCCCTGGAAGAGCAGCCAGTGCTCTTACCTCTGAGCCATCCCTCCAGCCCCTGGTCTGTATTTTCAACAACTAGAAAAAAATACCCAGGGAGGAGATGAGAATGAAAATGCAAACACGAACAAGTACTCTATTACTGAGCCACTTTTCAGATTACATTTAATGATCTTGTCTTACGTTTAAAATTATTTACTTAATTGGTGTGTTATGCTTGGGTGTATGAGTACCACAGCTCACGTGTTAAGGGTTCTCTCCTACTATGTGGGTTGTGGAATCAAACTCAGGCCTTCCTGCTCTGAGGCAAGCACCCTGATCTGCTGAGCCAGTTAGTCAACTCCCATGTCTTATGCTCTGCCTGTTTTCAGACAAAGTCTCACTTTGTAGCTCTAGCTGCCCTGGAATTTGCTACATAGGCCAGGCTGACCTCAAAATTACAGTGCTCAACATGTTTCTGCGTCCGAAGGGCTGTGATTAATGGCCTATATCCTCACACCCAGCCATGCCTCACATTTTTGATTTAGACATAAAAAAAGAAAAAGCATCAAAGGACTTTTTAAGAGCTAGGATTGCTTGGAGCTCAACATAAGCCTAGGCAACACAGTGGCTATGAGGCCAACCTGTACCCTGCAACATAAAATCAAAAAGATTACTTTTCAAGGACACTATCCTTATCCTTCTAACACACACACACACACACACACACACACACACACACACATTTAGACAGGGTCTCACTGTGTAGTCCTAGCTGGTCTAGAACTTACTAGGTAGACCAGGTTAGCCTTTAACTCATAGAAATCCACCTGCCTCTGAATCCCAAGTACACCACCACACCTGGCTTTTACAAATTATGACTATGAAGAAAGAAACGTATAGAGGGATGGGGAGAATACTCAGCAGGTAGGAGTAGTCACCATATAAGCATGAAGATCTGAGTTCAAATCCCCAGTCCTCACATAAAAAAGCAAGGTGTATTCCAGTGCCGGGTACTGGGATGAAGCAAGGGAGTTTACTGGAGTTTGCTGGCTGCTGGTTCCAGGTACAGTGAGGGACCCTGTCTCAAGGGATTAGGATGGAGAGCAATAGAACAGGGAAGCTAGTCTCCTGGCTTTCTCACCTGCATTTGTACATGTGCACACTCACTATACATATTTTTTTTAAAGGAAAGAATAGTGAGGCCTGGTATCATACACATGTAATTACAGGAGGTAAAGGCAAAAGAATTAAAAATTCAACGTCAGCTCAACTAAGTGGTGAGATCCTGCCTCAAGACAAAAACACCAAAGATGACTTACTGAGAAATCTCTTTTGGGAGTGAGTTTCTTGGGGAAATGATCAAAGGCATAGGGTTTGGTGCAGACAGGGTAGCGGTTCCGATGGGTCTTGTAAAATAGGTGTGCTGACTTGTCAAGCCGGTAGTCACAGATGTAGACATCTTGTTCCTTTACTCCTTTAGGTCTCCCTGTAAAATCAAACACTGTTAGAGGATCTGCCTTCTCAGGCCGGAGAGATGGCTCAGCTGCTAAGAGTACACGCTGCTTTTACAGAGGACCAGAGTTTGGTTCCCAGTACCCAGGTGAGAGGGCTCATAATTGTCTGTCACTGCAGCTCCAGGGGATTTTACACCCTCTCTTTGGCCTCTGAAGGCATCAGTACTCACACAAAGATACCTACACATAGCCGCATTATTAAAAATAAAATAGATCTAGGCCCGAGAGTGGTGGTGCACACCTTTAATTTCAGCGAGGCAAGAAGATCTCCGAGTTCAAGGCCAGAAAGGTCTGGTCTACAATGAAAAACCCCATCTCAAAAACAACCACAAAACAACAACAAAAAGATCTGAAACAAAGATCAGTAAATCTGATTTTCCTTTGTTCCCAGAAGGAGCCTGGTGGACAACTATCTCTGAGGGAGAAGACACGGCAGTCATTAGGAAAGGCTGGAGAGCAAGCATTTGGTGGCTGTGGAATAAGGAGAGGGAACACAGCAGCGGAATGAAATAACAATGTACAAACTCAGAAATGCAGACTGAATGTTGGCAGGGATTTTTGAGCAAATACTCTGAGGGACAGAATGGCTCATGGGGAATCATGAGAAAGGAAGAGTCATAAACACGAGAAAGCACATCAGAAAACTAACCCTATATTAACTGGAGAAGTCAGGGTCACAGAGCTGTAAGCAGTTTGTCAGTATGGAACAGAATACTTACTATTGTTAAGTTTTTGCTATGATAATGAAATAAAGATATAGGTCACTAAATTCTTGCCATTTATGGCAACAAACACATCGAGCTAGACATAAACTAGAGCTTTTGTGTATTATTTGATCTTTGTAAAACTCAAAAAAAATCTGTTTTTAAATTAAAGATACCTATGCTTGGTTAAGGATGTAAGTAGTTAAATGTGATGCAGCTGGATTTTGAAATTGGCTCAGTATTTTAAAATGTTAGGGCAGTGGTGTGGGGGATGGGAGGTTGGGGGCGGTGGCAGTGGCGGTGCATGTTTTTTAACCCAGCACTTGGGAGGCAGAGCCAGATGGAATTCTGAGTTCAAAGCCAGCTTGCTGAGTACTAAGTACTAAGCCAGCCAGGGATACACAGAGAAACCCTGTCTGAAACAAAAAAGTTGGGCCCAAGTGATGGCCAATAAGCATGATGACCTGCGTTCAATCCCCAAACTCACTTGGGGGAAAAAGGTGTTGGCATTATGAATATTTAAGTTCTGAGCACTAAATAAAAGAAAAAGGATTCTCTTACGGAAGCTCACACCCAGCTCTTTCTGGGCAGACAACATTACAATACCTTTATTAGATGGCTATGGTGGTGTACATACACCTGTAATAATCTCAGGCAGCTGGATTTGACTCTGGAATTGAAGTCTGCTTAGTATACACAGTGAATTTCAAGGGCAGCTTAGTAAAGATCTTGTTGCAAAGTGAACGAATAAATGAGTAAGAAGATATATGTAAATGTTTTGCCTAAAATATGTGTGTGTGTGTGTGTGTGTGTGTGTGTGTGTACCGTGTGTACGCCTGGTGCCATAGAAGCTAGAAGAAAGTGCTGGGTCCCCTAGAACTGGAGTTACAGATGGTTCTGAGCTGCCATGTGGGTGCTGGGAACTGAACTTGGGTACTCTGCAAGAGCAGCCAGTGCTCTTAACTGCTGAGCTCTCTCTCCAGTCCCAAAGACCACCTCTCAACAAGCCTTCATCATTTACCTTTACAATATGTATAAAGGTCCAACACACAGCAGGTCCCAACTACAGCCTCCAAGGGAATGATCTCATAGAGTGGCACCCGAAATAGCTCATTGTGATAGAACCGACGGGATGGAGAGTGGTGGGTTTCATGGGGGCGGAAATAATGGTGACCAAAGGCAAACCGTTCCTCTCTTAAAAAAAAAAAAAAAAAAAAAAAGAAAAGAAAAAAAGAAAAAAAAAAGGGAAAATGAGAAAGGAGAGGTTAAGTCTACTAGTAAGACTCCAGCGCACACTCCACTCTGCTGGGAGGACACAGCTGGAGGAAGAGAGGACCCAGCACATACTTCTCATTCTTCCAAAGCTTTTCAATTCTAAAGATGTCAAGTTTATCTCGGTTAATGTGTGATAACAGTCTGTAGGACTGACGGACTGGATGGCCATCAGGTGTGCGCCGACTGTCCCTCATCAGGTACACACAATCACCTAGGAATGTACAGAACAAAGGAGAACATTAATATTAACCCTGAATGTATTCCATAAGGCATCCTTTTATCCGATCCAGGGTCTACAACAATATGGAGGGAGTAGGCAGACAGCCCAGTCATTAAAATGAACAAGCACTAGAGAAAGAAAACCAGCAGTCTTCCCTATAACGACAATTCTAAGTACAGAAGGTTCTTATTTTTTGTTTTTCTTTACTAGGTTTACTATTTTTTTTAAAAAAACTGTTTTTGAGACAGGTCTTCCTATGTAGCCCTACCTGGCCTGGAAGTCACTAAGTAAACCAGTCAGGCCTCAGATTCAGAGATCTACCGTCTGTCTACAGATGGGATTAAAGATATTGTGCTACTATATCTAGTCTACTAGGTTTAAAATTACAATAAGGACCTTGAATATAACTAGCATGTCAATCACCAGCACAGAAACAAACAAGCAAACACACAAAATAAAACTAGTACAAGTCAGACAGAGTAACTAATGCCTATTATCCCAGAACTTTGGAGGCAGAGGTAGGAGGACAGCTGGGAATTTGAGGCTTTACCCTAAGCTACTGTCTGGAAAAACAACAAAAAACAACCAACCAACCAAAAACAACAACAACAAAAAACCAGTAACAACAAAACAAGATACAAAGAACAATAAAAACAACACAATCAAGGAACCAAACAAACAAAAGGTACCAAACCACTGGGTGGTGGTGGCACACACCTTTAATCCCAGCACAGAGAAAGGAGGATCTCTGTGAGGCCAGCCTGGTTTACAAGAGCTAGTTCCAGGCTCCAAAGCTACAGAGAAACTGTGTCCCGAAAAAACTAACTAACTAACTAACTAACTAACTAACTAACTAACTAACTAAAATTACCTTTGTAAAGCTATTTCTACAAGTTGATATATATTGAAGTGGGGTAATGGTAAGGCCATGCAGGATAATAACCACCATGCACAGAGCATGTATTTCCCACTACTCAGAAAGACCAGTGGGATCTGGGCCTGTGAACTTACCCTGACGAAGCAGCAAGTCATCTCGAAGTAAACAGATGAAGTAGACACAGCCAGGTTGGGCATAATGGGGCCGAGGGATCATGGGTACCTCCTGAAGAGTAGAAAGTCAATGCAGAAAGGCTAGAATTATTACACTTTGTCTGATGATCTCAATTTAAGAGAAGAAAAGAACTAAAACTTAAAATTTACATTCAAGAGTTACTAAAGTCATTTTAACACACTATAAATATGAAAACCACTAGCTTTTAAATCCATAGAAATGACAGTAGATGACGAGACTGACAGGCCCAGGACCTGAGAGGATGCTTTATGAAGCATTAGCTCTGAGACTGCTCTGTGCAATGGCAGCGACATCTGAAAATGTGTGAAATGGTGACTCTCATGACAGTCATGTTGGAGGCTACTCACAGCTATTTAGTGTCCAAGGCCAGGGAAGTTGAACCTCCTAAACTGCACCCCTCACAACATCAAATTGTACAGCTGAATATGACAATAGCAGCATGGTTAAGACACGCTGCCTAACCAGGCGGTGCTGGCCATGCCTTTAATCCTAGAACTTGGGAGGCAGAGGCAGGCGGATCTCTGTGCGTTTGAAGCCAGCCTGGTCCACAGAGTGAGTTCCAGAACAGCCTGGGCTGTTACTCAGAGAAACCCTGTTTCAAAAAACAAAATCAAACAAACAACCCTACTCCCTCCCCCCAAAAAAATAAAGAAGTGCTGCCTAAATCCTTTTCATGAAGGCGACTTGAGATCATAATACACACTTACTGATTGTGTGTGAATAGATGTATGTGTATGTTACACACTTGCTTGCCATAGCACTTGTACGGAGGTCAGAGGACGGTTTGCAGAAATCGGTTCTCTCTTTCCACTATGTGGATCCCTGTAACTGAGGCTGCCAAGCTTTTATCCACTGAGACAACCTGGCAGCCCAAGATCACACATACAAATATAGCAGTACCAAGCAAAGAGTTCATCCAACTTGGTCAAGTCACTGACTCTTACTTCAGGAAAAAACTCTGAGTCAAGGGTTGTTTTCAACAACACACTACCTGACACAAACAGCACTTAGAACTCTGTCTCTACTACTGAGAGATGAAGGCAAGACAATAGTGAATTTGGAGCTAGCTTGGGCTGTACAATGAGCTCCTAACTCAGAAACAAAACAAAACAAAGCAAAACAAGAAAAATCTTAGTTTTATATAGTACCATTTCTTTACCATTTCTTTTCCTTTTCTTTCTTCTTCCTCTTTTTTTTTTCCCTAAGACAGGGTTTGTCTGTGTATCCCTGGCTGTCCTGGAACTCACTCTATAGATCAGACTGGCCTCAAAAATAGATCTGCCTGCCTTTGCCTCACCATTGCTGGGACTAAAGACATGCACCAGCACCACTCAGCTTTATACAGTATCATTTCTTTTAGAGATCCTAAGCATCCTATTTCCTTTTGGTCACACTCCTGAGAAAAGCAAGGGTGAGAATTCCCACCCTCAGTGTCAAGCTGAGGCACGGAGAGCCTGAGCAATTCTGCATAGGAGGATCACACACTATCTATGTGATCTAACTAGATCAGCTTACCCTGTCCACAGGCCGAGGGTCACACTGCTCACAAAGGTAGTGCTCCACATCTGTGTTCACACCCATGCAGTCACAGTGCTGCCACACCTATGAACACAGGCACACTTGACAAGGGGATTTACACTTAGTGAGAGAAGCCCTGAGAATAATGATAGTGATAAAAATAAAGCAACAGGACGGGGCAAAGTAAAAGAATTAAGCCATAAGCGGATGAGGGAAAATCAGAAATAAATGATAAAAGGGGAAAACAATGTCTGAATAAAAGTATATACATCAATTCTTTTTTTCACCCCAGACAGGGTTTCTCTGTCTAACTGCCATGGCTGTCCTGGAACTCGCTCTGTAGAGCAGGCTGGCCTTGAACTCACAGAGATCTGCCTGCCTCTATTTCCTAAGTGCTGGGATTAAGGGAATGCACCACCACCATCTGGCCATCAAGTTTAATACATAGATTTGGACAAATAAAATGGGAGATGAGGAGAGAAAATGAAGATGAATGTACCAACAAGCTATCACTTGCTATGTAACACTATTAATGCTGCAGTTACTGTGAAGGCTTTATACTCAACAATCGCCCCTGATGCTTACCTGCCTTTTAATAAACTTATATACTATTCATAGCCCCATGAGCAAACAGACTAACAAGTACACAGGTATGGAGAACACTACACACTGAATCCAGGTCTAGACTCTTCCAGTATGGGTATTTGTGGGTGAACTTATATACGCTGGAATATCCTTGTATTCATGCTCTATACTGTGTGCTGTTGTTCACGGTTTTCAAGGTAAAGCACTACAGCAAACAATACTCTCCTAGGTGCAGATTTTGCGAGAACAATACAGTTAAAATGGCAGAAAGCAGAGGAAAGGAAGACGTAATGAAAGGCAAAAAGGAGGAAGACTACGCGATGAGGAGTGGAGGGAAAACAAAAGCTGCACTGAATCACGGTTCATAAAAGCCTGGCGTGTCAGCTCCAAGGAAGAGGAGGTTGCTTTTCTGAATGTGGTCACCATGCACATCAGGACCAGGCTTCTGTATCACCTTCAACACTCACCATGCATTTGTCACACTGGATCATAAGGCCTTCATCCTTGTAGAGGCCACAGATACACCGGATGACATCATCGTCCTTCTCATGCCCGTTCTCCTTTTCCGAGACAGAGGTCTCACTGCTGTCTGCCTCACTTGCTGTCTCTCCCACAATCTCATCAATCTGCGCCGAGGCCTCATGCCGGGCACTGTAATAGGCCTTTCGTAAGCGGCAAACATCTCTCCCAATTGGAGATTTACGACCATAGTACTTCTGAAAAAAGCAAAAGAAAAAAAATCATTTTTGTCCTTCTCATTTTTTACCTGTAGAGGTAGCATGGTTTTCTATATTCTCCCATTTTGGCTAACAAATTGAACTATAATGAATTAAAATTAGGATTTTAATTAGATTAAATTTTTAAATTTTTAAAATCTCTTTGCTAGTGAATTCCTGTCAAGAGCCTTACTATCCATAAGATCAAACACAGTGATCATTAAATTTTAATTCTTAATTTCCCTCTCTTATTTTGTCTTTCAGTCTCTACTCCAATAACCTGCTCTGTTCTCCAGGGTATTTCAAAGTCATAGGAGAACTGCCTTTTTTAAGCTAGTACATAATATTTCCTTCATACTCTAGGCTTGCTTTTGGAAGCAGGGTCTTATTATATAGCCTGGTCTGGGCTCAGACTTAAGTCTTTCAAGTGCCAGGATTACAGGAATGAGCCACTTAGCCTCATATGTAATTATTTTCAAGAACCAAAAAATGACAGATACACAATAAATGGGTAAAAGTATTTATGTAATAGAAAAGTTCAGGAAAAAAATTAGTATTTTTAAAGACTATATTGCTTTTGAGAAATGACTCAATCTTGCATTCCATAATTTTCTTTGTGTGTGCATGTGTGCGTGCGCATGGGCATGCTCATAGATGCATGTGTGCCTGCCTACCTGCCTGCGTAAGCCACAGAATGAGCTTAGGTGTCATCCTGAGGAACCCTGTCCACCTTCTTCTGACCTGGAGTTAACCAGTTAAAATGGACTGGCTGGCCAGTGGGCCCCAGGATCCTCCTGTCTCTGTCTCCTCAACTCTAGAATTATAAGGGCACACCATTCCACCTGGCTTTTCTTTTTAAATAGGGTCTCATTATGTAGCCAAGGCTGGCTTAAAATTCAAGCTATGGCCAGGCAGTGGTGACACACACCTTTAATCCCAAGATTTAGGAGGCCGAGAGGCAGATCTCTGTGAGTCCGAGGCCATCCAGGTCTACAGATTGAGTTTCAGGACAGACTCCAAAGCTACAGAGAAACCCTGTCTTGAAAAACAAACCTCAAACTATAGACCAGGCTGGCATCAAACCCACAGGATTTTCCTTGCCTTTGCCTCACTCATGCTGGGATTACAGATGTGAGACACTGTATCTGATCACACCCAGTATTTTCATCTATGTTTTGGGGATCAATGCTTGTATAGTGTAAGTATGTTTACTGAGTTAATTTTTTAATTAAAGATTGTTATTGCCATGTAGGCACATATATGCCATGGCATGCATGTAGGTCAGATAATGACCTAGCAGGGTGAATTCTTTTCTTCCAACACTACACTGTGGGTTTTGGGAACAAAGTCAGGTTACCTGAAGAGTCATCTTCCTGACTGAGAACCCACCCCACCAGCCCTGCCAGAGACAGGAACATACTGTAAGGAATTCTATGTAGCCCAGGCTGTCTCTGAACTCACAGAGATATACCTGCATCTGCCACCCAAGTAAGTGCTGGGAGTGAAGTTATACATCACTATACTTGATTAGAATATTTTTTAAGATTCATTTTTATATGTATTAGTGTTTTTCCTGCATGTATATCTATTTGTGTAAGGGTGCCAGATCCCCCTAGAACTGGAGTTATAGACAGTTGTGAGCTGCCATGTGGGTGTGGGAACTGAATGTGGAGTTCCTCTTGAAGAGCAATCAGTGCTCTTAATCACAGAGCCATCTCTTCAGCCTGGCTAGAATATTTTTAACAAACAGAATTTCACATTATTTAGCACAATGTAATGCATATTCTAAAAAAACTTAATGAAAATGACTTGTTTTGGGTCTGGAGAAATGGTTCAATAATTCAGAGTATTGCCTACTCTTGCACAGAAAGTTCAGTTGCCAGCATTCACAACATGGCACACAATCATCTCTAACTCTAGCTTTGGCCTAAGTGGACACTGCATACTGTAGGCAAAACAAAGATAAAGAATTAAAAGGAAATGACTGTCAGGTCGGTAAGATGGCTAAGGTGAGGTGCCTGTGGCTAAGCCTGGGTTTGATCCTTGGGACCCACATGCCAGGAGGAGGAAGCTGGTGCCTCTGCATGCTGCTGTGACATGTATGTACTCACAAATAAACAAATGTACTGACTAAAAGAACATTAAGCCAGGTGTGATGGTGCATGCCTTTAATCCCAGCATGTGGGGGCAGAGGCAGGAGGACCTCTGTGAGTTCAAGGCAAGTCTGGTCTACAAAGCAAGTACCAAGACAGCTAGGACTGTTACACAGAGAAACCCTGTCTCGAAAAACCAAAAGAGAAAGTTATTGTTTCCCAAAAAGAAACTTTTAAAAAAGCTCTCTTCAGATCAAACTTCTTAAATTTGTGTTTGAAGTAAGCAAATACCTCAGCATTTCGAAAGACCTTGAGCATGTCGGCATCAAAAGCGTCCACTGTTTTATAATACCCAGTGAGGATCTGCTTCTCTATGGTGCTGAGGTCCAGGGGGTCAGAGATCTTCTCGTAATAGTCAGCATTCCTGGAACACAGCAGGATGTCATTCAGGGGCACTAATGTCTTAGCTGAGCTCTGTAAGGCTATCACAAATGTATACCTACTTTTTCTTTGGGGGAAGATTCAAAAGTGGAGCTGCAAGGGCTTGTTGTGAAGAATCTGTAAAAGAGTACGAAGTTTAGTACACATATGCTAAAAGACAAGTGCGGGCACTAGCCAGACTGCCTGCCTGCCTCTCCCTCCCTTCCTTCTACTTGAGATGGAGGTCTTGTTTTGTTGTTTAAACTGGTCTTGAACTCATGGGTTAAAAGAGTAGCTAGAATTACAACCACCTACCAGTACACTTGGCTTGTATTATTTTATTAAAATTTATTTTTCTTGGTCAGATGTAATAGTCCATATCTGTAATCCCAGAACACCAGAGACTGAGGATGGCAAGAGTCTGGCTGGATTATACAATTTGTTTTTCCTTTTTAAAAGAGATCTGGGGATAGAACTCAGAGCCTTGAACATGCTAGGGGAGTTATTTTTCAATAAAGAACAGTCCCAGCCTATAAACATTCATCCTTTTTCTTTCTGGAGCTTTTAATCATTTTCATTTTATGTGTCTGTGCATCTGACGGACTGTCTGTACTCCACACCTATGTAGCGCTGCTGGGAAACAGAATAGAGCACTGGATTTCCTGAGATTAGTTACAGACAGTGGTGAAATGCCATGTGGGTGCTGGAAACTGAACCTGAGCCTTGTCAAAGAGTAGCCACTGCTCTTAACTACTGTGCCATCTCTCCATCCTGTAGGCCCATATTTCTACATGGTACTGCGACCAGAATCCCAGGCTACTGTTTGCACCTGCTGCCCAGATGGTCGGTCACCTAGGTTAACTAGCCTGTAGCTATCCCTAACAAAGGGGTCAGGATGTTGTTCTGCTCCTTCTTTGTAATCTGGAGGATGTCTGTGATAGAGATGCTAACCCAGCCTATGTGACAAAGCAGGCATAGATAGATGTGGACCACAACCATTCACCTGGCTACTTAGGAAACAGAATGCTAATGAATTTCCCCCTCAGTTTATCTTTTGGTATATAAGGCTGCTTGGAAAATAAAGGAATTTTCAGGATGTGAACTCAGGATTTCGTGAGGGATCACTGAGAATCTCCCTCCTGATAAAGCCATGTGAGTTGTGTCTTTATTCCCATGCCTCCCCTCTGGTCCGGAGACACCATCCCCACATTATCCTTTAAAAAATTATTAGCCAGGCGGTGGTAGCTCACGCCTTTAATCCCAGCACTCGGGAGGCAGAGGCAGGTGGATCTCTGTGAGTTTGAGGACAGCCTGGTCTCCAAGAGCTAGTTCCAGAACAGGCTCCAAAGCCATAGAGAAACCCTGTCTCAAAACACCCCTCCACCCCCCAAAAAAAGAAAAGAAAAAAATATTATTTGAAGTGTACAGGTGTTCTGGCTGCCACGTGTGTCTGTGTACTGTATGATGTGCGTGGTGCCCCCAGAGGCCAGCAGAGAGCACTGGGTACTCTGGAACTGGAGTTATGGCAATGGTGAGCCATTACGCAGGCTGGGAATTTCAAGGTGTGTTCTCTACAAAAGCAAACAGTAGTACTCTTAACTACTAAGCCATTGCTCCAGACCCTAAACACCTTTTAACTAAAAAAAACTAGAATCTTCCACATTAAAAGTTGAGAGTCAAAACCTTACTCCCCTCTGCCCCCAGAGATAAAACAATACATTAAAAATCAAGCAGGGAAACCCACCCATCCCCTGTGACCTTAGAGGAACTCTGAAGAACAGGCTGCAACTGCACAGTGGACCAAGAGGTGAGATGATAGTATACATAAGTGACCCCAAGAATTCTACCAGGGAAATCGTTCAGCTGACAAACACCTTCAGTACTGTGGCAGGATACAAGATTAACTTAAAAAAATTTTAAAAATTAAAAAAATAATCAGTAGCCCTCCTATATACAAATGATAAAGAAGCTGAGAAAGAAATCAGAGAAATATCACCATTCACAATAGCCAGAAATAACATAAAAATATCTTGGGGTAACCCTAACAAAACAAGTGAAAGACCTGTTCAATGTAACTTTTTAAGTCTTTGAAGAAAGAATCTGAAGATATCATAAAATAGAAAGATCTCCCATGCTCTTGGATAGGTAGGATCAACATAATGAAAATGGCAATCCTATCAAAATCAATCTACAGGTTCAATGTAATCCCTATCAAAAGCCCAACACAATTCTTCACAGATTTTTAAAGAACAATAGTGAACTTTATATGGAAAAGCAAAACTCCCAGGATAGCCCAAACAATTCTGTACAATAAAAGAACTTCTGGAGTGGTGACATCACTGACATCAAGCTCTACTACAGAGCTACAGTAATGAAACAGCCCGGTATTGGCATGAAAACAGAGAGGCTGACCAATGAAATCGAATCGAAATCCCAGATATTAATCCATGCACCCATGAACACCTGATTTTTGAAAAAGAAGCTAAAATTATAAAATGGGAAAAAAGCAATTAAAAAATGGGGTACAGATCTAAACAGAGAATTGCAAATCAAAATTACTCTGAGATACAATCTAGAGGGAACAGGATGGTCAAGATGAGGGAAGTCAATGACTGAGAACAAGAAAAGAGATATCTTGATTGAGGAAGCCATTATGGGTCTAGCAAGAAACCTGGCACTAGAGAAATTCCCAGGAATCCACAAGGATGACCCCAACTAAGACCCTAAGGAATAATGGAGAGGGTGCCTGAAGGGCCTTTGCCTTGTAGTCAGATTGACAACTCTCTTAAATACCACCCCAGAACCTTCATCCAGCAACTGATGGAAGCTGATGCAGAGAACTACAGCGCAGCACTGGACTGAGCTCCCAAAATCCAGTCAAAGAGTGGGAGGAGTGAGAATATGAGCAAAGAGGTCAAGACCATGATGGAGACACCCACTGAAACAGTTTACCTGAGCTAATGGAAGCCTTCCAACTCCAGACTGACAGTGAGGAAACCAGGAAAGGACCAAACTAGGCCCTCTGAATGTGAGTTATAGTTGTATGGCTGGGGCAGACTGCAGGGCCACTGGCAGTGAGACCAGGATTTATCCCTACTGCTTGTTCTGGCTTTTTGGAACCCATTCTCCCTTGACGGATACCCTGCTTAGCCTACATATAGTGGGGGGGGCCTTGGACCTGCCTCAATGCAATGTGCTAGACTTTGTTGACTCTATGGGAAGCATTCCCCACTCTGAGGAGTGGATGGGGAGTAGCATGGGGAGTTTGGTGGGGGAAGTGGCAAGGGAAGTGGAGGGAGCAGGAGGAAAGGAGGGATTGAGAAATGGTTTTGGCATGTAAAATGAGAAAAGATAAGTTTTTTTTTTAAATAATATTTTCTTTACCCCCTCCTGACCAAAATTAAGCAGGATTATGAAGGATATAGTATATATACTGGAAATCATAAAACAATGATAGGTGGCTAATAAAAATAATTGTTCATAAAGAATGAGCTATAACTACTGAAATAATTAAGACATTTAGAGTAAATTTTTTTTGTTTGTTTTTCGAGACAGGGTTTTCTGTAGCTTTGTAGCCTGTCCTGGAACTGGCTCTTGTAGACCAGACTAGCCTCGAACTCAGAGATTCACCTGCCTCTGCCTCCTGAGTGTTGGGATTAAAGGTGTGTGCCATCGCCACCTGGTTAGGGTAAATTCTTACTCCTGCTTGTATGCCTGCTGGTTTCAAACCCACTAGGCAAGCAAGAAAGACCTTGAGTTTCTAATTCTTGTACTATCCCTGTCACAGGATGGCAAATATTTTTATTTATTTTGACATGCATGGATGATTTGCCTGCATGAATGTGTATCACCTGTGTACAGAGATTAAAAAAAAAATCTGTATATTGTTTTTCTGAGACAGGATTTCTCTGTGTAGCCCTGGCTGTCCTGGAACTCATTCTGTAGACCAAGTTGGTTTTGAAGTCAGAGACCTATCTGCCATTGCCTTCTGAGTCAGGGATTAAAGGCCTGTGCCAGCCCTAAGCCACCCCCAGAAGGCCTGTTAACTCTTTATGTGGACCATAACAATCCTCCCTGGGCTGGGATTAAAGGCACAGGCTACTAAACTTACAGTTTTTTTTAAAAGATATTTATTGAGCTCTCCATTTTTCTCTGCTCCCTTCCCTTCCTCTCCCAACCTACTTTCAATCCTCCCCCAAGGTCCCCATGCCCCCAATTTATTCAGGAGATCTTGTCTTTTTCTACTTTCTACTTCCCATGTAGATTAAATCTATGGAAGTCTCTCTTGGTGTCTCCATTGTTGTCTAAGTTCTCTGGGATTGTGGTTTGTAGGCTGGCTTTCTTTGCTTTATGTTTAAAAACCACCTATGAGTACATGTGATAATTGTCTTTCTGAGTCTGTATTACCTCACTCAAAATTATGCTTTCTAGCTCCATCCATTTTCCTGCGAAATTTAAGCTGTTGTTATTTTTTTTCTGCTGTGTAGTACTCCATTGTGTAAATGTACCACATTTTCCTCAGCCATTTTTTGGTCAAGGGGCATTTAGGTTGTTTCCAGGTTCTGGCTATGACAAACAAAGCTGCTATGAACATAGTTGAGCACATGTCCTTGTGGCACAATTGAGTATCCTTTGGATATATACCCAAAAGTGGTATTGCTGGGTCTTGAGGAAGGTTGTTTGCTAACTTTCTGAGAAATCACCACACTGACATCCAAAGGGGGTTGTACCAGCTTGCATTCCCACCAGCAATGCAGAAGTGTTCCCTTTCCCCCACATCCTTTACAGCATAAGTTGTCATCAGTGTTTTTGATCTTGGCCATTCTTACAGGTGTAAGATGGAATCTCAGAGTTGTTTTGATTTGCATTTTTCTGATGACTAAGGATGTTAAACATTTCCTTAAGTGTCTTTCAGCCATTTTAGATTCGTCTGTTGAGAGTTCTCTGTTTAGGTCTGTACTCCAATTTTTTTTTTTTTTTGGATTATATGTTCTTTTGGTGTCCAATTTCTTGCTTTCTTTGCAAATTTTGGAGATCAGACCTCTGTCTGATGTGGTAGTGAAGATCTGTTCCCATTCTGTAGGCTCTCATTTTATCTTGTTGCCCATGTCCTTTGCTTTACAGAAGCTTTTCAGTTTCAGGAGGTCCCATTTATTAATTGTTTCTCTCAGTGTCTGTACTGCTGGGTTTCTATTTAGGAAGTGGTTCCCTGTGCCAATGTGTTCAAGTGTATTTCCCACTTTCTCTTCTATAAGGTTCAGTGTGGCTGACTTTATGTTGAGGTCTTTGATCCATTTGGACTTGAGTTTTATGCATGGTGGTAGGTATGGGTCTATTTTCATTCTTCTACATGTTGATATCCAATTATGCCAGCACCACTTGTTAAATATGCTTTCTTTTTTCCATTTGATATTTTTTGCTTCTTTATCAAATATCAGGTGTTTGACAATGTGTGGATTGATATCCGGGTCTTCTATTTGGTTCCATACACTCACAATTTTTAAAAATTTATTTGACTTTATTTTACATACATTGGTGATTTGCCTGTATTCATGTCTATGTGAGGGTGTCAGATCTCCTGAAACTATAGTTGCAGACAGCTGTGAGTTGCCATGTGTATGCTGGGAATTGAACCCAGGTCCTTTGGAAGAGCAGACCACGCTTTTAACCACTGAGCCAAATCTCCAGCCTTGATAAGTTTACAACTGCAATATTACCTCATCCACAGATGGAAATTAGACATAGAGATTACCTATCCTCTAACTTAAAAAAATTATTTATAAAAACAGTACTTAAGGGCTGGAGAGATGGCTCAGAGGTTAAGAGCACTGCCTGCTCTTCCAAAGGTCCTGAGTTCAATTCCCAGCAACCACATGGTGGCTCACAACCATCTGTAATGAGGTCTGGTGCCATCTTCTGAACTTCAGGCATACATGTAGACAGAATATTGTAAAATAAATAAATAAATAAATATTAAAAAACAGTACTTAATTATAAAAAATAAACACAACATCGATAAGTACAATGGTTTGGGTTCAAATTCCTAACCAGGTTATTTGTTTTATGATTCTCTACCTGACAAAAGGTAGAACATGGGGCTGGAGAAATGGTTCAGCAATTAAGAGAAGACCCGAGTTTAATTCCCACATTGATAAGCTGACTCTGGCACCACCTTCTCAACTCCATGAGCACCAAACTTGACTCGCCACACATCAATTTTTTAAAAATTTAAGGATGCAGAGCCCTGGCTGCTTTGGCAGAGGATTCCAGTACCCACATGGCAGTTCACAGTTATCTGTAAATCCAGTTCCAGAGGATCCAATGTCCTTTTCTGTCCTCTGCTGGTAACGGACATGCATGTGGTGCACAGGTAAGTGCAGGCTCCCAAACGCATGACAAAGAAAACCTAAAATCTCTTATCTAATAACAACAAGATCCAATCCATCTCTTAAATTCATAATGCTCCAGTGCTGTTGGTTCATGAGATCTAGGGCTTCTCAGGAGAGGATGAGTGACACGCATACCTTTGTAAGAGATGATACCATCACAGATCTCTTTGAAGATCTGTGCTAGGCGTGCTGCCCGAGCCACTTCCAGGTTTTCCTCTGCGGCTGCCAAGCGTCTTGTTCGAACAGATCTAGCTGTCTGCAGGGCAGAGAACTGGGTCATGAAGACATCTGCAAAGAGAAGGTGTAAAGCAGTTCAAGAAATGGAGAATTTGTTGTATGTTTTCTTTACCAGCTGACTAGTTTTTTCTTTCTATTACTTTTCAAATCTATTATCTTAATATCTTTAGGATATTAAGTACAATTAGTGGGCAGGTAGTTGTTTCTCTTCCCTTACATAAAAAACTAGAAAACATTATTGTTTCTATATAGTGGTAAATGCTACACAGTGCAGTGGCTGCAAGTGTATACTGCATAATGAGTCTACCCAGCCTCCATCTTCCTCATTTTTTTCTCTCCTCCCTGTATCAACGTGCTGCGTACACCCTCCCACCTTTAAGTCTCTCAGCAGCTAAGAGTTTGTATTATTGCTCGTTTTGAGTACTTGAGTTTAATTCTTAGCTCCCATATCAGGCAGTTCACAACCTTCTTTAACTCCAGTGTCATGTATGTGATGTCTTCCTCTAGACTTAAACACTTAAATATTCGAAAGTCTTTAAATGAACGTGTGAGTGAGCCGAGTCTAAGCTGCAGGAAGTACTCTATTTCCAGCTCACGTCCTCTCTTGCAGAGCTGCTAAAAACAGCCTTGCCAAAGTCAATGTGAGGAGGAGGATGGCAAGCTGGAGTGCATGCACGTCGTGTGTGTGTGTGTGTGTGTGTGTGTGTGTGTGTGCGAGCCTGGCACTACATTACTCTGGTTGGGTCATATACATCAGGCTGGCCTTAAATATGCAGTTCCTCTGCTTCTGCATCGTAAATACTGGGATTATAGAATGTGTCATCACACCTGGCTCAAATAATTTTTTTGTTGTTGTTGGTTTTTTTGAGAGAGGGTTTCTCTGTAGCTTTGGAGCCTGTCCTAGAACTTGCTCTTGTAGACCAGGCTGGCCTCTGCCTCCCGAGTGCTGGGATTAAAGGCGTGTGTCGCCACTGCCTGGCTTGTTTTCTTATTTTCATGTACTTAGGTTGGAAGAAGGAAATCATAGGGAAGTGGTTAGCAATTTGGGACTCCTATTTGATTTAAAAAATCTCCAATCCTGATTTTTTAATAAGGCACACACTTCTCTTTTAACAAGTGGCAGCATTAGACATTGGTCATACTCACACACCCCTCTCTGAATAATTCACCAGGTAACTTGTAAGATAGGACCCTTTGGTAGTTTGAAATGAAAATGACCCCCAAAGGGAGTGGCACCATTAATCCACACACCTATGAACACCTGATTTTTGACAAAGAAGCAAAAAATATAAAATGGAAAAAAAGGCATATTTAACAAATGGTGCTGGCATAATTGGATATCAACATGTAGAAGAATGAAAATATATCCATATCTATCACCATGCACAAAACTCAAGTCCAAATGGATCAAAGACCTCAACATAAAGTCAACCACACTGAACCTCACAGACGAGAAAGTGGGAAATACACTTGAACACATTGGCACAGGAGACCACTTCCTAAATATAACACAGTAGCACAGACACTGAGAGAAACAATTAATAAATGGGACCTCCTGGAACTGAGAAGCTTCTGTAAAGCAAAGGACTATGGTTCCTAGGGTGCTAGGAAGTGAACCTGGGTCCTCTGGAAAGTCAGCCAGTGCTCCCAAAAGATGAGTCATCTCTCTAATCCTGATTTTTAAAAAGTAATTAAAATGATCATTTTTAAATAATTTTATAGAATTAAGAATAAGTCTTCCCAGAAAGATGGTGGTGGCACAAGAATTTTTCCAGCACTTAGGAGGCAGAGGCAGGTAATCTCTGTAAGTTTGAGGTCAGCTTGGCTACTAAGAGTTCCAGAACAGCCAGGGCTACACAGAGAGACCCTGCCTCAAAAAACAAAACAACAAAAGAATAAGTCTTTCCATGCCTTACCAGACTTAATATTCCCATCATCTCTGCAGATGCCATTCCAACGGGTGTACAATGATGTTGAGTGGATGTCACGGTTGTGCTTTACTTCTTCCTGTTTCTGATGAATCTTTTCCCAATTTCGGACCAAGAACACATGATGCTTTAATATAAAGTTTCTGCAAGAAAAGAGGGGTGTTCCTTAATAACCCGGTAGGACTTTATTACACGCTCACTCTCCACTGCTGGAAGTGACACAGGTAGGTGAGCAGAACAGTGACGAGACAGGGTTCCTGTGGGACGGTCCTTGCGTCGTGGAACCAGCTCCGTAGACTCCTAAGACCTGGGATTAAAGGTGTTCGCCATCACCGCCTAGTTGAGTTTGGAGCTTTTAAAGACGATTACAGAATTGGGCGCTAGCACTTCACATTGGTTATCTGAGCGGACTCAGAACTGAAAGCCTACTTGGGGGCTGGAGAGATGGCTCAGAGGTTAAGAGCACTAGCTATTCTTACAGAGGTCATGAGTTCAATTCCCAGCAACCACATGGTACGTCCCAGGTACCTATAATGAGATCTGGTGCCCTCTTCTGGCATACAGGCATACAGAACGCTGCATACATAATAAATAAATAAATCTTAAAAGAAAAAAAGCCTACTTGGGCAAGACAGTGTGACTTGCAAAACAACTAAATATCATTTTCCTATATTATCTTCAAACATCTGGTAAGAAAATAAATAAATCAGAAAGCAGAGGTTTATGGAATGTTGCACAAATCTTGTTTTATTACGGTCCTGAATTCACTATTATAGTCTAGGCCGAACTCAAATCGTGTAACCTTGAGTTTCAGGCTTCCAGCTCCTAAGAATACAGAAGTATACAGGAACATCCAGCTATTCATACAAACTGGGTGGTTCTGTCAGGTACGGTGCCGCACTCCTTTATCCTAACACTAGGGAGGCAGAGGCAGGCTGATCTCTCTGAGTTAGAGGCCAGCCTGGTCTACAGAGTGAGGTCAAGGACAGCGAGGGCTGTTATACAGAGAAACCCTGTCTTGAAAACTAAACCAAACCAAACCAACAAATTCATTTATTCACAAATTTATTTTGAGATAGTCTCACTGTAGCTCTGGCTGATCTGAAACTCTCTGGCTGGTCTGGGACTCACAGATTTTGTCTGCCTGCCTCTGCCTCCCGCATGATGGGATTAAAGGCGTGTGCCACCACCACTCAGCTGCTTTTTTTTTTTTTTTTTTTTTCTCCTGAGCCATTTCAACAGCCCTGACTGTTATGATCTGTTGGCCTGGTATGTCACCTGGGTACCCTGTCCCTTTAAGAGACAAGCCCCACCCACTCCCAACTCCCCTTCTGCAGAGGCAAGCAGGCCTCCTTCAGCCTGAGCTCTCTCTCCAGAAGAGGTAACTTCTGCTATCTCTCTCCCTCTCTCGTCTTCCCCCTTCCCCTGTCCCTCCAAAACCCACCGAATAAACCCTATACCCAAACTCTCTTTGCATGGCGTATCTGTCTCTCACCCACTGCAGTTTCCCACCCACCAAGGTGGGACCTTGGTCACTGCCACCCCTTGTGCTACACCTGCCCATCGTGCGACCAACCCCCCAACACTGTACCTTTGAAAAAGAATAACACTGACTTTGAACATTTTTGTTTGCTTTGTTTTTAGACAGGGTTGTTCTGCCTAACAGTTCTGGCTGTCCTGGAACTTGCTTTGTAGAACACGCTGGCCTCAAACTCATAAGAAATCTGCCTGCCATTGCTTGACTGACTTTGAAATTCTTTTCTGATAAATAGCTAATCCCTAAAATATTTTCTTCTTTTTCTTTTTTGTACACTGTGAACATGTGTCTCTGCTAAGGCACTTTCTGATTAGTTTAATAAAGAGCTCAATGGCCAATTGCTAGGCAGGAGAAAATAGGTGGGACTTCTGGGGAGAAGAACTCTGGGAAGAAGAGAGGCAGGATTCACCAGTGAGACCTGGAACAAGTCTGACATACACAATGGAGGTTAAGTAATGAGCCACAAGGCAGACTATTAATTAATATAAGTGGGTTAATAAGTTATAAGAGAACAAGCCTAAGTATTCATAATTAATAAGATGCTTTTGTGCATCTTGAAAGGGAACTGGCAGCACAGAGAAAGTCCAACTACAGAACTTTTTTTTTCCAAGACAGGTTTCTCAGTGGAACAGTGGAACTCACTCTGTAGACTAGGCTGGTCTATAAATTCAGGTCATCAGGAAACTATTCAAAGGTTGGGCAGTGGTGGCGCAAGCCTTTAATCCCAGCACTGGGAGGCAGAGGCAGGAGGATCTCTGTGAGTTCAAGGCCAGCCTGGTCTACAAGAGCTAGTTCCAGGACAGGCTCCGAAGCTACACAGAGAAACCTGGTCTCGAAAAACGAACAACAAAAAAAAAAAAGGTATTCAAACCCATTGAGCCATCTGACTTTTTTCTTTCCTTTTGATAGGGATAGTTCTTATCAGAATAAGCAAGGGTTTTTAATTGCTGAGCCACCTCTTCTAGCCTCAGACTTAGCTTTCTTTCTTTCTTTTTGGAGACACGGTCTTTATATGTAGTTCACCTCCAGAGTGCTGGCATTAAAGGTTTGTAGCCTAGTCTGGATCAAGCCTAATTTTTATTTATTTTTAAATTTTTATTTATCCGTGTGTGTTTTATGTGACATGAATGAGCAGGAAACTGAGGCCCTGGTTTAAAACATCAAAATGGAAAAAAAAAACAAAAAACATCAAAATGATACAGACATACAAATCAATATATTTTCTCTATGTGTACTGCAGATAAAATTATGTAACTTCTACATGTTAGCAGTGTATTGACTTATGACCACTTACATTATCATTTATTTATTTGTGTGTTTATTTCTAGGTTCTATATCTTTTTTTAGATTTATTTATTATATATATAGTGTTCTGCCTGCATATATGCCTGCAGGCCAGAAGGCGGAAACAGATCTTATTACAAAGGTTGTGAGTCATCTTGTGGTTTATGGAAAATAAACTCAGGACCTCTGGAAGAGCAGTCAGCGCTCTTAACCTCTGAGTCATCTCTCCAGCCCTATTTCTAGATTCTCATTATGTCACTTTGACTGGGTTGTAGAGAGGCTTGGTCTAAAACTCGCAGAGATTCATCTGGTTCTGCCTCCAACTTTAATGCCTTAGTGCTGGCTTTAAAGGCATGCACTACCATGACTAGTTCCTACATTCTTTTTTTTTTTAAATTTTTATGTGTATGGTTGTTTTGCCTGTATGCATGGTTGTGCTCCACATACGTGCTCCCTGCCTGTGAAGGTCAGAAGAGGTCATTATTTCCCTCGGAACTGGAATTACAAATAGTTGCGAGCCACCATATGGGCATTAGGAACTGAACCTGGGTCCTCTGGAAGAGCAGTAAGTGCTCTTAACCACTGAGCTACATATCTCTAGTCCCTGAGGTGGTCTGAAAGAAAATGGCCCCTAAAGGGAGCAGCACTATTAGGAGGTGTGGTTTTGTTATAGTAGGTGTGGCCTTGTTGGAGGAAGAGTGTCACTGAGAGAGTGGGGCTTGAGGTCTCCCACGCTCAAGTTACTCCCACGACACAGACCATTTTCTGCTGCTTGCAAGATCATTCAGCTACATTGCCAGCACCCTGTCTGCCTGCATAGTGCCATGTCCCACCACTATAATGAACTGAACCTCTGAAACTGTAAGTCAACACCTTGTTTAAATGTTTTCCTTTATATGAGTTAACATGCCATGTTGTCTCTTGGCAGCAACGGAAGCCCTAAATAAGACACTGTCACTGTGATAAAGCACCAGGACCAGAAACAACCCGGGGAGAAAAGGGCTTATTGGGCTACAGGTTACAGTTCGTCATCCGAGGGAGCCATGGAGGATTGCTGCTCACTGGCTTGCTTCCCATGGCTCACTCCCTCACTCCTGCTTTTTTATACGAAACAGGATCCAGGTGTATGCCACTGCCCCAATTAAGTGCTTTCCCAGGCGGTGGTGGCGCACGCCTTTAATCCCAGCACTCTGGAGGCAGAGGCAGGCGGATCTCTGTGAGTTGGAGGTCAGCCTGGTCTATAAGAGCTAGTTCTGGAACAGGCAAAAAAAAAAAAAATAAATAAATAAAAACAAAAACAAAAAAAACCCCCAAAACAAAGAACCCTGTTGCAGGCAGCACTCTCTCGGCCAGTGCTTCTCAACCGTCCTAATGCTTTAGCCCTTTAATACAGTTCCTAATAGTTGTTGTGACCCCAACCATAAAATTATTTCATTGCTATTTCATAACTGTAATTTTGCTATAGTTATGAATTATAGTGTAATATCTGTTTTCTAATGGTTACTGTGGTTATGGTGTTTCTTCATAGCAATAGAAACTAACCAAGACACAGGGTTTCTCTGTGTAGCTCTGGCTGTCCTTGAATGTTCTCTGTAGACCAGACTGGCCCCGAACTAGAGCTATGCCTGTCTGCACCACCACCACCTGTGTTCCCTATATTAATTTCTTTTCTTTTTTTCTTTTTTGGTTTTTCGAGACAAGGTTTCACTGTGGCTATGCAGCCTGTCCTGGAACTAGCTCTTGTAGACCAGGTTGGCCTCGAATTCGCCTTCACCTCCCGAGTGCTGGGATTAAAGGTGTGCACCATCACTGTCCGGCTATTAATTTTCTTTTTAAAGATTTATTATGTGTAGTGTTCTGCCTTCATGTATACCTGCACTGCAGGCCAGAAGAGGGCACCAGAATGCATTATAGATGGCTGTGAGCCAAAATGTGGTTGCTGGGAGTTGAACTCAAGTCCTCTGGAAGAGCATCTAGTGCTCTTAACCTTTGGGCCATCTTTCCAGCCCATACTTCTTTTTTTAATTTATTTTAAAAAAAAATACATTTATTTATTTATTTATTTATTTATTTATTTATTTATTTATTTATTTATTATACAATATTCTGTCTGTGTGTATTTCTGCAGGCCAGAAGAGGGCACCAGACCCCATTACAGATGGTTGTGAGCCACCATGTGGTTGCTGGGAGTTGAACTCAGGACCTTTGGAAGAGCAGACAATGCTCTTAACCTCTGAGCCATCTCTCCAGCCCTCTAGCCCATACTTCTTAAAGGATGGTATTATATAGTAGTTGATCTAACAACTATAGCAATAATTATGGAGTGATAAATATAGAATGAGATGTTTATAATACCTGTAGAATAAAATGAAAATATCTTTTTTTTTTTGTTTTTTTTTTGTTTTTTTTTTTTGTTTTTCGAGACAGGGTTTCTCTGTAGCTTTGAAGCCTGTCCTGGAACTAGCTCTTGTAGACCAGGCTGGTCTCGAACTCACAGAGATCCGCCTGCCTCTGCCTCCCGAGTGCTGGGATTAAAGGCGTGCGCCACCGCCGCCCGGCATGAAAATATCTTTGAATATTGGTAACAAAGTCATGGATATTGCTAATATTTTTTTTTTGAGTCAGGATCTCATGTTACCCAGATTGGCCCTGATCTCAATATAGCCAATGATGGCCTTGAACTCCTACTTTCCTGTCTGTCACCACAAAACTCAATCACTGCAGGCATGTACCACCATCCTTGGCTTAAATTTTTCTTTTTAAATTATACACAGCTGGGTATGGTTTCTATGTGTTCCTTATTTTTTCATTGAGCTATATACAAGTATGATTTTTAAACATACACCTACCTTTAATCTCAGCACTTGGTGGCAGAGGCAGGTGGATCTGGGTTTGAGGAAAGCCTGGTCTATAGTGAACTTTAGGTCAGTCTTAGCTACACAGTGAGATCCTGCATAAAAACAAAAACAAAAGCTCACACACCTTTCCTACAGTTGAATTAAGATATCATGTAGAAAACAAACCAAATTCATGAAGTCCAGCAATATTTTAAGTTGACAAGCAAGTCACATAAAACTTTTTCAAGTCATTTAAAAATAACTCAATATTAAAAACCATTTTTACCTCTCTCTATTGGACATTGGCTTCATCTGTAATTGTGGAGTCAATCTTGTTGGGGTATTGATGTTTTCACTGGGCTCTTCAGAGGGATGGCCTCTCTAAAAATTCATGTGGGTGACAGCACAAGGAGAAAAAAAAAAGAATAAATCAGATATCACCTCTAAAATTGTAAAGCCAATGTTAAGATGCAACCCTGTGGTGAACCTTATTCTAGTAAGTGCCTGAAGGGGACTCAGAGTGGCGGTTAGAGAAACGCATGAGATCATGATTCACCCTTTTCTTCAGCTTGTGTTTAGACTTCCTCTTCTCTTTTGACCGTCCATACTTTTTATGTGTGCTCACAGGCTGGCTGCTTTTATGGCTAGTGAGTCCATTCACCCGCTGACTTTTGCCTCCGATGATTCCTCTACACTTCTCAAAACCACATTTACAAAGTTGCTGTAAGGAAAGAGAATATTTTTTAACCCTGTATATATCTTTTTTATAAGTTCACAGAGGAAGAAAGAGGAGAGGAGGAAAGGGAGGGAAGTGACTGATGAGAATCACTGAAGTAATGATGCACGCCTATAATCTTGGCACTCTACAGGTAAATCAGAACACCCAAGGCTACAAATAAGTTTTGGAATCAGCCTGGGATACCTCAGACTGGTTACAAACCAATCAACCCACAAGCCAAAGCAAATATAAAACCTAAGAATACTGGCACATGCTATAATCCTACTTGGAAGGTAGGAGAAGGACTGCTTCAGGTTCGAAATCAGCCTAGTCAACACAGCAAGTTGTAGGCTTGCCAGGGGCTATATATAGCAAGACCCTATCTCAAAAAAAAAAAAAAATGAAACAAACAAACAAAAAAGACATGAGTAAAGAAAACAGCAGCAGAGCACTGTGGTCTCCAGAGTTCTCAAACAGTGGGAACTACATCTTAAGAGTGAAGAACAGTCTTCTTCAATGTGACTCTCAATGGCTCCCTCCTGAATTCAAATTCCTACCTGTTTTTCAACATTGAAGGAATGAAAGTTGTAATCATAGGTGAGCTCAGTCCCAGCAGGCACATCCTTAAGCGCATAGAGTCCAATACGGTACACTCCATTAACAGACCTATCGAGAAAAGAACAACATTCCAAGTTGGGATTTCTCACCACTTGTATGTGACCCAAGTACCCCACCACTGAACTACAGCCTTGTTCCTTTCCTTTTATTTCTTTTCGAGAGTCTTCTGCCATCACGCTTTTAATTCCAGCACTCAGGAGCAGAAGCAGGCAGATCTCTGTGAGCGCTAGACCAACTTAGTCTACAGAGTGAGTTCTAGAACAGGCAGAGTTATGGGAGAAATCCCTACCTAGCCCTCACACCCCGAAGAAAGAGAAGTATCATTGTGTAGCCCCAGCTGGCCTGGAACTCACTCTGTAGATCAGGCTGGCCTCAAACTCAAAGAGATCTGCCAGTCTCTACCTTAAGTGCCTAGATTAAAGATGAACAACAACAAGTCCAGCTTATCACTATCATTATCATTATTATTTGGCATGGTCTCATGTAGGAGCTTATATTGACCTCAACCTCAGTAGGTAGTCAAAGACAACCTTGAACTTTTGATCCTCCTGTCTCCACCTCCTGGGTGCTAAGATTACAGGCCCATGTTACCACACGGGATTTATGAGGTGCTGGTGACTGAACCTAGCCAGGCCTCTGTGCATGTTAAACAATCAATCACTCTTTCAGCTGAGCTTTATCCCCAGCCCCTTGTTTATTTACAAAGCCTCAAATTCCTGGTAATCTATCCTCTTGCTTCAACCTCCCCAGTGGTGGGATTACAAATGGTTTGGCCTTTGAGAGAGCATCTCTCTTCTCCCACATTCCTGCTGCCCCCAAAAGGATATTTTTTTGTAGCCCTAGTTTTCTTGAACTCTTCAGGGAGACAAGGCTGGCCTTACCTCATAGTCTCCTGACTTTGCCTCTGAGTGCACCACGAACACTGAAGAGCTCAGCCCAGATAAGGACTACACAGTGAGACACCATCTCAATCAATCAAACAAACAAAACCTCAACAAAGTGCTGCCCCCAAGACCAAATAGTGGTAGCACGTTCTTATATTTCCATCTTTCTGTGGCAAAGTATGATGCTCAGGAGTATAAGGCCAGCCTTGGTTATAGAGAAAGTCTGAGGTCAGTCTAGAACTTGCCTCAACAAACAAACAAACAAACAAACAAACAAACAACAAGAGAGAACTGCCTAGTACAGTTGAGGTTCTTGGTTCAATCCCTAGGAAATAAAACAAATCCACACCACACAAAACTCAAAGAAAAGTATTAAATCAAGCAAATCCTTCCCTGTGCCACAAATCTTGAGTACCTTCCTGAGTTCCTACTCATGTATGTACCTGCATAATCTCTCAGAAAGCTCCTCAGTCAGTACCTATGCCATAAATGATCTGTATTTTTCTGATCTTTACCACTATGTATTAGTTTTGTCTATTTTGTATTTCAAATAAATGGAATCAGACAATATAATCTTTAAAAAGAAATATCCTTATTTTATGTGTATGAATGTTGTACCTGTATGCCTGTGGAGGTCAGAGTGGATACTGGATGCCATGGAACTGGAGATACACATACAGATGGTTGTGAGCCACCATGTGGGTGTTGGGAACTGAACCCAGGTCCTCTGCAAGAGGAACAAGTACTCTTAACTACTGTGCTAGCTCTCTAGTCCTTAAAAATTTTAAATTGAGCCGGGCGGTGGTGGCTCACGCCTTTAATCCCAGCACTCGGGAGGCAGAGGCAGGCGGATCTCTGAGTTCAAGGCCAGCCTGGTCTACAAGAGCTAGTTCCAGGACAGGCTCTAGAAACTACAGGGAAACCCTGTCTCGAAAAACCAAAAAAAAAAAAAAAAAAAAAAAAAAAAAAAAAAAAAAAAAAAAAAAAAAATTTTAAATTGATGTGTATGTGTGTGTCTCTGTGGGAGGGTGTATGCCGTGTGTGTAGAGGTGTCTGCAGAAGCCAAAACACTGCGTAAGGTTCACAGGAGCTTGTGGCACAGCTAGATCTAACCTGCATGGTTGCTAGAAGCTAAACTGCATTCCCTTCAACAGCAGCAAGGACTCCTAATGGCTGAGCCACCTCCTCAGCCTTCTTCCCCCACCCCTTTCTTCAAGACAGGTTCTCTTTATGCAGCCCTGGCTGTCCTGGAACTTGCTCTGTAGACCAGACTGAATTCAAACTCAGAGTTCCATCTGCTTCTGCCTCCAAAGTTTTGGGATTAAAGGCATGCACCATCACTGCCAGGGTCCTTACATTTTTGATTGTTTCAGACAGGACTCACTGTGCAGCTATGGCTGGTCTTGAACAGAGATCCACCTGTCTCTGCCTGATTAAAAGTGCCACCAAGCCCAGCAATTTTTTTTTTAAGACAGGGTTTTTCTATGTAACAGCTCTGGCTATCCTGGAACTTGCTTTGTATACCAGGCTAGCCTTGAACACAGAGATCAGCTTGCCTCTGTGGTGCAGAAATTGTGGAAATGGCCAACCAATGACTGGACCAGCCTGAGACCCATGGCACAAGAGTGAGCCCACACTGCCTGGAGTGCTAGAGACCTAGGATAGAAACAAACACAACTGGAGAAAGAAAAAGGTCAATGAAACGATCCCTAATGATATTCTGCTATACTCATACATTGGTAACTATCCCAAATTGTCACCAGAGGAGCTTCATCCAGCAACTGGTGGAAACAGATGCAGAGACCCACAGTCAAACATTAGGCTGAGAGGAATCCCACTGCACCAGCCAGAGGGGCCAAAGGACACCACAAAAAAACTCACAGAAGCAACTAATCTGGGCACACAGGAGCTCAGAGTCTGAACCAACAACCAGAGAGCCTGAATGGGGCTAAGATAGCCCTCTGTGTACATGTGACATTGTGTTTTATATATATATATATATATATATATATATATATATATATATATATATATATAAATATTTTCCATTTTACACACCAACCATGGTCATGTGTGCCCTACCCTCCGCCGCCCGTTGTTTAGTCTTCTTGTGGAACTCCTAACAGTGGGAGCAGGGGCTGTCCCTAACACTTTGGCTGGCTTTTGGGAACCTATTCCTTACACTGGGCTGCCTTGTCCAGTCTTGATACAAGGGAGGTGCTTATTCGTACTGCAATTTTATATGCCATGCTTTGTTGACACCCATGGGAGGACTGCCACTTTCTGAACAGAAACAGAGGAGTGGATGGGGGGAGACAGAGGGAAGATTTGTAGGGGGAGAAATGAGAGGTGAGGAGGGAAAATAGCAAAGGCAGCCAGGATATAAAATAAACAAACTTGGGGAAAAAAAAGTGTGCCCCCACTGCCAGACCCTGTACTTTTTATTTCTTTGAGATGACGTCTCACTAATGTAGCTAACACCCAGGCTGGCCTGCAATTTACTATCCTCCTGCCTTAGCTTCCTAACTACTCAGATTAAAAATGTACGCCATCACACCTGCCTTTTACATTTTTAACTGATCTTTCTCTGTGTGTGGCATGTAAATGTCATAAACTATACATGGAGGTCAGAGGACAACTTGTGGGAGTCAATTCTGTTTTGTTCCCCTACCCCCACCCCACCATGTGGGTCTCCTGGACTGAACTCAGGTTTGGCAGCAAACATCTTTACCCACTGAATCTAAAACCTGGTCTTAGTATGTACACTTGTATACCCAGTCTTTTTCACTCAGTGTCACACTGAATTGTATACATCAGTTTGTACCTTTACACACTGGATAGTTTTCCACTTAAGTTAAAAAAAAAACCCACCATACTTTCTATACCTATTCTACTGCTATTGACAGATTGTAGTTAATAGTTACAACACAAATCTTTCAGGGCATGTGATGTTGCCTACCTGAACCTCAGCACCTTGGAGACTAAAGTAGAAGCATCTTGATTTTCAGGTTAGCCTAAGATACATAGTGAGACTCTTGCAAAAAGAAGAGAAAACACAACAGAGTTTTATGTGTATATTCTTATACATGTCTTCCACCCCCCTTTAATGTACTTTTTCATTAGTTTAAACCCACAAGGGGTATAACATCATGAATTCTGCAATCAATGGCCTCTGTGGGAAGGTTGCTTCAGAATTTGGTATATACTATATATGATTCCAAATTACCTTTTCCCAGATTCTTTGTTTTTATTTGGTTGACAAACAGGAGTCATTGTGAGTCTGAGACTAGCCTTGTCCATAAGTTCCACAACTTCAGGGCTATGTCAAGAGACCTTGTCTCAAATAAATAAAAAATAATAAAAAAATAAATAAATAAAGGAAGGAAGGAAGGCAGGTCCTCATTATGGCTCTGAGACACTGTTTATAGCCAGCCTAGAAGTCCTGCTCTCAGCAGCCCCTACAGGTGTCAAGACTGGTCAAAGAGCTATACATGTCTTGAACATACTTAATAATTTTTGAAGGCCATATTCTTAGACCAGGAATAGAATGGGATCCTGGGTTTTTAAGAGGCAATGATATACATTTAAAGAAGTTACACCAATTACAATTCATGAGCAGTTCAACATTATTCCTACTGCTCTATCCTTTTTTGTTATACTTGTTTTCTCTTACTCTGTAGACCAGGATTGCCTGGAAGTTACAACAGCGATCGGCCCACCTCTACCTCCTGAGTTCTGGGACTGAAGGCATGCGCCACCACGTCTAGCTTGCTTTAACATTATTTCATGGATGTTTTGTAATGTCAGCCCTTAGTTCTAGGCATTTTGGAGGGTAGATACTGGTCTTAAAACCTGGTATCAAATCCATTGTCTATTTTTTACTTAAGGTAAAAACCTGTCCTTGAATTTCAGACTCTTGATTGGTCTGTCTCCATCTCAAGTGTTGGGATGACAGGTATATTCGACCACATCTAGCCCATCTTACAGTGATTATGACACTTGAGCACTTGCAGCTTGCTTGTCGAATCCAAGTTCAGTTCCTAGCATGCAAGTCAGGCAGCTCCAGCTCAGCTCAAGAGATCTGACACCTGTCTGGAGTCTTTGAGAGCTTACACATACTCTAACGTATACACAAATACCACCCTTTCTTTCTTATTTAAGAAAAGGTATTGTCTTCTTGATTTTATAGTTTCCGAGTAAAAATCAGTCCTTTCTCAGATAAACACACATACAAATAAATATGTCAAGTATTCCTATATTTATTATTTACTTATCGTTCTTTTTGTGTATCTGTGTGCAGATAACTATGTGCCACAAACCATATGCTGGCATCAGGGATCAGCTAGTGGGAGTCAGTTCTCTCCTTCTACCATGTGGGTACCAGGGATTAAACTCAGTTCTTAGGCTTGGCAATACTCACCTTTACATGCTGAGCCCTCTTGCTGACCCACTTTAACTGATTTAGGCTTATGTGTTGGCTTTTGTGTGTATGTATACATACGTGTGAAGTCCAGAAGCTGACATCCTGTGTCTTTTTCAATTGTCTGTCCTTACTTTTTGAAGTTGGAACTCACTAAGTGGTTAGACTGCCATAACCAATGAACCACAGATATCTTCCTGTCTCTACCTCCCCAGTACAGATTACAGGTCTACACCATGTGTTCAGCTTTCACATGAGCACTAGAGATTAAACTCAGGTTCTAATGGAAAGTACTTCACCAAAAACATCCTGTCTGCCGAATTACCTCTAACCCCCAGCTTTTAGCATCCTGGTTTATTTGGCATCTGGAATTTCCACTTCTTGCTTCAGTGTCCTAAGCACTAAGATTACAGGTATATACCAGCAAACCCATCACCTTGCATTTCTTTTTTTTTTTTTTAATTTTTTGAGACAGGGTTTCTCTGTGTAGCCCTGGTCTGGTTACCCTGGAACTTCCTTTGTAGACAAGGCTGACCTCGAACTAACAGAACTGCCTGTCACTGAATCCTGAGTGCTGGGATTAAAGGAGTTCACTACTACCACCTGGCTCACCTTGCTTTCTTTAAATTAAGAAATATTTTTGTTTTTTAGGTTTATCTGTGTGAATGTATGCCATGTTTGTGCAGGTCCTAGGAGAAGCCAGCAAAGGGAGCTATTCTGCAACAGTAGCAAGTATTCTTAACTGAGGCATCTATCCAGTCCCACCTAAATGGTATTCTATATCCCCCTAAAAATAATTTATTTTTATTTTATGTGCATTGGTGTTTTGCCTGCATGCATGTCTGTGTGAGGGTGTCAGACTGCCAACGGGGTGCTGGGAAAAGCACCCAGTGCACTTAACCACTGAGCCATCATCTCTCCAGCCTCCTAAATGGTATTTTGTTGATGAACAAAACTGTATTTACAGGGATGTGCTGGTTTACTTTATGTTAACTTGATACAAGCTAAAGTCATCTTGTTTGAGAAAAGACCCTCAATGAAAAGAAAGCCTCCAAAAGATGGAGCTGTAGTCAAGCCTGGAGGCCCCGTCCATTGTGAGTGGAGCCACCCTTGGGCTGGTAGCCCTGGGCTCTATAATAAAGGAGGCCGAACAAGCCATGCTGAGCAAGTTAGTGAGCAGCCCCTCCATGCCCTCTGCATCAGCTCCTGCCTCTAGTTCCCTGCCCTGCTTGAGTCCCTGCTCTCACTGCTTTTGGTGATGAACTGTTACATGGAACTGTGAGTGACATCAACCCTGTCCTGCCCAAGTTGCTTTTGGTCATGGTGTTTCATCACAGCAATAGTAGCCCTGACTAGGCCTACTAGGCCCTGAGATCAAACTTAGGGTTGTCTTAGTTGTGAGGAGAGTACTCTTAGAAATCAATCCATCCCACTCTTGAATATTTGAGACAGTTTTACTACATAGGCCAATATGGCCTCAGAATCATGATGATCCTTCTTCCTCACAGTCTGAGTAAAGACATGTGTCACCATGCTAAACTTTAGAAATATTAATTTTTATCAAACTGAAAAAAATTCAATTTGAAAAAAGCATGGTCAATCCTTTTTAAGGTATTTATACCTACCTTCTGTATCTCCCAAGTCCAAGAAGATAGCCTGTGCCATCTTTCTGGAAACTACTGTCACATGTGACTTAGGACAGAAAACTATTAAAGGTGAAATCTGGTTAAGTCCTTACTTTTTCCCATCTGCTTCTTTTTGATTTCCTCTGTATTCGCCCTGCATTCATTCATATTTAACTTACCATCTCATAATTTTTAGACAGGGTCTTACTCAGATGAGTCTAGCTTTCAACCATTTTTAAAAAATAATTTTATTTTTTATCTGTATGGGTGTTTTGCTACCTGTGTATCTATGCACCACATGCATGTCTGCTGCCTGCAGAGGCCAGAAGTGGGTGTCAGATCCCTTGGAAACAGAATTACAGATAACTGAGTACCACATGGATGCTGGGACCCAAATGCCAGTCATCTGGAAAAGCAGCCAATGCTCTTAAGCACTGACCAATTCAGTCCCATGGCTTTCACCTTGTCTCTTCTTGTCAGTGCTGGGCTGGAATTAAAGGCATGTACTACCATGCCCAGTTGAGTTTTATATATACATTAGCAATGGGCATGTCAATTTCCACAAATGATTTATATCTGAACTTATAGGTCAACTTGATAGCACGACATTAAAATTTTTTATGTATGTATGTATACAGGAGGAGGCCAGAGGCATCAGATCAGCTGAGTTGGAGTTACAGTTATGTGAGCTGTTTAGTATGGGAACTGAGTTGTAACCACTGAACTAACTCTCCAGTGCCTATTATAATTTTTAAAAGTATGGACTGTTTAATTTGCATGATATCTTTAAACAAAGCCTACATTAATCTTCTATCATTCCAATTTTAGTATGTATGCTGCTGAAATACTATTACTTTCTTTTATATTATTTTATGTTTAAGGTGTGTGTATCTGCTACAGTGTCTATAGAGGTCAGAGAACAACTTTCAGGAGTTGGCTCTCATCTTCCAGTGTAGGAGAAATGAAACTAAGGATGTTTGCCTTTGATGACAAATGCCTTTATCTACTAGCCAGCCCTATTTTTCACTCAGAAACATTGTTTTGCATCTATGCATATGTGATGGTAATCTCCAGTCCCTCTTCTCTCCTCCCTACTGCCTAGACTCCTGGAACGTATAGGATCTCTCACTGAAAGCAGAGATCACTGACTGGCGAGGCTGGTTGGCCCACAAGCTTCTGGGAATCGGCCTGTCTCCATTTACCCGGTGCTCGTCACAAACCATGTACCACCATGCCTGGGATCTGACACGGGTGCTAGGGATGTGGCAACAGCTTCTCGTGTCTGTGCACTGTGCACTGTAACCAAGGTTATCTCCTTAGCCACCCTCCCGCTTCTTTTTTTTGAGTCGGTGTCTCACTATATAACCCAAGCTAGTCTCAAAATTTGTAGTGGACGAGTAGACATGAAGATTGATATCTAGCCCTTGAATAAGACCTATCTGTTCATAAAGTTTTGTTTGGTGGGTCTTACCACAAAGGTCTAACTTTCTTTAGATCTATTTTTAGGTTTTAAGGACTTTTATGTATGAGTGTTTGGCCTGCTTATATACATATACGTGTGCCATATAGGTGCTTGGTACTCCCTAAGGTCAGAAAAAGGTGTTGAGCTGCTGCATGGGCAATGGACCAGGTCCTCTGGAAGAATAGTCAAGTGACTGCTGATCCAAATCCTAGCTTTAAGAAACTAGTCTTTTTAAAATTTTTTTAAAGATTTATTTATTTATTACGTATACAATGTTCTGCCTGTATGCATGCCCACATGACAGAAGAGGGCACTAGATCTCATTACAGATAGTTGTGATCTACTGCATGGTTGCTGGGAATTGAACTTAGGACCTCTGAAGAGCAGCCAGTGCTCTTAACCTCGGAGCCACCTCTCCAGCTCAAGAGACTAGTCTTTAATGAAGTTATTATAAAAGTATTGTCTTTTAATTTTTTTCTTTATGGAGACTGGGTCTAAACTTGTAGCCCTGGCTAGCATAAACTCCTTATGTAGACCGGGGTGGCTTCAAACTCACAAGACTGCCTGCCTCTGCTTCCCAAATGCTAGGATTAAATGTGTGCACCTACACTTGTACTCAGCTGTCTTTTATTTTTAAATAATAAATTTAAAATTATGTGTACGAACATAGAGGAGTGTATACCTTGTGTGTGCAGGTGCCTGGGAAGGCCAGAATGGGACACTGGATTCTCTACCATGAGTGACGGGAACTGAACTTGGGCCCTCTTCAGTCCAAGTGTTACCTTGCACTTGGCTGTTAGCACACTGGAAGTGGAAAACAGTACCGAAATCTCCACGTCTACAATCACTATCATTTGTGCCTGAGGCAGGATCCCACGTAGCTCAGGGTGGCCTCAGGAGTGCAGGGTAACTTTGAACTTCTGATCCCCTCACCTCCACCCCCTGAGGGCTAGGATTACAGAGCTGTACCACAATGTGTGGTTTGAGTTGCTGGGGAGCAAACCTAAGGCTTTGGGCATCCTAGGCAAGCACTATACTGTTTGGACTGTATTTCAGTCCCAGGTTATTTCTATTCTGTTGGTGTGGGTTCTTTGAGACAGTGCCTTCCTAAGAATCCCAGGTGTGCACTCCATGCAAACTGCTGGGTGCACAGGTCTCTACGTCCCATTCCGTTTTTCCCTCTCGTTTTTCACTGCATCATTTAGTTAGGGCATTCACTACAAAGGGGAATTCAAGTTGCTGACAAAAATCTATAAAGTTTTCAGGTTTTTGGTTTTTTATTTTTGTTTACTGAACGTGTGTGAATTGTGCAACTTTATTATGAGTGCAGCACATGAAGATCTCAGAGAACAACTATAGGGTTAATACTCTCCTATCACACTTTGGGTCCTATGGACTCTGAATGAAGGTCTTTCAGGCTAGGTGGCAAGTGCCTTTACCCAATAAGCCATCTCACCATAATGATAGCCCTAGTCCCCACCACTTCCCTTTCGAGAAATGGTCTCTTGTACCCAGTTTGGACTTGAATTACATACAGGAGGAGCAGAACCTCAAGGCAAGGTCTGACTGCAAGACGGCTCAGTGGGCACAGATAATTGCTACCAAGCCTGGCGACTTGAGTTCAGTCCCTAGGACCCACATGGTAGAGAGAACTGATGTCTAAAAAGTAGTACCCTGACACCCACATGTGCTCTGTGCCATCAGCATGCAAACACGATAACAAATAAACACACACACACACACAAATTAATAAAAAGCTCACTGTCACCATCAGTTAAATGGAAAGCTCAAGGCCAGCCTGGGATACAGGGAATCCTACCTAAAAACAAAACAAACAAAAAGTATACCTAAGTGCTATTAGTAAAGATATGGGTCTCAAATTTCTTTTGGTACATGATTTTAATTCTAGACTCAATTTCTTAAGGTATATATTCAGAGTTTCTAGTTATGATATCATTTTTGAGAAAATGTGTTATTCCCCTTTCCTCTAGCTTTTCCTAAATAAAGGTATTTAGAGCTGGGTATAGTGGCATTTACCATTAATCCCAGCATTTGGGAAGGTATATCTCTGTGACTACAAGGCCAGCCTGGTTTACATACTGAGATCCAGGACATCCTGTCTCAAAAACACAATAAATAAATTAAAAAAACAAAAAATCTCAAAGCTATGCCAAGTAGTGGTGGCGCATGCCTTTAATCCCAGCACATAGGAGACAGAAGCAAACAAAATCTGAGTTCAAGGCCAGCCTGAAGAGCAAGTTTTAGAATAGCTGAAAAACCCAGTCATGAAACAAACAAACAAATAAAAAAAGAATTTAAGAAGGATCCATTTATTCATGATAAACATGAGGTCACATGATTTTAATCCCAGCACTCAGAGGAGGCAGAGGCAGGGGGAATCTCTGCTTGTTCTAAGACAACCTAGTCTAGAGAAAGACCGTATGTCAAACAAAGATGTTCACTCTCGTACCCAGTTCATTTTATTATTATTTTTGAACCACTTATTTTGTGTTTGGGCATGTGTATTATGTGTGTGCATGTGTGTGTCATGGCACATATGTGGAGGTAGGGGACAATTATTGGGAGCGTTTATTTTTCCTTCCACCATGTGGGTTCTGGAACAATCAAATTCAGATTGTCAGGGGAGGTGAGGGGAATCTTACCCTCTGGAGCTGGAGTTATAGGGAGTTGTAAGGCATCCAATGTGGATGCTGGGAACTACACTCAGGTCCTCTGCAAGAGCGGTGGATACTCTAAACCACTGGTCACCCTGCCTTGGCTTTCTGAGGGAATGGAACGCAGACATGTCCCATGTATGTATGTGTCTGTGCATGGGCATGTGCATGCGAGGGCAGGTACCAGCAGAAGCAGAGCTGGAACTGCAAGTGCTAGGTATTAAACTCCATCCTCTGAAGAGCAGTATGTGCTCTTCACCGTCAACCATCTCTCCAGCCCTTCAATACCTCATTGATAAAATTCTTTTCCTTCTAAATTAGATTTGACCATTTAATACAAAGAACCTCATTTCACCTCTTTTTTTTTTTTTTTTGGATAAATCTACTGGAGTAAGTAAGTTTGAAATATAGCCTGGCTAAATAAAATGATATACATACAATGTAGTTACTTAACATACAATAAGCATTCGGTAAGTACTTTAGGATCAGTATTACACGACTGCTCTATTCTTCTGGTAAGAGTAGTTAAGATAACCTAAAGAAACAGCAAAAGCTTACTCTGCCTGAAGGACTTGGTAAAATGGAACTTCCCAAGATGCTTTGTGTAAACCGCATGATAGCAGGAGATCAAACGTTGGTACCCTCGATACCTACCGTTCTGCACACTTCGATTCACCTTTGTATGCTTTCTTACCATTTCTGCATTTCACAATTTGGGTCACAGCTGTGGTTGATGAATCTGGCCTCATTTCCCATGCGATAACTGTCAATCACCATTCCGCTATCCAGGTTCAAACAGTAATGGTCACTGTGATTATGATACTGTTCAATCATTCTGTTCCTGAAGAAGAGAGAAATAATCAAAAACCAATCACTGATTAAACTGGAGGGCGGCTATTCTCCCCACCATACTATTGATGCCAAATCACTAATGATTAAAGTAACATAAAAGTTCACTTCTTTAATTCACTGTCCTCCCTTGCAAAGTCATCATTTTATCAGAATTCATTTACCTGAACTCTTGTTCGCTGACAACTTCCCCTAGGTATTCTATGATGAACTGGCCAGCTTTCAGGGGTTCCTTGGTTCTAATTCCCCAACCTTTTTCTTCAGCTCGAAATCGTTCCAGACACTGCACCCACTCATGCCTCTGTATCCTCTGGTTACAGCACTGCTCACCACATGGGCAAGTGTTAGGAGAACACTCAGCAAAGATCATTCTAGAAAGTAATAATTGTAGTCAATTTACCAAATACATTTTTACTGCACACATTTTATACCATCAAATTATTTTTAAATTTAGTCCATGAAATAACTTTAACAAGAGTTGGTAAGTATCCAAAATGAAAATGATATAATTTAAAAGTTAACTTTCATTATTTTGGAGTTGGATCACAGACAATGCTTTACAGTTTCATAAAACTGCCAACCCTCTAGTTTTTCTGATGAGATTGGATGCCTTTAGGGTGCTATGACCGCAGACACTCCAGACTTCCTGTTGCTTCTCATTCTTTTTTGAGTTTTTCAAGAGAAGGTTTCTTCTTTGTATTCCTGGATGTTCTGGAACTCTATAGACTAAGTCTCAAACTAAAAGATCTACTTGCTTCTACCTCCTGAGTGCTAAGCTCAAAGTCATAGGCTACCATACCCTACTGGGAACATAGATGTAAAAAAACAAAACAAAAACCCAAGAAAGAATTGCTGAGAGTAGGAAAACATAGTAGGGAATAAAGAGAAAGGTGGTGCACGCCTTTAATCCCAGCACTTGGGAAGCAGAGGCAGTCGGATTTCTATGAGATCAAGGCCAGCCTGGTCTACCAAGAGAGTTCCAGGTCAACTAGTTTCACAGAGAAATTCTGCGTCAAGGAGAGAGAGAGAAAGAGACAGAGACAGACAGAGAGACAGAGACACACAGAGAGAGACAGAGAGAGGGAAAGGAAAGAATATCACTTCTAAGTAACATTTACTTATTAGCTGTCTGATTGTATATAATGGGGGGTGAACTATGTGTCATAGCACTTAAGTAGATGTCAAAGGACTGGGGCACTCCTTCCAACATGTGGGTGATGAGGATTGAACTCAGGTCTTCAGCTTGGTATCAAGCATGTTTATTTGCTGACCAATAATGTTGGCCTTCTGTTATTGATTTCCATGTTAATTATTGTTGAACACTCCACCATCTTTACTAAAATCTTGTTTTGTAGCCACTCATGGCCATTTATAGACTTTTCCTTTGGTTTTATCTGTTCTATTTTGAGCAAAGTCTTACTGTGCAGTTCAGACAGTACTGGAATCTTCTACATAGCATAGTTTGGCTTGCATATTTATTTTTATGTACAAACACGAAGATAGGACCTCTTTTTGTAGTCCTGCAACTTGCTATGTAGACCAGGCTGGCCTTGAACTCACAGAGCTCCCCCTGCCTCTGCCTTATTAGTGCAGGGACTAATGGTGTGCACTAACATATCTAGCCCTTGATTTATATATTTTATGTTACATATGAGTGTTTTGTCTGCATGTGTACCATGTGAGTGCTTTGTGCATGTAGAAACAAGAAGGGTGCACTGTATTCCCTGGAACTGAATTTATGGATGTTTGTGAACAACCATGTAGGTTCTGGGAACTCTGTTCCCCACTAAGAGCAACAAGTAACTCTTAACCACTAAGATCCACTTTTGATCTTCTTGACTCAACTTCCTGAGTGCTGGAATTATAGGCAATTAAAACGAAGCTGAGCAAAATATTTTGAAAATAACAGACGAACAGGTGTTTATATGTCTTTTGAATGTTTGTTTTTGAAAAGTTTCTAAGGTCACGGTGGGCAAGATGGCTAAGTGGGATAAAGGTGCTTGCTGTATGTGCCTGCTGATCCAAGTCTGACTACAAAGAGAAGATGGAAAGAATTAACCCCACAGAGTTCCCATCAGCTGACGTCTGTAAGTGCCCTGAGGCAAACATGCCCACACATATATATATTACACACAACAATAGCAATTTCTAACTCTGGAAGGAATGGGTCTCACAAGCTAGCACAGGCTAGCTGGAGAATCACAGTGTGTGGTCCAGTCCTCTTGTCTGCCTTCCTAGCTGTTGGAATTCTAGACATGCATCACCATACCTTTAAATTTTTCTGGATCTTTTTATTTTCAAAGATTGTGTGTATGAAACCGGGCAGAGGTGGTGTGTGCCTTTAATCGCGCACTTGGGAGGCAGAGGCAGGTGGATCTCTCTGAGATAGAAGCCAGCATGGTCTACAACGTGAGTTCCAGGGCAGCCAGTACTGTTACACAGAGAAACCCTGTCCTGCTCTCCTAGCAAATATTTACACAACTTTAAATAATATGAAAATATAAGACAAAGACACATGTTAGATAGCTTCATTTAGTGAAGAATTTATCATGGGTTAATTGAAAAATCTAAGTAGGTATCTATTCAATAATACCTTTGATTTTTCTTATATACGAATGCATTTATCACCTTCATCTTGTCATTTGTCAAACTTATTTCTTTGTAGTGAACAGCCTCCCACAACATTCATTTGACAACATTATTTTCTTAGGGTTATTTTCTAGTCGTGGTTTAAGTGAGAGGTTTGTTAGGACTGAATATAGGCCAGCATAATGTGAAAAATAAAAGTAATACCTATGCCAACAAAAATGATATAAAGCAATCAATGTATTTAATATGGCAAATGTTCAAATGTCAATTTTGTGTTTACATTTAAAAGCAACTTGGTCTCATCTTATTGTTCTGGTGTTGTTAGGACAGCTCAGGATCTTGCCAGTGAGGCTCACTCCTGGCTTAGCTCCTTCTTTTCTATGTCCTTAGGAGTAAGAAAACTGCAAAAAGCCAACAAAATATAAAGGATAAATAGTAGACAAAAAAAAATTAAACCAACGAAATTCTCAAAATTTAGAAACAGGAAGATAGATAAACCAAAACTGATTATAAGAAGCAACAATTGCCGGGTGGTGGTGGCTCACACCTTTAATCCTAGCACTCAGGAGGCAGAGGCAGGCGGATCTCTGAGTTCAAGGCCAGTCTGGTCTACAAGAGCTAATTCCAGAATAGGCTCCAAAGCTACAGAGAAACCCTGTCTCACCCCCCCCCCAAAAAAAACCAAGAAGCAACAATTAAAAGGCTATTAAGATGGCTCAGGGTTATGACCACTGGTTGCTCTTGCAGAAAACCTGACTTCTAGTTCTAGGGTATTACACATCCTCTTCTGGCCTACAGGGGTATCAGTCATGTATCTGGCGTGCATACATACATACATGCAGATAAAACATTCACATACATAAATAAAATTAAATTAAACTTAATTTAAATAATGTAAAACAGCCACAATTATGTCAAAATATTTCACATTGTTTTAAAATTTGCCTCCACGACTCCACTCAAGGATGGGGTTTCTCCACTTGGGTTATAGTTGTCTTGAAAAGACAGGGTTTCTCTGTAGCCCTGGCTGTCCTGGAACTCACTCTGTAGACCAGGCTGCCCTTGACCTGAAAATCCATTTGCCTCTTCATCCTGTGAGCATGTACCACCATCTCCTTCAAAAACATATTTACTTTTAAAATTCAATATGTATTCTCAGTTGGTCTGTTAACTTGCTATATGAAGACCAATAGTCTCTGTCTATGCCTCACAAGTGCAACGGTTACTACCAGGTGTTCAGCACCATGCCCAGCTAATTCATGACATTAAAAAAAAATTATATGGGAATATGAACAACCAGGTTGGGGAGGACCCCAGCTTAGACTCCTAGTAATAGTGGATAAGTAACCTAAACTGGTCATTTTCCTATGACCAAACTGGTGACTCGACCAACTGTTATCAGAGAGGTGTTATCCATCAACTGATGGAGGCAGATGCAGAGACCCATAGCCAATCATTAGGTGAAGCTCGGGAATCCTGCAGAGGAGAAAGGAGGGTACGAGCCAGAGGGTCTCAATCAGCTAACCTGGGCTCAAAGGGGATCACAGAGGCTCACAGAGATTGAACTGAAAACCAGGGGGCCTGCATGAGGACGACCTAGGCCTTCTGCATGTATGATACTGTACAGCTGTCTCTGACACTTACTGGCTGTTGGGACCTTACTTCTCATACTGGATCACCTTGCCCAGCCTTAATACATAGGAAGGTACTTAGTCTAATTGCAACTTGATGTGCCATGTACTACTGATACTCATAGGAGTCCTGACCTTTTCTGGATGGAGACACAAGAGGAGACTGGGGGTTAGGAGAGAGAGGATGGGGCAGAGGGACTACGAAGAAAGAACTGAGGAAAGGCTGTGGCTGGGATGTAAAATAAATAGTTTTTTTAAAAATTAACATTTTAATAATTTAAATTTTTTTCTTTTTCTTTTTTTATATGTATTTTCCCATATGTGAACAATGTGCATGTCTGGTGCCCAAGGAAGTCAGAAGAGGGCATCAGAAATCACTGCAACTGGAGTTACAGGTTCTTAACCTCTGAGCCATCTCTGTAGCCCTGCTAGTGACTTTTTGCTTTGTTTTATTTTGTTGTTTTGAGATAGAATTTCTGTATGTAGGCCTAGCTGTACTAGATTCACTTTGTAGACCAGGCATGCTTCTGCCTCTCGAGTGCTGGAATTAAAAGTGTACACCACAACCGACCGTCTTTACTTAGGGCTGGTGAGATGGCTTATCTGTTTTGTTTTGATTCTTGAGACAGGGTTTCTCTGTGATACCTTTAATAGTAAAACACTGAAAATATATTAGATGTCTAAAAGAGATAAGGCCAACTCTGTGGTCTATCAACTTGATGGATGATAGTGAACGCTTGTAGACTACACTGACATATGAAAGAGTATTTAAAGTATTTGTAAGTAGCTGGGCATGGTTATTAACATAAAGTATGAGACTTTCACAAAAAAAAAAAAAAAAACAAAACAGGTTAGAAAACAAGGCAAAAAAGATTGTTTGGAGTTTGAGGCCAGTCTGGGCTACATAGTGAGAACTAGCATAGATTTAGATACAAGATGAGGCCCTATCTCAAAGATAAAATAAAAACAAAAAAATACTGGAAGTGAAAAAAATCACTACTACACATGCACTGATCCTGGGAGATGGCTCAGTGGTTAAGAGCACTTGCTTGCTAAGGATGGGGCTCAATTCCAAGAAAATACAGTCTTCTCATCTGTCAGTTCCTGCATGAATGTGGTGCACATAAACTCACAGACATATATACATAGACAGAAAAATAAGTAAACAAATATTTTCTAAAAACCCACCATCTGTACCTTCATTATCAACAATATATAAAACTATACTTATATCTATGTATGGCAATATAAGCCAGGAAAGATTCCCAACTGGAATGTTAAAACTAATTCCTCCAGCTGACAGGGGAGCTGACCTAGGGCATGGGGAAGCAGTTGTCTTTGGCTATTGGTGGTTCTGGTTTTTCACAACAGTGTCTAACTATGACCCCAACCGGTCCAGAACTACCATGTACAGCAGGCACCTTACAATCTGTGTGGTTCCTGCAATCTCAGCCTCCACAGGGCTGAAATTAAGAGGTGAGTACTACCATATTCGGAACATTAAGTTCTTGTAGTATGATTGGGCATCTCTTGGGTAAATTCCCAAGAGTGGAATTACTGGGTCCTGGGGTAGGTTGATCCCGAATTTCCTGAGAAACCGCCACACTGCTTTCCAAAGTTGTTGCACAAGTGTGCATTCCCACCAGCAATGGATGAGTGAACATTAAGTTCTTTATTTTCTGTAAATTTATCTGCATTACTAAAACCTACAATTCTATCTTCACCCCTTCTCCTTCCTATACCAGGCATTTCCATTTGATACCTAGTAGAGGTTGGCGGTGCATGCTCATCAGCTCAGCACTTGGAAGCGAGGCAGGAGAAGCAGAGCTCTGATACAACTGAAAACAAACAGTTCCACTAAAAACAAGACCCAGATGAGCTCACGCCACACTTCTACCATCTCATAGCATCAGTGGTTACTGATCTTGTGTATGCTCATACATGCAAATAGTTTATTAGCACAGTTTTCTTTGGAAATTATACACTTCATTTGGATGGTTCCTCATTATGGCCTACCATATGCGGAAAGCTAAGAAGGCACTTATGACTTTGGTTATTAATAGATTACAACATCATCTCATATTATGTTGAGAACTTCCCCCAGAGAAGGTGACATTTTGGTACACAAGATTCTCTCTGATACTCTATGCAGTCTGTGAGCATCAGCGTCCAATGTCAGACTCCGTTTCAGAGAAACAGTCACAGTACCTATTGAGGCAGTCATCCCCACAGCCCTTCCTGGAGGCATCATCCGGCTTCTTACAGTTACAGGTGGTAGCCTCATAACCAGAAAGAGGTTTGACATCAACGTAGACATCTTGAGAAAACAGCAAATAAAAGTTTTTGAACATATAGAACTATAAAAATAAGTGTCAAGACAGGAGGAATATTGATGTTTTGAAGGCAGAAAAAAATAACTTCTAAGTTACTCACTTGAACGAATTTTTTTATACAGGGGGACATCTGGTTTTTTGTATAGCTAGAAGAAAAAAAAATCTTGATATAGCATTTTGCTTCAACTGACAGCGTGGCATCAAACTCTAAAGATAAAGGTAGGTATCCGTGCATTCTGTTCATAGGGAAATATTTGTGGGAATTAGGCATGATGGAACACCTCTATACTCGTAACAGTTGGGAAGGTGAGGCAGGAGGATCACAGTGAGCACAAACTACACGGCAAATGTTTTCCAGCCTTTCTGAATCAGGTATAATCGAAGGAATCTCAGTGATTTATTTTTAATTTTCTCCACAATAAAAAAGGGTGACGGAGAATTAGATAGTTTATAAAAAGTAACCATGCTTTTTTTTTTTTTTTTTAAGGCAGCATCTATGGAGCCTGGGATGGACTAAAATTTTTTAGGTAAATCTTTTGTTCTTCTCCTATATCCCTTCCCGAGAGCTAGAATTATAGGCTTGTGTAAATAACATCTGAGTTACAACAACGTATTTTGGATTTGCTTTTTTTTTCTTTAAATTTTAACATGCTGTTGGATAACTACTGAAAAGAATCAATCTGAAGACCAAGCTTATTCACTTGGATAAGTTAAGATTCTATTTGTTGCTATCAAAAGAAAGGAAAGGGAATGGGGGTAAAGGCCAGTGGTACACTTTGTGTTCAAGCCCCAGTACCAACCCTACCATAAAAATCACAAAATCCTATAAACCCTAAAACCCTCAACATGTATAAGGTTTGTTTTAGTGTAGTAGTATGACAATAGAAAAATTAGCTGTCCTCTCAGCTGTGACTGATAGGGAATCTCAGGAAATCAGCATTACGGTGGTTCACCACAAGCAGAGTGTGCTACTGGTGTGCATGTATCTCAATTCAGCAGTATAGAGATGAAAGCAGGAGGATCAGAGGTGGTAGGCCAGTTTTAGCTACATAGCAAGTTCAAGGTCAGCCTGGGTAATATGAAACATTGAGGAAAGAGCTCTCAGGTTTGAACTAAAGTGTGCTGCAAAGGAAAAAGCCACTGAACTAAACTCCATCACTTAGTGATTTATCAGGATTTATTTTATTATATTTTTTTCAGTTCATGTTGAAAGCCCCATTCCCCAAAGTTAAAAGGGAGGGAAAAAAAACACTGTCTAAAAACAAAATAAAACAAAAGCAACGCCTCCAATAAAACCCAATAGAAAGACACAAATATATAAGATATTCATAAGAACTTAACAGAGGACAGGCAGCAGTGATGCATGTCTTTAATCCCAGCAGTCGGGAGGCAGAGGCAGGCAGATCTCTGAGTTCAAGGCCAGCCAGGTCCACAGAACGAGTTCTAATACAGCCACGGCTATTTAGAAAGCCTGTCTTGAAACAATCCACCAGAGACCACCAGAGAGAAAAGGAGGCAAAGGAGACTGAAGTGCTTTTGATTCTCCAGAGTTAACTTTTGTTTAGAGACAGTGTCTTACTATGCGGTTCTACTGGTCTGGAACTCACAGAAATCTACCTGCTTCTACCTCTTGACTACTGGGATTAAAGATGTATGTCACCCCACCTTCCAGTTTCCCAGTGGTTGTTCCCCGAAACCTTTAACTTAATTAAGGTCTGAGTTTTTTTGTTTGTTTGTTTGTTTTAAAGTGTTCTGGCAGTACATCTTCATTTTCATTATGAATCCTGCATAAACAGAATTGTTATAGCACAAAAATCATTGCTACCAAAACAAAAGCTTAGAATAAGAACAAAAGGTTGTCACTGAAGCAGAAACTTACTGTAATTACGAAGTATGATAAAAGGCAAGTAAGGTACATTAAATATGTATGCAAATTCATTTTTCTAAGTCTCTAACCTTTATAAGGGCAGGTCTCAGTATATCCTAAGATATGATAAGGAGCCAGAGGAAAACAAACTTGCATTCCCTATAGCCCAACTGTTATGAGTTAAAAAAAAACCCAAAAACCAACCAACCGAACAACAACAACAAAAAAACCTGGACAAAGAGGCCTTTGTACCTGATTGTGTTTCCACTGCCAGAGGATGTCATAGGGAAGCTGGAAGTCAATTCTCTTCTGTCTCAGGTACTTTCCTGAAATAAAAAAGTCAGTTTCAACAACTATCCTGATATGCATGCAGTCCATACAAAGTCAGCAAATAGTCACTGCAATATACATCTGAATATACACATAGAACACGCACAAACAATTTTTCTTTGTGGGAGTGTCTTTACAAGATAGGACTTCTCTGTGTAGTTCTGGCTGTCCAGGAACTCACTCTATAAACCAGGCTGGCCTCAAACTCAAGACATTCGCTTGTCTCTGCCTCCCAAATACTGGAAGTAAATGCGTATGCCACCATTGCCTGGCTGTGAAAATTGTATTTTATAAATTTATAGTCATCTCTAGAAAACAAATAAAGCAAAATTACAACTGAAATCAGTAAGTCACTATGAAATTAAATAAACACTAAGAAGTTTTTAATTACTGGGCTGGAAATAAGGCTCAGTGGTTAAGAGTTCTTGCTGCTCTTGCAGAGGACAGGGTTTACAACCAAGTTTCAGGGAGCTGATGCCCTCTTTGGACTTCTGCAAGCACCAGGTACACGTGTGATACATATATATCCATGCGGGAAAAACAGTTATACACAAAACAACATCAACAACAAAATCTAAAACAACTAAAGGGTCAGGGGCAGAAATCCAGACTGGCTAATGGATAAAGTTGCCTGCCATCAAGCTACCTGAATTCGATCCCTGGAACTCACATGCTAGAAAGAGAGAGAATGCACTCCTACAAACTGTTCTTTGGTTTCTATGCAGCGTTGTGGAAAATATTCCCACACTCAAAATTAAACAACATAATAAAAAGAGAAATGAAAAAGGACATTCTTGAGTTTACATAACTGAAGAATACATGTCACCCAGCATGATGGTTCCCAGAATCCATGGTGGAAGAAGAACCACTCTGACTTATTTATACACCTATTTATTTATTTGTTTGTTTGTGTTTTTAGACACAGGGTTTCTCTGTAGCTTTGGAGCCTGTCCTGGAACTAGCTCTTTTAGACCAGGCTGGCCTCAAACTCACAGAGATATGCCTGCCTCTGCCTCCAGACTGCTGGGACTAAAGGTGTGTGTCACCACCACTCAGGTGCCTCTGGCTTTTACACACACACACACACACCTAACACACACGCACACATCTCTGAATTCCAGACACACACATGCACATACACACCACAGAGATTCGCCTGTCTCTGCCTCCTTAGGATTAAAGGTATGGGCTACATGTCTGGCTACTCTGACTTTTAGATGAATACTGGGTAATGTGCATTCCAGAATTCTAGAACATACTTCACATATATAGACACAACCACAAGACATACAAAACAGTTTAAAGGGAGAGGGAAAGAAGAGAACATGCAGGGGGCTGGGGAGATGGCTCACTGGTTAGGATGGCACCCCAAAGAGGACCAAAGTTTGGTTCTGAGTACCCACATTGGGTGGTCAATTGCCTATAACTCCAGCTTTACAAGATCTGACATCTTCATCTGGCTGCTGAACATGTAACATACTCACACACAGATACAAACACATACATAATTAAAATAAAAAGCCTAGGTGGGCAGAGGTGGTGCATGCTTTTAATCCCAGCACTCAGGAGGCAGAGGTGGGCAATTCTCTGTGAATTCGCAGACAGCCTGGTCTACAGAATGAGTTTCAGGACAGCCGGGACTGTTACACAGAGAAACCCTGTCTCAAAATACCAAAAAAAAAAAAAAAAAAAAAAAACCCAAAACCCAAACTACGCCCATTTAGCCCTAGGACTTAGAAGGCAGCAGAGGCAGGCAGATCTCTTTGAGGCCGGCCTGGTCCACACAATGATTTCCTGGACAGCCAGGGCTACACAGAGAGGGGAAAGTACACGTGAATTTAAGATCCTATTAACTTTTTTTTCCCTACAAATTGAACTGCTTTTTTAAAAAATATATTACCATAGTTTCTTAATTGATTCTTTGGGAATTGTGCATCCTGCGCCCTAACCTACTCATCTCCCAGGCCTTCCATGTCCACCTCCACCCTTGTAGCCCTCCCCACCAAAAAGACCAAACACACAAATCCCCAAACCAAACAAAAACGAACACTACAGCATCACTTAAAGTCCTCCATCTTGAGAGCAGTGTGTCATGAAGCACACCTTTCCACAAACAGCACAACTGTGAATGTCCACTACAATGAGTTGCTGGTTTGGTTCAAGGCCTCTGGCTTCTGGTACACCATCAACACTGGATCCTCACCGAAACGTCTCTAAGCTAGACTTCTTTTGCCTGGAGTTATGGAGATCCTGCGGCTGCGGCTTTACGGCACTGGTCACTTCACATGTAAGATAGATGCTGGGTGGGTCAGGTCAAAGACCTCGATATGAGCCTGTATGGGACTCCACTGGTCAGGCCTCTCTCTGGAGGGGCTCAAGGGCAGCTTTCCAGTGCCCAGGCCATGGGGGCCAGCTCTCTTCTGTACCCTGGTGATAACACTGACCATTGACATCAGCACAGAACTGGGGTGGTGATAGGGCCATGGATGCAGACATGGTCCTCAGATGCAGGTCAAGCTAGACATGATGTCACCATTGTTATGATTCTAGCCAACCAGCAGGGCTGGCACTTCCAGGGCCACACATGTGCGGACAAGCCCTCAGGTAAAAATACCTAGCTGCCCTGGGGACCTTAAAAATTAAAAGGCCCTGCATGACCCACGTGCAGCATGGTTGTATCCCTACATATGGTGATAGCTACGTAAGCCCTTGTGTGCATGTGTGAGCGGTCCTCTCTCTCTCTCTCTCTCTCTCTCTCTCCCTCCCTCCCTCCCTCCCCTCCCCCCTCTCTCCTCTCTCTCTGCACACGGACTTCCCCAGGCCTGTACACTTCTCCTCTAATAACCTCCTAATCAGGTTTGTTACTTGTTACCTGCTTCCTTCTCACTCGCACCAGGTAATTTCAACCATGACCTCAGGTGGCAGCAGAGGCCACTTAGATTAGTATAGACCCAGCAGCAGCATAACCCAGAAACCCCTATCAGTCTGTTCCTCAAAACCGCCACACCTTCAGATGGGCTTCTCTCCACAGCACATGAACCACACTGCTTCTCCTTCTTTCCTGTTGCTCTACCCAATACCTGTTCATTGGAATGGTGCCCGCCAGCTTTTTTTTTTTCCTTTGGTGGCTGTCATGCAGCTTTGTGGTGATATTCTGTTTGTGTTCTAACAAATAAAAATTGCCTGAAGATCAGAGGGCAGAGACAGTCATTAGTTAACCATAGAGGCCTGAAGGTCTGTACAGACAGACAGACAGAAAGTAAGTTATAAGTTATATACAGAAAGTTATAAGATGGGGAAAAGGGAGGAAGCAGAAACTTGGCCCTTTTTCGGTTGAGAAATTACTAAGGTAAGAATTGGCTGTGGCATGTCCTTTTGGTTCTGATCTTTCAGCATTTACCCCAATATCTGACTCTGGGTTTTTATTATTAAGACTAATTAGAATTCATGCAAGAACTGGTATCCAGCTTTAGGGCCACTTGCCTCTGGCTTTGCAGCCCTTGGCACACACTGGAAATGTTTTTTTTTGGGGGGGGGGCACTCCTGCTGGAGGCATTGTTACAGTGGTTAGGTTTTCTTTTGTTTTTACCCTCAAGCCTCTGAGTGATTTGGGGAATTTCCTGTTGTATTTCTCTACAACAGCCTCCAGTTGCCACCCAAATTCCAGAAACATCTGGCCTCCAAACGCCACGGGATTTACCAGCCCTAGACTGGCTGGTTCTGCTATAAGGCAGCTCCCACACATGTGCTTCTAACACAATCCCATGTGCAGCTTTTAGACAGACGGCTCTCTCCCCCTAGGGCCGTGGGTTTCCCCTAAACCCCTCTCCACGCGAGGAGCTGCAGCTGTCCTTACTCAGGCTGTGCACTGCTGGTGGTCTCCTCACATTCCACCATCACTGTCAACAAATGTATTCAAACAATTGAGAATTCTTTTTTTCTCTCATTTTTTTTCCATCTCCTCCCCTCCTCCTCCCCCTTCCCTCCCCTCCCTTCCACCTTAAAGGAAGGTATTAGTTAAAAGAAAATTTTTCTCCATTAAAAAATGAGAAACACTATTATGATGGATGGAGTTAGGTCTCTGTATGATTGAACAGTGGATATTTTAAAATTGAAACAATTAAGTGAAGGGATAATCAACTGAATTGAGAATGGCATAATGTTAATGATCATTTTGATGTTTATTGCTGGTTCGATAAATCTTGGTTTATTCTTTAAAAAGTTGATTGATATGAGTGTCATGATACAGGACTTATTAAAACAGACCATAGAGATATTTAGATCCAGATAGAGGAATTTAAAGGAACCAATCTCAGCACTGCACTTTAAGGTTAGAGAGGAACAGCCTAAGGTTTCAAATAGCCAGCTTTAATTTTTTCAGTAACCTTACAGGAACACTGACAAACGACAGATATCCCCAAGGCTGTGCAAGAGCTGAATGATCTTCTGTGGAAATGGTAGATTTAAGGAAATTCAAGGACGCAATAGTCTCATATGGCATGCATTCACCTTTTGTGAATCAGATCTTAAACTCATGGTCAATTTGTAATAGAATTATTCCTCAAGACTGGAGAGACTTGGTTACAGCAGCTTGGAGCCTAGATCTCAATTACAGTGGAGGAAATATGAGGCTAAAACCACTGAACAACAAAGTAAGGCTAGAGGAATGGAAATCTCCCAAGACCAACTTCTTGGAGAGGGAGATTATGCTAATGTACAAAAGCAGTTTCTATCTGATGACCACACCTGGGCTGTATGCCATACAGCAGCTCTGAATGCTTGGAACAGAAATGGAGAAATAGGAAAGAAAATTGAGTCATTTACTAAAAAGTTATATAGGACCAAAGGAAACCTTCACAGATTTCTTACAAAGAATGACTTTAGCAGTAAATAGTATAATACCAAATTCAGAAGCTAGATAAATTATTATTGAATCTATGGCTTTTGAAAATGCTAATGTACAATGCAAAGGGAGTAATTAGGCAATTAAAGGCAAGATCAGTACTCTTGGGTGAACAGATCAGAGATACAATCAATACTGAATCTCATGACCATGATGATACTTGGAAGGAGAGGTGATTTCCAGATGTTTGAAGAAAGAAATCATAGTGGTCTAGAATCTTGCATCCAAACTGGCCTCCTCAGGAGGTAATTGTTCAGTTTTTAGGGAATGGAATCCTATCTCAGGTAAAACAGAGCACAAGATGGGTCAAAGGTATAGGACCAGAAGGACCTAACAACAATGAATTTGTGGGGATGTGATTTGTTACAGAAACGGAATACCCAGATCAACATTCCTCCAACCTTAGAAACAAACCATAAATTAATATATGTTTCCGGGCAAAGTATTAGAAGGTACCATAAAGCACAGTCAGCGACCATTCAGAGGCACCAACAGTCCTAACTGTAAAATGGTTGACAGACAAGCCCATATGGGTTGAGCAAAGGCCTTCAACAACAGAGAAACTGCAGGCCTTAGAATAGCTGGTACAGGAGTGGCTAAATGCTCAGTATATTGAAGAAACTACCAGCCCTTGAAATTCTCCTGTATTTGTTGTTAAAAAGAAATTTGAAAAATGGTAAGTGGTGACAAACCTAAGAGCTGTCAACAGGTGATGCAGGCAATGGGCTCTCTACAGTCTGGCACTCCTTTGCAATCCCTATTACCTAAAGGATGGCCACTCATAGTTATTGATTTAAAAAATGGTGCCTTCACTATTCCTATAAGACAGAGAAAAATTTGCCTTCATGGTACTTACTTATAATAATTCTCAGACTGTTAAGAGAGATCAATGGAAAGTTCTCCCACAGAGAATGTAAAATAGTCCCAGCCTGCACCAATATTTTGTATGACAGCCATTAAAAATGATATATAATCAATTTCCTCAGTCCATAGTTTGCCGTTACACGGATGACATCTTCCTAGCTGATTCAAATGTAAATACTTTAGAAAGAATGTTTAAAGAAGAAAGTTTTGCTTTCTTAGGGATTACAAATTGGTCCTGAAAAATACAAAGAAGAGATTCTATTAATTATTTAAAATATAAAATACAAAAGAATTGGATCCCAAAAGGTGCAAATTAGGAGCGATCAACTGCAGACTCTTAATGACTTGCAGAGATTGCTAGGGGACATGTCCTATCTTCGGCCCACTATTGGGGGTGAAAAACAAACTGAGTAATTTGTTCAAAACCTTAGGTGGTAACAAGAATTTAAATAGTTTAAGAGAATTACCAGATGAAGCTGAGAGAAAATTGGCTTTGGTGGAAGAGATATTACAGAAGGCACATGTAGACTGTGTGGATCTGAAGCTTAACTGCATTCTGGTCATATTATCCTCCAACCATTCCCCTACAAGAATTTTAATGCAGAGGTAAGATATTATCTTAGAATTAATCTTTTAACCACATAAACCAAGTAAAAAATGAAAAACTCATGTAGAAAAGGTCTCTGAGTTAATTCTAAAGGAAAAATTAAGACTTCGTCAATTAGCCGGAATAGACCTAGCAGAAATTGCAGTCCCATTCACTAATGATGACATTGACAAATTATGGGCAGAAAGTGAACCTTGGCAAAGAGTTTGCAGTAATTTTTTTCGGGAGAGATTAGCAACAACTATCCCAAAAGCAAGAGAATTGAACTTATAAAGAGAATTAACTGGATCCTTCCTCGCACTGTATGGGACACACCAATAACTGAAGCCCTTACAACCTATACTGATGCAAACAAATCAGGAAAGGCAGGCTACAAATCACAAAATTTAAGAAAAGTGGATCAAAGGCCTTATGTGTCTGTACAAAAGTCAGAATTATATGGTATTTTCATAGTACTAAGGGATTTTAAAGGACCTCTCAACATAGTTACTGAAAGATATGTTTTACATATTGAAACTGCTGAATTTATACCAGATGAAACAGAACTGACTTTATTATTCAGCTATAAGAAATAACCAGGAAAATGAATTGTCCCAAATATATATATATATATATATAATGAAATGTGGTTTTAAAATTCTAGGCTTAGAATCTCATCTTTAAAGATTAACATGTATTTTTAAAAGCATCAAAGTCATAAGCTTAAAGAGAAAGTCTGTTAATTTGTTGTTCTACTGCTCAGAGGAAGATACTTCATAAGCCCTAACAGAGATTCTCAGAATTTGGAGCCTCTAAATTGCAGTGATCACTTCTTACTTGGAACATCCATTGTATATTGCACAACTAAATTCATTGACGGACAGGAAGGTAACATTATTTTTTTGTATGCTACTGGATATTGACATGCATACTTTATTTGAAACTAAGGTGTCAATTTCTCTTTTTCCAAGGATGTCTTCAGTTTAAAACAAGATAAAGCATGCTGTCTAAATTTTGTTGAATGCGTAGAGGCTGGCTCACTGTTTTTCTTCCAGGTATTAGAATATTTATTAGAATATTAGTTAGCTAAATGAGGTATTAAAAAAAAGTCCTTCAAAAGAAATTTATAACAAAGACTGCATAAAATGTCCACTTGCAGTAAGAAGCCCTGCAGTTTCCCTGACCAGTATGCAGGGAGAACACTTCCGTATCATCTGAAGAAAGAGGCTAGAATAGGTTCCCAGGGAAACACTGTACAACCGATTTACATGCTTCTTAGTTACAGCACACTTCACTGTGATGTGGGAGGTTCTTCTGTTTGAATTGATTTCATTGGTTAATGAAGAAACTGCCTGGCCCATTTGATTGGCCAGCCCTTAGGTGGGTGGAGTAGACAGAACAGAATGCTGGGAAGGGAAGTTAATAAATCGCCATGCCTCTGCTCTCTGAGCCAGACCGCCATGCCTCTCCTCAGTGAGACAGTCGCCATGAAGCCAGCCACCAGGACAGACAGGCTGAATCTTTCCTGGTAAGACACCACTCGTGGTGTTATAAAGATTATTAGATATGGGTTAAAGCAAGAGATGTGAGAATTAGCTAGTAGGAGGCTGAAACTAATGGGTCAGGCAGTATTTAAAAGAATACAGTTTCCGTATAATTATTTCGGGTAAAGCTAGCCGGTGGCCAGGAGCCTTGTGGTGGGAAGCCAGCCCGCAGCTCCCCACTACATCACTGTCTGATACCCTCACAACTATTGTCAAAAAAAAATCGGCACAATGTTAATAAAGTACAGTCACTGACCCACAAATACTGCTGCAAAATCTCCATGTACCCCATCTGTAAGATCACAATAATGTGCACATGCGAGCGTGCACACACACAAAAGAGAAATCTAGATTTCTTGAGTTTCAGCAGGAAACAGACTATTATCTGTCACTAAATTCATCTACAAATAGAAAAAATAATGCACCATATGTACATTATTAAGCCAAGTTGTTGGGTTGTTTTTACCATGCAGACAGTGAATTTCCTATGGTCTGAGTTCAAATTAATGTAAGAAAATAGCAAGGACAATTTATTTCTACATAACAGAATACACTCCCAGTTTACTGCTAGTTCAGAGAGCACTTTTAGACTCACCTAACATTTATAGGCTCATTCAAAGAGAAGCTCATGTAGACTAGTTATTAACCCACAAAAGACACAGGAGTGAAGAATCAAAAGCAAAGCATTCTGGTTTGTTTGTTTAAAAAAAAAAAGCTGACTACAGAACATGTCGGTTTTGGTTTGCAGACAACCTCTGAGACAGACACCAAACAGTCAGAGGTAAATACTAAGAGAATTACAATCGTATATGGTGCCACAGTCCTGCTTTTTGCAAAGTACTTTGCTATCACTGTAAATGCTTGAACTATTTTTCCCCAGAAAAGTAGTGGTAAGACATTTCTAAGAAAATATAGTTTTTAATTTGAATGTATTTAATTTGAAGATGTTAGGTTTACAATCAATTCTCACTGAGAGAACTACTAACACCTGGACAGTAATGTGTGACTTTAAGCTGATAGGTAACTGGGGAAAAAGAAGAAAAGGCTAAAGTTGGTCCACAGTAAAGTCAGCATATCCACCAAAAATAACTCTGGTACGCTTGCAGCCACTGGAATGCTTTTGAGTCTTCCCACAATCTGCAAGGCCTGACTGGTCCAAGTAATGAAGCAGAATTCCCCGTGTAACCAAATATCCATGTCCATTTCCACTTCCAAGTCTTAATGTACAGCACATGAGCAGAGGGAGTGACTGCTACCAGGTCTTTTCCCTTGTCACCTGTTTCTATGACCTCTGCGTTAGGACACTGAAGGCTACAACAACAGCAGTGACATTCTGATCTGTATTTGGCACCTAAGTTAACACTAAATACCTCCTACCTCCTCTAATGTGGTGGCTTATCTACAAAAGAACCACCAGAACCAGCATTTGGTGAGAAAGGCAGCAAAGCTTTCGGTTGGCTCTAGCCTAGATAGCCACACCACATCTCTAACTACAAACCCATGCAAAGGGCTGGGTCCTATACATTCAGCAATGGCTGTTTGAAAGCTGAAACCTGGATCGTATGTGCTCTAATGAAAAGAAGATTTCTGGAGGATGTGCTAGATCTAATCACTTATATATATATTTTTAAACACCAAATAGAACCAAAAGTCATTATTTTCAACATTACTAAGAGCTATCTTACACCAGCATGTCTAATTTCTCTCCATATAAGTATGTTTTACGCAAAATGAAATCTAAATCTAATGTTTCTTAACTCTCTCACAGATGGGGACTATGGTTAAGAAATGGGTAATAAAAGAAAGAATATTTACATATTCTGGTGTGATAAGACCATAATTGGATGTGAAAATAAAGTCCTAAACTGGGCGGTGGTGGCACATACCTTTAATCAGGAGGCAGAGGCAGGCGGATCTCTGAGAGTTCGAGGCCAGTCTGATCTACAAGAGCTAGTTCCAGGATAAGCTTCAAAGCTGCAGAGAAACCCTGTCTCATAAAACCAAATAAATAAATAAATAAATAAATAAATAAATAAATGCCCTAATGAAAATTTCTCTCCCTGTGTGAAATCCCAATGCATGAAGCTCACAGACAGACACAACAGTTCTTACATATATTAATTGGTTTTACATAAGTAAATAATGACAAGAAGTCAGGCAGGAACCCTCATAAACAGTGAGACTAGCTGGGTGGTGGCGGCACACTCCTTTAATCCCAGGACTCGGGCGGAGGGGGGCAGAGGCGGTGCTCTGTGAGTTCAAGGCCACCGTGGTCTACAAGAGTGAGTTCCAGGAATGGCTCCAAAGCAACACAGAGAAACCCTGTCTCAAAAAAACTAAAACACACACACACACACACACACACACACACACACACACACACACACAAAACAAAAAAACCAGAAACAGCGAGACTAGAGTGCTTTCTACATGCTATTTCCAGAGAGGAGGCAGTGGCAGCCAACTTAAAGAAAACAGCTACTCAGGGATGAGCAAAATTGATAACCACCTGAAAAGATGAAAATGATGTGGCCTCTGTGAAAAAAATGGGCATTTTTATGAATTTTAAAAGTTAATCAGAATTTAATGGTTTTTAAGAACACTGCAAATCAAAGCCCTTTAATAAATGCTACCAATAGAGGAACTTTTGGCCATATATCCCAGGCCCAACCATCCTTTAATTTTAGTATATCAACCTCTGTTTAATATTCTGCTGTCTTTAAATATCCCCAAATATATAAGTCTAGAACTTCATGCTACTAAAGTGCTCAGTTAGGAGTCTAAGATTACGCTGTACCACAGAAAGATTGCCACTCATGTTCGAAGAAAGATAGCAGCTTCCAGGACAGGCAGTAAAACAAGGAAAAACCAGTCAGGTCTTGCATGTGTCTCCACATCATTGCTTCCCTGTCTGAAGAAAGGAGCCTGCTCTTTTGCTAGGTCATGAGGCTGGAATCCACTTGGTGTTCTGTGCTGAGAGGTCTAGAGTTCCATGGTGCTCTCTGCAGCAGTCGGGCGAGGTGACTCTGAGGCTGGATAACCTGTGCTTTCAGAGAAGCAGGGAAGGGCCCTCTAGGTATACTGCAGTCTCTCAGAAATGAAGAGTTCATCAAAGCAATGAACAACGGAAAAGACTTGTCTTCTTAGACTGGTTTTCTGTTATTTTCACTGGCCCGCCTGCTCCTGATGAATTGCTGTCATTCGTTTTTCTGTTGAGTTTTGTCATTATATCCCATTCAAGTGTAAAAATGCCTCTTTTACATTTGTGCTGGATTTTGCACTTGTCTCCAAAAATGTAAAACCATAGTCAACTGCTAACTTCTCCCCCCATTCTTTTGACACTTGTCTTTTGTCATTCATGTCACATTTGTTACCCAGGATCATTCTTTTTTTTTTAAGATTTATTTATTTATTATGTACACAGTGTTCAGCCTCCATGTATGTCTGCAGGCCAGAAGAGGGCACCAGACCCCATTACAGATGGTTGTGAGCCACCATGTGGTTGCTGGGAATTGAACTCAGTGCTCTTAACCCCTGAGCCATCTCTCCAGTCCCCAGGATCATTCTTTCAACATCTGAAGAGGCATGCTCTTTAGTGCTTCTTATCCAGTTTTTAATACTGTCAAAGGATTTTTCATTGGTGATGTCATAGACAGCATAGTTCCCATGGCTCCTCTATAGTATGCTGTTGCAATTGTTAGGAATCTTTCCTGACCCACTGTGTCCCATATCTGAAGCTTAATTTCCTTTCCATCAAGTTCTATCGTTCTCATTTTAAAATCAATCCCGATGGTGGAGATGAAGGTGGTGTTGAAGGCTTCCTCAGAGAAGTGGAACAGGAAGCAGGTTTTGCGGCTGCCAGAGTAGCCGATGATCAGCAGTTTGAACAGATAATTGTATGTCTTCACCATCTTCTCGTTCTGGCCCTCTCGGACCACAGAAAGCAAAGAGGCAAGGAGGTGATAGAAAGAGGCAGGGAGGGGGCCTTGGGTGAGGGGGCATGTCTGCCGAGCTGCGACCTGCCCCGCCTCTCCCTAGTTATTTTTTATATAGCCAAACTACACTACCTGCAGGAAGCAACCCAAAGGGTACTCAAAGGAATGAAATCTGGCAAATGGATGTGTTCCATTTTGTATAATTTGGAAAATTAAAATATGCACACCACACCATTGATACCTATTCTGGTTTTCAATGGGCAACTGCTTTGAGTTTGGAAAAGGCTGATTTGGTAATCATACATTTCCTAAGAGTTATGGTCATTGTGGGTATACCTGTACTAATGAAGAGTGACAATGTTCCAGCATAATCTCTAGTAAAATCAAAGTTGGTTTTTTTGTTTGTTTTTTGCTTATTACATATAAAGCACATTAAAGGTATACCACCTAATCCTAGAGCAGGAAGTTATAGAAAGACCAAATTAAACTCTAAATAACGACACCCAGAAATAGACTGCTTAATGACTTACTAACTTTGAATTTTCTAAATGCTAATGAGAAAGGAACAACAACTGCAGAAGGACATAATTATCACATCTATTATCCAATGATAATAGAAAAAAACTATGGAATTAAATCAGCCTGTCTAATTTAAAGATGTGCTGACCTCAGAATAGAAACCAGGATATATTTTACGTTGGTTTTGCTTGTTTTCACAGGAGAAGAAAATATACGGACACCACCAAAATTGATAAAGATTCAATCTGAACAAGAAAGACCTCTTAATTAGAAGAGATGCTAGTTCATAAAACAATATGGCCATTCAATCTAGTCTATAAAATTAACAAATACTTTTCATTTGATCAGATATAAATAGCCAACAGGGAACTTCCCCAAAATCAGTGACTGGGGAAGGGCTATGTTTTTTGTCTTTTCGGGAGAAGGAAGGAATCTAGATAAGGAATCTAAAGACCACTAGACCAATGAAATGTTGGAATGGGGTGGGGGAAAAGGACAAATCATCCAAAAAAAAAAAAAAAAAAAAAGAAAAAGAGTAAATTGGTATTTCACATTTCCAAAGGATAAAATTTCATAAACATTCCCAAATATTCATTTCTGCTATTCTCTATAGACTTATAATGCAAATGCTCTTTTTATAGTCCCAGTATAATTGATATTAACACTGGCGTTGGAGTTGCAATGTGGCTCTCCTTCTCTAAAACCAAGCATGCTTGCTTATTAAAATAAAATGTAAAATCTTGGATTCGAGTCAGAAGAGCTACCTAATAGGTGACAGAAGAAAAACAAAAATTAATTTATTGTCACTAATCATATAATCCTTATATTCTGACTCTTTATAAAGTTTTTCTTAAGGCATAAATATTATCTCAAAACTTATAAGATTAATATACATATATTTAAAACATTTTTGTCATGATATTAGTGGTCATATAAAGTAATATTTCTAGAAAAAGGCTTCATCTAGCTTCCTGTAGCTGACTTCAGGTTTGAGCCTCTATCAGGTAACTAGAAATTAAGTTTTTGTACTCTGGATGTACGTAACAAAGTATGGTCCTTTAATCTCTTTGAGATCTGCTGCACATGACATTTAAAATGCTTACGTTTTCTGCAGTGAACCAAGACCATGCGGAACAGTGACCTCTGAAGTCTCCAAAAGGGAGGATGGGGCCCCACAAGGATGATCCCACCAGGACTACTATAATACCGCTAAGCTGACCAACACCAGCAACTGCTCATACTGAAAATTTTTATTTTTATTAAGATCTCCATCCTCCTCCCCCCCAGGTATGTATTTGTGAGCACACACCACAGGGCATCTGTGGAAATCAGAGGGCTGCCCCACAGTGCCAGCTCTCTGCTTTAATGTATGTAGTCCTGGAGATAGGAAGGAGGATGGGAACAGGTACTTTTAGTAGTTGAGTTGTCTCACTGGATTCTGTCCCACCCCACCAGGGTTTCTCTGTATCCATGGCTGTTCTGAAACTTGCTCGGTAGACCAGCTGGACTCCAACTCAATTCACCTCCCTCTGCCTCCTAAATGCTGGGATTAAAGGCATGTGCCACACTGCCTTGTGACTACTGACTTTTAATACTGAGATAAACTACAAAAATTTTAAGTCGAGATTGGTCCTAAGAAGAGGAAACAAACTTTCCATTTATTTATCTATTTGTTTATTTATTTTTGAGACAGGGTCTCACTGTGTAATCCTTGTTCCCTAGAAGCAGCTGTCCAGGGCTGGTGAGATGGGTCATATGGGTAAAAATGAGTGTCATGCAAACCTGACGACCAGAGTTTGATCCCATGAAGTAATATATGGCAAGAAAGAATCAACTTGCCACAGGTGTCCTTTGACTTCCACATGCATGCTGTGGGATGAACCCCTCCCCTACCCCCGCCGCTTGCACACTACACATGACATTTTGAAAATCATGAAAAACGGCCGGAAGCATGGCGTAGTGGTCAAGAGCACTGGCTGCTCTTCCAGAGGACTCCAGTTGAATTCCCAGCACCCACATGGCAGCTCACAATCACCTGTAACTCCAGTACAAGGAAAACTTGATTTCTTCTTCTGGCCTCCACATACACCAGGCGTGCACCTGGTGCAAAGATAGACACACAGAAGCGGACAGAAGCTGGTCAAGGGGGTCAGGCTACATGCTAAGAAGGGAAGAGACTTAAGCAGTGTTGTCCACTCGTCACTGGGGTGAAGGTTAGACAGATGTAAGACTGAAGGGGTCGTGGAGCTTTCTGTGGAGTTTCAAGAGCAGCTCTGACTAGGGGCTGTGTCTTACAAGAAGCCCCTGAAGGCCAGTGTGCTAAGCTGGGAGGATGAAACCTAAACTCAAGTGGAGACTCCAGGACCAGAGAAAGGTGTGCGTGTACAAGGTGCCAGCCCAGAAAGAGTCTAAGTGTGCTGCCTGCAGTAGAGATTAAGGGCTGGTGCTACTCAAGCCTTTTGTAGCCCAGTTGATTATACCATGAGCCCCAAATGATGGAGATGGAACTATAGGATTTGGTGTTTGCTCTGCTAAATTTTTATTTTGCTTTGGTGTGATTGTTCCTTGTTATGCCTGAGTTCTTTCTTTTTAAAACAGGAATATTTATTCCGTGCTGTTAAGTTGAAAATATGTCTATGTATTTTTTTTTTAATTTTATTGGAAACTGACTTTTTTTTTTTTTTTTTTTGAAATGAGGTCTTACTGTATAGCAATAGATAGTCATGGCCTCACAGAGACTCTCTTTGCTTCTCCTTCCCAAGTACTGGGATTAAAGGTTATGTGTTATCACACCTGGCTAGAAACTCACTTTTACTTTTTTGAGATAGGGTTTCTCTGTGTTGACCCAGCTGTCCTAAAACTCACTACACCTAGCTCTGCCTCCAGAGTGCTGAGATTAAAGGTGTGTGCCACCAATGCCCAACTAAAAACTGACTTAATGTGCTACGATTTTGAAAAACTTTGCAGATTTCTAAAGCTGGACTGAATGTCCTTTACATTATAATATGGTAATGAGCCTTGGGCAAAGGTCAAGTGATGTGTGTACAGGAGTCAAGTTGACAAGTGGTAGAGTTATGACATAAGTATTCTCAACTTGACAGAATGAAGACCCATCTGACCGATGAGCTCTTAGGCAATGCCTATTGCCTAAGGATTATATTGATTATATTAATTTAATGTGGAAAGATCAATCTTAATTGTGGGTGGGACTGGACTAGATTCAGGGTAGAAAGTGAGTCAAAATAAGCCCTTTCTCCCTCATGTTGCTTTTCCTAGGGTACTTGTCTCAGCAGCAGAAAAAGAAACTAAGACAACCTGCCATTCCTTTCCTTGAAGCAAGAGATAGTAATTAATTTCTAAACAATGAGATCAAGACTGGGAATGGCATGTAGTTTATAATCCCAGAATTTGGGAGATAAAGTAGGAGGGTCAGTAGTTTAAGGTCATTGCTGAAGCTTACCTTTATGTAAGACTTTATCTTAACAACAAAAATAAACTCCCAAGCAAATAAACAATAAGAAGAAAGATCTACCTAAAGAATGTCCTTGATCAGTGTCTGCTTTAAATGATGTTCCAGGAGAGCCTAATCAAAATTCTCATTTGGAAGAAAAATAATAATGCTCATTGCTTGGCTAATTCCATAATAAAACAAGAAAAGCAGGGCTGATGAACAGATCAACGGTAGAGTGTATTTTCCCTCACTCTTTCCTTCTATCTTTCATGCAGAGAGCCGTGTGCTCCAGTCTGTGTAGCTCACTGTGTAACTCACTGTGTAGCTGAGGATGTCCTTGACCTTCTGATCTTCCGGCCTTCAGCTTGAGTAACAAAGTTACATGTATGTTCTCTGCCTAGTTCATGATCCTGGCTCATGAAATACTTATGGGGATCCAATCCAGGCTTTACACTTGTTAGGCATATACTCTTATCAACTGAGCTACAGTCCCACCTCCTTGGTGAGAATTATTGGGAATGTCTTATAAATAAATGGTAAAGAACTTGAACAGAGCAGAACTAAGAACAGAAGCACTTCCCCTAAATTCAACATATATAGTTTATTCTTACCAACAAATTATGTGGACTCAGTACTCACCAACATGAATTGGTGCTGGGAACAATCCATATTCATGCTCTCCTGGAGTATATTCCAGCTTCTCTTTTTTTAACTGGATTAATCGGCTCTTTGGGCTGTGATGGGGAAAGAGTAAGAAACAAAGGCAATTAAATTTCTTCCTGAGGCCAAATGAAAATAAATTATATCTGAAAAGATGATTCAATATATAAAGGCACTTCCCACCAAGACTGACATCCCAAGTTAGAGCCCTGGAAACTATCTTGTTAAAGGTTCTGAACATTATCTTTTGTCTTCAACATGCATGTATGCCGGCCCCTTTTCAATAATTAAACAGAAAGAAAAAAATGTAAATAATGTACTTAAAAAAAAAAAAACCAAACAAACCCGGGGTTCGAGAAATGGCTCAGCAGTTACCAGCATTGCCAGCTCCTTAGAGAGGACAGGAGTTTGAGTCCTAGCACTGTGTCTGCAACTGGTAAGGACCCGGCAACCTCTGCAGGTACCTTTGAGCACCCATAAATATGAACATAAATAAAAAATTTAAATTCTGGAAATTCCCTTTAAAAAGAAGTTCTTTTTTTTTTTTTTTTTTGGTTTTTCAAGACAGGGTTTCTCTGCAGCTTTTTTTTTAAGAGCCTGTCCTGGAACTAGCTCTTGTAGACCAGGCTGGCCTCGAACTCACAGAGATCCGCCTGCCTCTGCCTCCCGAGTGCTGGGATTAAAGGCGTGCGCCACCACCACCCGGCTTAAAAAGAAGTTCTTTAATATTCTCTAACAATTTTATTCATTCAACAGCAGCCCTGGCTGTCTACGTGAGATGGTCTGTAGCCCTGACCACCTAAATTCAATCCCTGGAGCTTATGATGGGAGGAGAGAATTCAAAATTCAAAGTTGTTCTCTTTCTTCCACAAAAACACAAGGCCACTTATACTCATGCAGATACATCATACAAAAACATAACAAAACAAAAAGATGTATTAATTAATTTTATGTGTGTTTTGTTTGCATAAACATGGGTGTCACACTTCTTGTAGAGGCCAGAAAAGGGCAATGGATCCCCTGAAAAACCATGTGGGTGTTGGGAACTAAACTCGGGTCCCCTGCAAGATCAGCAAGTGCTCTTAACCACTAAGCCATCTCTCTAGCCATTAAAGATAAAATTTTTCCTTTTTTTTTGGTTTATCAAGACAGGGTTTCTCAGTAGCTTTGGAGTCTGTCCTGGAACTAGCTCTTGTAGACCAGGCTGGTCTGGAACTCACAGAGATCTGCCTGCCTCTGCCTCCCAATTGCTAGGATTAAGGGCGTGTGCCACCACCGCCCAGCTTAAATTTTTAAATGAATTTATGATTTATTATCAGTATATGTTGGGTTTTTATACTGTTTGGTCCAAAGTGGGTCCCCGAAGTAGCAGTGCTGATGACAATATTGCTAACAGAAGCTCAAACTTCCCTATCCTTCATGATCTCATGAGGGAGGTCTGTTTACCAGCTAATTCAAACAGCCTGTACCCTGCTATCACAGAAAATACTTTTCCACAAGTTGCTGTTCTCTGCCAACAGAGATAGCCTTAGCATTTTGATCCCAAATAAACTGTCCTCATACACACAGAGTAGTCCAGTTTGGGGATTTCACTACAACCTCTCTGACAGATACCTCTTTTATATGTACACACACCTGGGCCATATCAATTGTTCTTGAGTAAAACAGTGTCATGAGTGTAAAGAGCAGGCCTGTGCTGGAAACTCTACAAACACACCACACCCCAAGGCTGGGGCTTGTACATTTAGTCTTCTTTCAGTTTTATACTTTTCTGCTATGTTCAGAGCCTCATAGCCAGGTTTAATTTATTTTTTGAGACAGGGTCTCACTGTATATGTAGCTCTAGCTGGCTAGGAACTTGCTATGTAGGCTAGCTTCAAATTCACAGAAATCCACCTGCATGCCTCTAAAGTGATAGGATTAAAGAAAACTTTAAAATTACACCCAAACTACCTGGATGGCTAAGTGACTGTTTCAGATTTTTGTTGTTTACATTATTAAATAAAAAACTGAATTAAGGCCAGATGTCATAGCTCATGCCTTTAATCCCAGCACTTTGACATAAAACTAGTTTTTAACTTTATACCATGAATACCTGCTTGGTGTTTAAAAATCCACCCCCAGCCGGGCGGTGGTGGCGCACGCCTTTAATCCCAGTACTCGGGAGGCAGAGGCAGGCGGATCTCTGTGAGTTCGAGGCCAGCCTGGTCTACAAGAGCTAGTTCCAGGACAGGCTCTAGAAACTACAGGGAAACCCTGTCTCGAAAAACCAAAAAAAAAAAAAAAAAAAAAAAAAAAAATCCACCCCCAGCTCAACTATGTTCATAGCAGCTTTGTTTGTCATAGCCAGAATCTGGAAACAACCCAAATGCCCCTTGATCAAAGAATGGATGAAGAAAATGTGGTACATTTACACAATGAAGTACTACACGGCAGAAAAAAATAACAACAGCTTGAATTTTGCAGGAAAATGGATAAAACTAGAAAACATTATTTTGAGTGAGGTAACCTAGACAAAGACAATTATCACATGTACTCATTCATAGGTATTTTTTAAACATAAAGCAAAGAAAGCCAGCCTACAAACCACAATCCCAGAGAACTTAGACAACAATGAGGACACTAAGAGAGACTTACATAGGTCTAATCTACATGGGAAGTAGAAAGTAGAAAAAGACAAGATCTCCTGAGTAAATTGGGAGCATGAGGATCTTGGGGGAAGATTGGAGGGGAGAAGGGCGAGTCAGGGAGAGGATCAGGGAGGGGAGCTGAGAAAAATGTAGAGCTCAATAAATATCAATAAAAAATTTTTAAAAAGCAAAAAAAACCCAAACAAACAACAACAAAAAAAGAAAAACCAAATCCAAAAAACAAAACCCCATCCTATCCCCTGCCCCTAAAAGACAGGGTTTCATGTAGGCCATGCTAGTCTAAAATTCTCTATGTGGTAAGGGTGGGTTTCAACATCTCCTTCTCCCTCCTCAGCACCCTCTGCAGTGCTGTGTTACACAAAAGCCCAACCATATCCAGGTTATGAGGCACCTGAAACCTGATGTAAAATTTTCAGCATAAACAATCTACATATCCAGCCCAAAGCTTTCTAACTATACTAAACACCAGTGATCTCAGCCAGCGCTGGCGGGCTAGTATGCTCTACATAGTCAGTTTCAGTCTGTGTCAAAAAAATGTAACAAAGGAGTACTTACCAAGTTCTATCAAGGAACTATAAAATTCTTCAAACTATTCATTTGACCATTTAATCAATGAAATTTAAAATACATTTACTTATGCAGACAATGCTATTTAGCTTCCTTTTGGGGTTTTATTTAATTAAATAATTAATTAATTTTTTATTTTTATTTTCTTTGGTTTTTAAGACAGGGTTTCGCTGTAGTTGTAGAACCTGTCCTGGAGCTAGCTCTGTAGACCAGGATGGTCTCAAACTCACAGAGATCCGCCTGCCTTTGCCCTGTTGAGTGCTGGAACTAAAGGTGTGCACTACCACTGCCTGGCTAATTTTTTAAAATTATTTCTTTATTTATTATGAATACAATATTCTGTCTGTGTGTATGCCTGCAAGCCAGAAGAGGGTACCAGACCTCATTATGGATGGCTGTGAGCCACCATGTGGTTGCTGGGAATTGAACTCAGGACTTTTTGAAGAACAGGCAGTGCTCTTAACCTCTGAGCCATCGCTCCAGCCCGCTAATTTTTTTTTAAACTTAAGAAACGTCCTGGCAGGCCTGGAATGAACTATGTAGAGAATGATGTCCTTGAACAAGAGGCAATCTTCCTGCCTCTGCTTCCAGAGTGCTGGCATTTCAGGTGTATACCACCACACCTAGCTTTCATTCTTATTTTTAAACAATAAAAGGCATAATTAGACTCCAACTGACAGAATGGAAGTAGAAGAGAGAGGCTAAACATCAGGGAAGATAAGTATAACCTGTACCACAGTGTGGCATCAACAATCCAGTGAGTACTCAGGTACTCCAGACTGGTACATATACAATACACATAACACATATATAATGCTATATATACTGGATTTTGGTAGTGAAAAAAATATTTTGTTCAGGCTCAGTGGTTAAAGGTGCCTGCCACCCAGTCTGTGGCTGTAGAGAGGAGACTGGATTATACAAATGTAGTAAAAATTGTAAAGCTATGGTGGATAATAGGGATAAGAAGATAAAAGCTTTCAGTCGCCACTACTTACTCTGTGGTTTTGTAAACATCAGAATACAGCCCAGCTCTCTGGTACTTTTTCTTAGGAGGACGTGGGGCCTTCTTTTCTCGTGGGATGAGAGCCAGCACAGGTTGCAAGGTACTTTCAGGTTCAGAAGGTTCGGTGGGGGTTTCAAGAGGAATGGGAATTTCAGCTGGTGTTTCTATAAAACTAGAAAAAAATAATTTGAAGATGTTATTGTGAAAAATTATACACATACACATATGTGTATTTGTTGTAAGTTTTGAGGCAGAGTCTTAGCCTTGAACCTGCTATGTAGACAATAATGATCTTAAGATCCTGATTCTTGTGGCTCTTATTCCCATGCCCTGACCTCATAGTCATGCATCAGGCATATTGATGCCCACTTTTAATTCCAGAGGCAATCACTGTTCTATGACCTGGTGGACAGCTTGGTCTATACTAGCCAAAGCTACACAGTAAGACCCTGTCTTTAAAAAAACAAACAAAAACAAAACTCAGGAGGCAGGTGGATCTCTGTGAGTTCAAGGCCAGCCTGGTTTACAAGAGCTAGTCCAGGACAGGCTCCAAAGCTACAGAGAAACCTTACCTCGAAAAACCAACCAACCAACCAACCAACCAAACAAACAAATAAATAAATAATAAAAGTTGGGTGGATGGCTCACACATTTAATCCCCAGCACTCAGGAGGCAGAAGCAGGCAGATCTGCGTTTGAGGCCAGTCTGGTCTATAGTGCAATTTCCAGGACAGCCAGGGCTACACAATGGAACCCTGTCTTGGAGGGTGGGGGTAAACAAACAAAAAGAAAAAGAAACACCAAGGCACATGGATGTATTGGTTAGTGCTTTTAATCCTACTGCTTAAGAAGTTGAGCCAAAGGGCTAGAGAGATGGATTAGCAGTTAAGAATTGCTCTTTTAGAGGACCTGGGTTCAAGTTGAAGCACCCACATAGTAATTCACAACTGTCTGTAACTCCAGCTCCAGGGGATCTGATACCTTCACACAGACCCACATGCAGGCAAAACAACAATGCACATAAAATAAAAACAAATAAATTCACTAAAAACAAAGGAGTTGATGCAGAAATATAAGTTCAAATCATTCTTAGCTGTACAGCAAGTTTAAGGTCACCTTATCTCAGAAAATCAAAATCAGAGCAGTCCAGCATCCTGGCTCATACCTGTAATCCCAGATCCTAGAGGCTAATGAATGAAGACATCCATGTGAAATCAGCCTAGCATACAGAGTATGACTGTATCTAACCAAGGATAACAACAAAAAAATTTCAAAGTAAACCTGATGGCGGTGCAAGTCTATAAACCAAACTACTACCTAGGCTGAGGCTGAGTGAAGTCAAGTAGAAGGCCTGTTTGGACAATTAACTGAGAACTTTCCAAAAAAATTAACAGCACAGCTGGGTGGTAGTGGCGCACGCCTTTAATCTCAGTACTTTGGAGGCAGAGGCAGGCAGATCTCTGTGAGTTCAAGGCCAGACTGGGCTACAAGCTCTAGTTCCAAGACAGGCTCCAAAGCTACAGAGAAACCCTGTCTCTAAAAACAAAAAACCAAAAAAATGGGGCTGGAGAGATGGCTCAGAGGTTAAGAGCATTGCCTGCTCTTCCAAAGGTCCTGAGTTCAATTCCCAGCAATCACATGGTGGCTCACAACCATCTGTAATGGGGTCTGGTGCCCTCTTCTGGCCTGCAGACATACATGGAAGGAATGCTGTATACATAATAAATAAATATTTAAAAAAAAACCAAAAAAAATTACCACCACACACACAGCCCTACCTACCCCTTTGGTCCTCTAACATTACATATTAAACAAATCTACTGTTTGTGGTATACACCGGGTAGGGTACTCAGGAGAGGAGGATCACAAGTTCAAGGCCATCCTAGGCTGCGCCAATGACTAGAGCAATAAATAGCTCAGTCATTAAGAGTACTTCTTGCTCTTTTAGAAGACCAATTTAAAACAATCAAACAAACCAACAAACAAAAAACCAGCTTGGAACTATAGCTAGGTTGTAGTTCAATAGCTTACAATGTAACAACATTTAAATAGCTATGGCTAAAATCTCTTTAAATTTGATAAAAGTATAAACTTGAAGTTAGGTGAATCTAAGTCACCATGAGGAAGATCAACTCAAATAAAACAAAGCAAATGATAATAAATGTGCTGAAAGTCACCAATGAAGAACACAAGACAGTGAGAGAAAGCAGGATATAAGAATTTCAAGGTTAGAAGCCAGGAGCAAATCCAGTCCCGGGAACCAACCCAGTCCTGGGACACTGGCAAACCAGGATTGATCCAACGACCTGACTCAGAGTCTGCGATCTCCACCAGAGTGGGACTGAACCAACTACCTAGGACACAGAGAGGAACAAGCTCCACCAGGAGCAGAAGCCAGGAGCAAACCTAGTCCTGGGACATGGGCAGATCAGGATTGAGCAAGCGACCAGATCCAGAGTCAACGATCTCCACTGGAACAGGTATAAGGGACTGCTGAGGGTCCAGACGTGAATCTGGAACCTTCAAGGGAGTAGACCTAAGCTAACATCCCGGTGGGTCTGGGTCAGAGTCTAGGACCTCCCAGGAACTAGGCTGGAGCCAGGACCTCTGTCAGCCTGGGGGTGAGTTAACCTGGGTCCTCCAAGGAAACAGGCAGGAACCAAAGACCTCGGTGGGGCCAGGCATAAGTCTGGGACCTCAGAGAGAGTAGGCCTGAGTCAGGTCCTCTATGGGTTTGGGCATTGGTCTGGGACATCAAAGGGAATAGGCAGGAACCTGGAACCCCTGCATGTCCAAGCGAGAGTCTGGGACCTCTGAGGAAGTAAGCAGGTCCTCTGTGGGGGTTTGGGCGCACCTGAGCCTGGGACCACCGAGGCAGTAGACAGGAGCCAGAAACCTTTCCAGGTCCAACTCCAATCCAGGAACTTCTGCAGGAGGAGATCCAGACCAGGATTTACAGAAACAGTGCAAAGCCTGTAACCTAGACCAAAGTAGGCCCGAGACAGCAAACTCCAAGGGAGTGGAGCATAGCCCAGGAGCACTGGGCTACCTCCAGGAACACGGAGTAACCAACGGGGTAACTAGAACTGTGACACTGACTGTACCACGAGGAACAACCATCTGAGCTGTGGATTCACTGGCACCTAGACGATTATTCAACAGAATCTCAGACAGCACCAGCCACACCTATTAGAGGAAAAGATGAGTAGAAAAGGGAAGACCACACGCTACACCACAAAGAACAACACAATACCAGTAAAACCTAAAGACCCTACAAAAGCAAGACCTAAACAACCAAATATGAATGAAGCAGAAGAAATTGACCTAATCATAACTTCAAGAGAATGTTTCAAATTCTAAAGAAGAAATGAGAAATTCCCTTAAAGAAATGAAGGAAAAGACAAAGAAAAAAATTGGAAGACATCAGCAAATCACTTAAAGAAAACCAAGAAAAAGAAACCAAACATAAAAGAAACTATTCAGGTCTTGAAAACTGAGATAAAAACAATAAACACAATAAACACACACACACACACACACACATACACACACAAGCCAAAGTAATTATAGAAACAGAAATAATGAGGAAAAAAAGCAGGAACCAGCCACGCAGTGGTGATGCACGCCTTTAATCCCAGCACTCAGGAGGCAGAGGCAGGCGAATCTTTATGAGTTCGAGACCAGCCTGGTCTACAAGAGCTAGTTCCAGGACAGACTGCAAAGCCACAGAGAAACACTGTCTCAAAAAACCAAAAAGAGCAGGAACCACAACTGCAAGCATGAACAGCAGAAAGCAGAATACAAGAAATGGAAGAAAAAAAATAAAAATCTCAAGCGCTGAAGATACAATAGAGGAAATAGACTCATCTGTTAAAGAAAACATTAAATCTAACAAAAGTGTAACCCAAAATATCCTTGAAATATGGAACAATATAAAAAGGCCAAATCTTAGAATAATAGGTATAGAAGAAGGAGAAGTTCAAATCAAAGGCATTGAAAATTTATTTAACAAGGTCATAGAAGAAAACTTTCCCTTTCTAAAGAAAGATATGCCAATGAAGATACATGAAGCTTACAGAACACCAAATAGACTGGATCCAAAAAAAAAAAAAAAAAAAAAAAGATCTCTCGCCACATAATAATCAAAACACTAAACATACAGAGTAAAGAAAGAATATTAAGAGCTGCAAAGGAGGGGGCTGGAGAGATGGCTCAGAGGTTAAAGCATTGCTTGCTCTTCCAAAGGTTCTGAGTTCAATTCCCAGCAACCACATGGTGGCTCACAACCATCTGTAATGGGGTCTGGTGCCCTCTTCTGGACCGGAGGCATACACACAGACAGAATATTGTATACATAATATATTTAAAAAGAGGTGTAAAGGAAAAAGACCAAGTAACATATAAAGGTAGACCTATCAGAATTACACCTGACTTCTCACTGGAGACAATGAAAGCATGGTCAAGCATTATGCAGACCACGGATGCTAGCAGAGACTACTATACCCAGGAAAACTGTTGATCACCATAGAAGGACAAAACAAGATATTCCATGACAAATCTAGATTTCACCAATACCTAGCCACAAACCCAGCCCTACACAAAATACTAGAAGGAAAACTCCAACCCAAGGAAGATGGCTACTCCAACAAAAACAGATAATTGATGATCTCATTACAGCAAATCCCAAAGAAGAAAAAAATGCATAAATTAACATCACCAACAATGAAAACTAAATTAACAGGAGATAGCAACCACTGGTCATTAATATCCCTTAATGTAAATGGACTCAACTCACTTATAAAAAGGCACAGGCTAACAGATTGGATACAAAAACAGAATCCATCCCGCTTCTGCATACAAGAAACACATCTCAACCTCAAAGACAGACATCGTCTCAAAGTAAAAGGTTGGGGAAAAAATATACCAATCAAAAGGACCTAAGAAACAAGCTGGTGTAGCTATCCTAATATCTAACAAAATAAACTTCAAGCTAAAATCAGTCAAAAGAGACAAAGAAGGACATTTCATATTAGTCACAGGAAAACTCCATCAAAAGGAAATTTCAATACTGAACATCTATGCCCTAAATACAAGGGCACCCTCATATGTCAAAGAAATACTTCTAAAGCTTAAATCATACATTAAACCCCATACACTAATAGTGGGAGACTTCAACACTCCCCTCTCACCACTGGACAGGTCAAACAGGAAAAAATGAACAGAGAAGTAAGAGAACAGATGTTATGACTCAAATGGACTTAATAGACATCTATAAAATATTCCATCCAAACAGAAAGAAATATACCTTCTTCTCATGAAACCTTCTCAAAAATTGACCACATACTCGGTAACAAAACAAACCTCAACAAATACAAAAAAATGTAATAACCCAATGTACCTTATCAGATCACCATGCTTTAAAACTACAAGTCAATAGCAATACTAACTCCAGAAAACCCACAAACATAGAAATTAAACAACACTTACCTGAATCATCAATGGGTCATGAAAGAAATAAAGGGGGAAATTAGACTTCCTAAAATTCAATAAAAATGACCACACAACATACCCAAATTTATGGGACACAATGAAAGCAGTGTTAAGAGGAAGTTCATAGCACTAAACGCCTACATAAAGAAGCTGGAAAAATCCCACACTAATGAATTAACAGAACATTTGAAAACTTTAGAACAAAAAGAAGCAAACTCACCTAAGAGAACTAGACAGCAGGAAGTAATCAAATTGAGAGATGAAATCAACAAAATAGAAACAAAGAAAACAATACAAAGAGTCAATGAGACAAAGAGTTGGTTCTTCGAAAAATCAACAAAATAGACAAACCTTTACCCAAACCAACCAAAAGGCAGAGAGAGAATATCCAAATTAACAAAATCAGAAATGAAAAACGGGACATAACAACAGCACGGAGGAAATACAGAGGCTCGTCAGGTCGTATTTTGAAAACCTGTACTCCACAAAATTGGAAAACTTAAAGGAAATGGACAACTTTCTAGATAAGTATCACTCACCAAAATTAAATCAAGACCAGATAAGCAAATTAAACAGACCTATAACTGCTGAAGAAATAGAAACAGTCATCAAAAGTCTCCCAATCAAAAAAAGCCCAGGACCACCAGATGGTTTCAGCTCAGAATTCTACAAGACTTTCAAAGAACTAATACCAATCAACAAAATAGATTTCCTCAAATTATTCCACACAAGAGAAACAGAGGGAACATTGCCAAACTCTTTTTATGAGGCTACATTTACCCTGATACCCAACCACATAAAGACAATATTAAGAAAGAAAATTACAGACCAATCTCACTCATGAACATTGATGTAAAAATACTAAATAAAATACTGGCAAATCGAAGCCAAGAACACATCAGAACCATCATCCACCATGACCAAGTCGGCTTCATCCCACAGATGCAGGGATGGTTCAACATACGAAAATCTGTCAACATAACCCACCATATAAACAAACTGAAAAATAAAAACCACATGATCATTTCATTAGGTACTGAAAAAGCATTTGACAAAATACAACATCCTTTCATGATAAAGGCCTTGGAGAGAGCAGGGATACAAGGAACATACCTAAACATAATTAAGGCAATATACAGCAAGCCAATAGCCAACATCAAACTAAATGGAGAGAAACTCCCAGCGATTCCACTGAAATCAGGAACAAGACAAGGTTGTCCACTCTCTCCATATCTATTCAATATAGTTCTTGAGGTCCTAGCTAGAGCAATAAGATACCAAAGGGAGATCAAGGGGGATACAAATTGGAAAAGAAGAAGTCAAACTCTCACTGTATGCTGATATGATAGTTTACATAAGTGATCCCAAAAATTCTACCAAAAAACTTGTACAACTCATAAACACTTTCAGCAATGTAGCAGGATACAAGATTAACTCAAAAAAAAAAAAAAAAATCAGTAGCCCTCCTGCACACAGATGATAAAAGGGCTGGGGAAGAAATCAGAGAAGCAACACCCTTCACAATAGCCACAAATATCATAAAATATCTCAGAGTTAACTCTAACCAAACAAGTGGAAGACTTGTATGACAAGAACTTTAAATCTTTGAAGAAAGAAATTGAAGAAGACACCAGAAAGTGGACAAACCTCCCATACTCTTGGGTAGGCAGAATTAACATAGTAAAAATGGCAATCTTACCAAAAGCAATCTACAGATTCAACACAATGCCCATCAAAATCCCAGCAAAATTATTCAAAGACCTCGAAAGAACAGTACTCAATTTCATTTAAAAAAGCAAAAATCCCAGGATAGCCAAAACAATCCTGTGCAATAAAAGAACTTCTGGTGGAATCACAACCCCAGATTTCACACTCTACTACAGAGTTAAAAGTACTGAAAACAGCTTGGTATTGGCGTAAGAACAGACAAGAGGACCAATGGGTACAACCCCTTTGGATGTCAGTGTGGCAATTTCTCAGAAAGTTAGCAAACAACCTTCCTCAAGACCCACTAATACCACTTTTGGTTATATACCCAAAGGATGCTCAATCGTGCCATAAGGACATGTGCTCAACTATGTTCACAGCAGTTTTGTTTGTCATAGCCAGAACCTGGAAACAACCTAAATGCCCCTCAATCAAAGAATGGATGAGGAAAATGTGGTACATTTACAAAATGGTTTTTAAACATTAAGCAAAGATAGCCAGCCTACAAACCACAATTCCAGAGAACTTAGTCAACAATAAGGACACTAAGAGACACTTACATAGATCTAATCTACATGGGAAGTAGAAAGCAGAAAAAGACAAGATCTCCTGAGTAAATTGGGAGCATGGGGACCTTGGGGGAGGGTCGATGGGGGAGGAGAGAGGCAGGGAGGGGAGCTGAGAAAAATGTAGAGCTCAATAAATATCAATAAATTCTTTGGGCTGTTTATCACATTAGACCCTTCAATTCATTAACTAAAGGTTCATTTTTTTTGTTTTGAATCTTAGGCCCTTTTACTTTTTTTACTATATCAAAATAATTTTTTGATTTGTTTTTAAAACACCTAGTGTTTTTTTAAAAAAAAGCTCTAGCTATATTATGTGGCCTAGGATAGCCGAAATTCAATATTAGTATAGCTCAGATTGACATTAAAACTCCAGATTGTTCTTCAACCTGGAATCATTGGCATGCATGAGTACTTCACCAAAAACATTCTTATATATAGAAAACAGTCCTTGGCAGGGTGTGGTGGTGCACGCCTTTAATCCCCACACTCAGGAGGGAGGGCCAGGCTGACCTCTATGATTTCAAGGCCAGCCTTATCTATAAAACAAACAAACAAACAAAAAAGAAAACAGCCTAAAGAAGCCAGGCTGTAGGGCACACTTTTAACCCCAGCAGTTAGGGGGCAGAGGCAGGTGGATCTTGGTAATTGAGGCCAGCCTGGTCTACAAAGCAAGTTCCAGGACAATCAGAGATACACAGAGAAATCACGTCTGGTGGGGGGGGGGGGGAAGGAAGGAAGGAAGGAAGGAAGGAAGGAAGGAAGGAAGGAAGGAAGGAAGGAAGGAAGGAAGGAAGATTGATTCAGTTACATAAATATAATATACTTTGGAGACACTTAAGCTGGTCTTGGAGAATTAGCTCATCAATGAAGATGCCACTGCCAAGCCCAATGAGCCAAATTTGATGTCTGGGACCCACGAGGTGGAAGAGATCTCACAGATTGTTTTTGGGGTTCCCTTACACCTGTCATCGTATGCATACACACATATAGAAGTTCAACAAGAAAATAAAGAAGTTAGAGTGCTGTTATTTAGACCATAGCATCTTAAGAAAGAAATTACCTTTTATTGTTTTCTTGTTGTTCTTCCTCTGGTATTGTCTTCTGCTTTTTCCTAGTTTGTTCTTCTAACAGCCAGTTTTTCCTCTTCAACCCCTTCTTATGTTCTGAGTTAAGGTTCACACTCTGAACCACAGCCTCGATCGCATCAGTGACTGTGTCTGGACTGAGGTGCAGCGCTACGTCTTCACTTTCATTCAGTTCTGGGCTGGCCAGCTGGGCAGCCTGGAATGCTTGCATTGATACCACGGCTTGGAGGGGACATTTCCGAGGTCGACCTGGTCTGCGTTTCACAAAATTGTTTCCTGTCCTGGCCTGCCTTTGAAGTTTTTTGGCTTTTAAAATTTTATTGACGTGGTCCAGGTTTTTCTTGGTGGCCAAGATTTTGTCATAATTGCACATTTTCCGAGCTTGGCGCTGCATAGCTTCAACTACACTTCTCTTGATATGATGGGGAGAACATCGACTTGCTAATTTTTCAGAAAGAAGTGGGACATTATTATTACAAGAGTCACTTGGGACTGCAGACACTAGAAGACTATCTGATTTACCTAGGGCTCGCTCTTTGCTATAGCTATGGCCTGGACTGGAGGAAGGTGGTACAGACACAGTTGCAATTGCGGCATCGGTATTTTTCTCCATGGACTCTTGCTCATCATGCTGTACTATCCGCTGCAACAGACTGTCTACAGAATCATCCATAGACGCAACCAATCTGGGACTTCTGGAGGGAATTCCATTCACTAAAAGAGACAACACAGCACACACAGACAAAAAATTGATCACTGAGTTATCTAAATTGCTCTCTCTTTTTTTTTCTTTTCCTTTTGAGATAAGGCTGTGCTACAAAGCCTTCGCTGGCTCAGAATGCACCAGGCAAACCAGGCTGGTCTTGAAGCTGTGGTGATCGATCCTTCCTGCCTGTCTTCTGAGTGCTAGGATTATAGGTAATCAACTAGCTTTTAATTTCATTAATTAAATCTTTATTTTTAATTTATGTATATGTATGTGTATGGCATGTGCACAAACGTGCCTACAGAGACCAGAAAAGAGAGTCTGATGCCCTGAAGTTAGAGAGCTGCTGGATATGGGTGCTGGGAAATGAACCCAGATATTCTGGAGAACAGTATTTTTTAACTAAGCCATCTCCCAGCCCCTTCTTTTATTTTGTTTAAGACAGGTCTTCTGTAGCTCAGGATGGCCTTGAATCTACTACATTTGAAATTATTCCTAATCCTCAGTCTCTGTCTCCCAAAGTACTGTAATTACAGGTGTGTCCCACCATGCCTGGCTAAGTAACGTTCTATACTTACAAAAGATAAAGGCTATACAGTTAAATACTGGATAAAGAGCTAAACTTGTCTAGGGGAGCGTCTAATCCGTAGACTTGCGCATATCAGGCAAGTTGTTTACTATTCAGCTAAATCCTGAGCAAGATGGGTTCCTTCCCTTCTTTCTTCCTGATTTTTCAAACAAGGTGTTATACTGTAGCCCAGGCTGGCCTGGAACTAACCAGATAAGGTTATTTTCCTTCCTTAGCCTTCTACATTATAGAATTAAAGGTGTAATACACCATGTCTGTGGGGTTTTTGTATATGTGTTCATGTGGATCCAAATTTGTATTTGTGGGGTGGGGTCCACTCTTGTGTGCTGTTTCTCACGGGATATCCATATAATTTTTATTTGGAACCGAATACACATCCTTTTCAAGAAGTGTGCTGAATGATTGAATCATTTCTCTACCTCCTGACTAAGGATCACCGCTTTAAGGGTTGGACTGAATGCACTTCACATCTTCAGAGTATGAGGACATTGGATGGAAGGTCACACTTAAAAGTGGTGTGCTTGAGTGTCAAGCTGATAAGGGGTGGTGTTGTGATGGGGTTAGGTGAGTGTTAATTTCAACTTGACAAAATACAGAACTACCTGCGAGATGGGGGCTCTGAACATGATTGTAAGAGATTATCTTTCTTGGCCAGGTGGTAGCACACGCCTTTAATCCCAGCACTGGGAAGGCAGAGGCAGGCGGATCTCTGTGAGTTCGAGGCCAGCCTGATCTACAAGAGCTAGTTCCAGGACAAGTTCCAAAGCTACAGAGAAACCCTGTCTCAAAAAAAAAAAAAAAAAAAAAAAAAAAAAAAAAAAAAAAACCAAAAAAGAGGTTATCTTTCTAAAAGAATTATTGCTTGCATTTTGTGTACACAAGTATGTGGAATCGTGCATGTATGGAGGTCAGAGAACAACACTGTGTTTTAGGTTCTCCTTCCACTTTGCTGTGGATTTGGAAGAATGCAGGCTGTCAGGCTTCTGCAGCGTGTGCTTAGATCTACCTGCTGAGTCATGGCTTCAGCCCAATTGGGACTTAGTCAATGAGGTGGAAGACCATCCACCTCAGTGAGTGGTGTCCTTCTTCTAAAATGGGATGTTGAGAAGGAGAACCGAGAAGCAGCTTTTATTTATCCATCTTCATTTCCTGACTGTGGATATGATGTGACAACCTGCTTCAAGTTCCCGTTTCCCTGACAAAGTTGAACTGCAGCCTCAACTGTGAGCTAAAATAAACGGTTTATCCCTTAAGTTTCTTCTTCTAGGGCATTGTTAATATCAGGAAAGTAACTAAGTCTCTAAACTCATAATTTTTTATTATCATTAGCCACATGTCATAGTTTATTAATTAATGGACTTATCTACATGTCTCTAAAATGTGGGATTAGCTGACATGCATGGTGGCTCATAACTGTTTAACTTCAGCATACAGGCGGCTGAGCCAGAAGGAGTACCACAAACTTCAAGTCAGCCTGAGCTACTGAGTGGGAACTGAGACAGTAGGGCACAGCAAAACTCTATCCAAAAATATTAAAATTAGTGCTGGCGAGATAGCTTAGGATAAAAGCAATTGCTGATAATCTAAGTTCAAACCCTAGGGCCCACAGTGGATGGAGAGATATAACTTTTCAAAGTTGTCTTCTGATGGTAGCCTGCATATATGAGTGCACACACACGCTCAGGCACACAGATGCACACACACATTTTAAAATTAAGAAAATGGCATTAGAGTTGGGGTTCAGTTTAAAAAGTGTCTGCCTAGTATGTAACAATATCATGTATCAAGTTTGGGGGGAAAAGTAGGAGAGCGGTAGAGGCTGGAAGATCAGATGTTGAAGGTAACTTTGGCTACACAGTAGCTTGAGTCCAATCTGGATTATATGAGTCCCTATTCAAAAACAAACATGGGAAAAACATGTTATTAATCTAGTTTTTTTTTTTTAAGATTTTACTTTTATTTATGTTACTACATCACAGGGGTACAGATGCTTTCTGATACCAGAAGAGGATAGGAAATGCTAGGAGTAAGAATCAGATCCTTTAGAAGGTTAATAATTGCTTTTAATCACTGAACCACCTCTCTAACCCAATCCCAAATATTTCCCTATTAAATACTAGCAATTACAGAAACATCTATCTCATCAGGAAATGGATTTTTCCTAACAATCCCAGTAACTTGATGTTAAAATCCTAAAAATGAACAAGGCGGGGGAGGGATGAGATATATAACTGGATCTCTGTTTCTTTTCAACGTGGCCATATTGAATAAACCTCCCTTTTCTGCTTTCTGAATTCCACTACTGTGCCTTGAATTGGCAAATAAAGGCCAGTGGGGGAGAACAGCTTTTTAGGACTGTCAGAGTAGCTTCTTACTGTAACCCTAGACTCCACATACACACACACACACACACACACACACACACACACCCTTGTTACTGCCCAACACAGAAAAACAAAGGTATTTCCAGTAGCCTAACAAGTTCCTTAGGTACCCTTTTGATATGGGAGGGTCTTCTGCTTTAATAAAGAAACTGCCTTGGCCAGCCCTTAGGTGGGTGGAGTAGACAGAACAGGAAGAAGGAAGTGAGGTAGATGGCTCAGTCAGATGCCACGCCTCTCCTAAGTGAGATAGACTACCGTGCCTCTCCTCAGAGAGATGCCAGATGCGATGAAGCCAGCCACCAGGTCAGACATGCTGAATATTTCCCGGTAAGACACCGCTCGTGGTGTTACATAGATTATTAGATATGGGTTAGTCAAGATTGTGAGTAAGAGGCTGAAATTAATGGGCCAGGCAGTATTTAAAAGAATACAGTTTCTGTGTAATTATTTTGGGGCATAAGCTAGTCAGGAGGCCGAAAGCAGGGCGGCGGGAACGCAGCCCACAGCTCCTGACTACGTCACTGTTAGTTCTCCTCTCAATACTGAAGATGTCTGCCTCTACAAGTTTATATAATGGGAAAAAAAGCTGGAAATCTGCAGCCAAACAATAAAACTGTGTGACACTTAGAATCTGTCTTTGAAGTGATTCCTATCTTAGGCCCCAAACCAGGGCCTTCTGCCTTCATTGTGTCTGTCTTTTACTTTGGCTTACCTGACTAATTCTGAGCCCAGGCAGATTAATCCGTAAAGGAATGGTTGTCTATCCTATCTCTAATCTTTTGCCTTTCAAAGCTGAACGCAGAGAGAAGTTACTATACTAAACCTGCAGTCATGTTGAATTCTCAGAATAATCATCAACGCCCCAAGTCCCGTAAGGGCAATTATCTATGAAGTGAGAAACCCCAGAGCACAGGTATCATCTGAGACCCATCTTGCCCTCTAAATCACAAGAACTTCTTTGAGCTACTTTGTAGAACCAGAACTGGTATCATCAACAACCAGTCCATATCTTGATCAGTACTGATACAATCCTCCCTCTGGAGGAAAATAAAAATCTCTCATTCCCAATTCTTCCTCAACTGGAAGCGGAAGCGCATTTCAGTTCTCTGAAGATGGCCTTTCTTTCCATTGGTAGACAGTCACTGCTGGACTTGCTGGATCAGAGCCTGCAAGCCTTTTTACTACATTCCCTCCCCCATCCATTCTGTTCCTCTAGAAAACCCTGACTAACACAGGGGTACAAAATTAAACTCAGTGGTTTATGACCTTAACTTAGTATAGCGCCACTACTGGTTGTCCTCTGCAGGGGAACTTTACGACAAAAAGTTCTTCCAGAGAGCTTGTTAACCCTTTAGAATAGCTGGAGTTACACATATATATTCCTCCTACAAAATTACCATCTCATCCTGAAAGTTGCATGTTTTGCCAAACTTCTGTTACTTTTGTCCCCAGAAATGGCCTCCCAATACTTGAAAACTCCTGCAGTTTTGGGCCTGCAAGACAGGTCAGAGCATGGAGACACTTGTGGCTAAGTCTGAGGACCACATGGTGGAATAAAAATAAGACTCCTGTGAGCTGTACTCTGACAACTCACATATGTATACACACATATATAAGTAAGCAAATATTTTTAAAACAAAATCTGCAATTCTTTTTTGTTTTGTTTTGTTTTTTGAGACAGGGTTTCTCAGACAGGCTTTAGAGCCTGTCCTGGAACTAGCTCTTGTAGACCAGCCTGGCCTCCGGAGAGCTGTGATTAAAGGCGTGCGCCACCACCGCCCGGCAAAATCTGCAATTCTTAACTTTATCTGATTTTATGTACATGAGTTTTCGCCCCCCTCAGCTGTCCCTGAATTTTGGTCTCTTTATTTATTTTTTATTTTTTTATTTTTTTTTTTTTTGGTGAGACAGGGTTTCTCTGTGTAGCTTTGGAGCCTGTCCTGGAATTCACTGTGTGAACCAGGCTAGCCTCGAATTCACAGAGATTCACCAGCCTCTGCCTCCTGATTAAAGGCATGTGCCCCACCACCCGGCCCAGATTTATTCATTCATGTGTTGCACCTGCATATATGTGTGTGTACCATGTGTGTGCTTGATGCCCTGCAAATGGATTCATGTATGTTTGTCAACAACCATGTGCGTTCTCTACCTTGCTTCAAGAGCAAGAAGTGCTGGGATATCTACAAAAATGTTCTTAACCATCAATCCATCAATAATCTCTTCTACATCTACACCTAAGTTGTGTTTTTGGTGTGTGTGTGTGTGTTTTGACTGAATTTATATAAGTGCGACCAAAACACATTTTGGCTTTTGGAGGACAAAAGACAGGGGCTGGATGGATCCAGAGTAACTGAAGTTGCAGATGGTTGTAAACAGCTATGTGGATGCTGGGAACAGAATCAATGTACTCTTTAAGATAGCAAGTGTTCTTACCTGCTGAGCCATCTCTCTGGTCCCTTTTTCTAGCTTCTTTAAAAGAAACTGATTAGTCAGGCAGTGATGGCACACACCTTTAATCCTAGCACTCAGGAATCAGAAGCAGGTGGATTTCTGTGAGTCTGAGGCCAGCCTGTCTACAGAGCAAGTTTCAGGTTAGGGCTAGACAGAAAAACCCTGTCTCACAGAACAAAGCCAACCAAAACAAACAAATGGATTGATTGTATAAAAATAGAAAATTATGGGACATGAAATTGAACTTACTGTGTGTGTGTGGGGGGGGAGCATTTGTAGCATAGCTCATGTATGGAAAGGTCAGGGAACAAGTTATGGGAGCTGGTTTCTCTTTAGCATGTGGGGTCTGAGATCACAGTTTAATTCTTTAGGCTTGGTGGCATGTGCTTTTATAAAGTGAACTATTTTGCCCTTCCCTAATTTCCTTGCTTAAATGAAAATCTTTTTCTTTTTTTCAAGACAGGGTTTCTCTATGTAGCTTTGGAGCCTGTCCTGGAACTCGTTCTGTAGACCTGGCTGGCCTTCAACTCACAGAGATTCACCAGCCACTGCCCCCCCAAATGTTGGGATTAAAGGTGTGCAACACCACTGCCCGGCTTTTTCTTTTTCTTAAATTGAGACAGGCTCTATAACCCAAGCTGTCCCTTAACTCACAGATTTATCTGCCTCTTCCTTCAGAGTGCTGGGTGACTTGGTTCTCTGTTGGCCAACCAGCCTTGCTTCCCCATCTCTCAGCTTCCTAAGACTCAGCTCCTCATTTTTAGGTCTCTTGTTTTAGGCCTTGACCACCAGCGTCTACCTCCTTACTGACAGCGACAGCAATACCAGCCCTAACCAACAACAAAATGTTTGTTTTTTCCCTAACTACTGAGGCTTAAGCCTAAGGTCTTCCGTAGGCATGTACATGTTAGCCTCTGGAGTAGCAAAAAATGAAAATAGTCTTCCAAACACTGAAATTTTGGTGTGATCATATCCATGACCCACTAAAAATGTTTCTTCTTTCTTTCCTTTCTTTTATTCCTCCCCCCCCCTTCATTGTTGAGATGGGGATTCAAGTAGTGAAGGTCAGCTTCAAAATAAAACATTACATCGTTGAGGTTGGCCCTGAATTCCTGATCCTCCCATCTCAACTCCTCACTCCTGGGATTAGAGGCTAACGTGCAAAAGACCGGAACTCTCCATTACTCCAGGCTGGTATTAACTGCACAGTGATCCTCTTACCTCAGCCTCCAGAGAGCCAGGATCAGGCTTAGAAACCTCTGTCTATCCCAAGGTCATGAAGATTTTTCTCCTATGTGCTCAAGTTTTACGGTTTTAGAAATTCACAGAAACCTATATTTCAAGTTGAAATTCCCATGGTCTACAGTCAATGGTCCTCTCTCTTTATAAAGCCATCTAGTTGTTCTTCATGTCTGTTAAAAAGACTGTCTTCCTAACATCAGAATCATGTTTGACAAGAATGACCTGAAAGGACGCGAGTGGTGGCTGCAGCCCCAGAATTCCTGAGGCTGAGACAGGATTTCTTTCATTTCTAGCCCAGGCTGGGCTACACAAGGACTCTATGCCAGCCTGAAAAAAACATCTCACCAACCCCTTCATAAAACAAACAAATGAACCAAAAGTCAATGTATAAGGTCATACAGACAGGTCAGTGGTTAAAAGCACTTGTTGCCAGGTCTGAGTTCCATCCCTGGGACCCACATAATAAATAAATAAATGGGTAAATAAATGAAAAAAAGGCATAACTGATTTCTATTAAGTTGTCCTTTGATCTCTGTCCTATGCCCTTGTGACAAAAACACAATAAATAAATATGATAAAAATATTTTTAAAGGAAGTATATTAGGAGTAACTAGTTCTGGTCTTTAAAATTTTTTTTTTTAGCCGGGCGGTGGTGGCGCACGCCTTTAATCCCAGCACTTGGGAGGCAGAGGCAGGCGGACCTCTGTGAGTTCGAGACCAGCCTGGTCTACAAGAGCTAGTTCCAGGACAGGCTCCAAAGCCACAGAGAAACTCTGTCTCGAAAAACCAAAAAAAAAAAAAAAAAAAAAAAAATTTTTTTTAGGGCTGGAGGTTCAGAGGTTAAGAGCATTGCCTGCTCTTCCATAGGTCCTGAGTTCAATTCCCAGCAACCACATGGTGGCTCACAAACATCTGTAAAGGGGTCTGGTGCCCTCTTCTGGCCTGCAGGCATACACACAGACAGAATATTGTATACATAATAAAATAAATAAATATTTTAAAAAAACAATAAAATTTTTTTAAAAAAATATATTATTGTTATTCAGATCATCAAGCTTGGAGACTTATACCTTTTTCAACAACATAAACTCAAAGGCCCTATTTCCAGACTTTCTGCTTCAATAAAGCATACTATATGTTTATAGTCCTGGCAGGAATGGATATTCTTTTCTTAGAGATAAAGTTTCACTATGAAGACCTAGCTGGCCTTCAACTCACATAGATCTGGCTGCTTCTGTTTCCCAAGCGTTAGGATTAAAGGGGTATCTTAGTTACTGTTCTATTGCTGTGAGGAGACACCATGAGCAAGGCAGCCTATAAAAGAAAGCATAAGAAAGCACTGAATTGGGGATTTGCTTAGTTTCAGAGGGTTAGTCCATCATGGTGGGGAGCATGGCGGCAGGCAGGAATGGAGCTGGAGCAGTAGCTAAGAGTTTACATCTTATCCACAAAATGGGAGCAGAGGACAAGAGACTGAGCCTGTTGTGGGCTTTTGAAACCTGAAAGCCCAATCCCAGTGACACACTTCCTACAACACGAATACACTCCTATCCTTTACCAAATAGTTCCTGTAGAGTAAAAGGGACAACTGGAGCAGGAAACAAAACAATCACTGAGCGCTGAGCAAGGTAGAACAGAACAGAAAAGAACCTTGCGAGGTCGCTCCTTAAGGGGGGCTGAGCAAGGAATAGCAGAAAAAAGTAACAACTTTTCGCAGGAGTCAGAAGAGATGGCTACATTTCTGCAGGGACTTCCTTTGTAGCATAGTGCTAGCAAAAGAAGTAACATCTTAGACCCAAGAAGAAGCAGACAGCTCTGTTAGGACGTTTTCCCTTAAGGGAACAGAGCTGAGCTGTCCTATTGCGGCTCTAAGTATAACCTGGCTTCCCGATACATCAGGATATCTCTGCAACTCCACAGGTGTAACACATTCACCTACAGTTCCCATCACTGGGAACCAAATATTCAAGCAGATGAGCCCCAGTGGTGGTGGTGGTTGCTTATAAGGTAACTGGAACAGAGTTCCCTCACAGAGATCTAATGTAAGGAAGGAAATGGCTGGAGCCATTGGTCAACCAGAGGAGGAACTTGTCTTCAGGAAAGATTTCACCAATACTGATACTAGCTGAAGCCTGAAGCTTGAAGCCTGAAGGACTACTTTCTTTCTTGTAGCCCTGGCTATCCTGGAACTCCCTCTGTAGACCAGGCTGACTAACTCTGACTCTGGGCTGCTGGGATTAGAGGTGTGCGACCACTGCCTGGCCTTATTTTGTTTTTCGAGACAGGGTTTCTTTATGTAGCCTTAGGTATTCTTGACTCTCCTAGAACTCTCTCTGTAGACCAGGCTGGCCTTAAACTCACAGATCTGCCGGCCTCTGTTTCCCAAGTACTGGAATTGAAAGCATGTACCACCAACTGCCCGCCTCCCTTTTATGCTTTTTAAGATGAGGTCTCTGTATTTCAGGCTGGCTTTGAAATCTTGGAAAACCCCTTGGTTCAGCCTCCAAGTACTGCAGTTACTGGCATGAGCCACCACATCTGCTGGGCACTAAATACATCTCAGAATTAGTACCTGTGAGGTGACTCAGCAGTAATACACTCGCGGCCAGGCCTGAGATCTGTGTTCAGTCTGCTCAGTCTCAGGACAAACAACACAACAATTTGGGAAAGTTGTTCTCTGACCTCCACATTTGCGATGTGACATGTATGCACCACAAGCAAGCACACACATAATATATAAAAACTCAACAAATATATATTGTCTACATGTGCCATAGTGTGCTGTTGATAAAAGCCTTAACCCCATGAGTTAATTCTGAAATCTTTCTCAGTCTAGATTTTAAAATAAAATACATTACAGAATTAGCCCGTCATTTCAAATTTCACGAAGACCACATTACACATATAAACTGATTTAGAGAATTGTCATCTTAATGTTTAAGAGTCATTTATCTAAAACAGTGAAATACACTTCCTTATTATTCTTTTGATACTGTCTTATGTAACCTAGGTAAGCTCTATATAAAGTGCAATGTTGGGGAAAGAACCCAGGGGTACATAAATGTGATAAAAGCACTTATCAACTGAGCTATAATTCTGAACATTATTATCATATAATGTAGCCCAAGTTGGCCCCAAATTCAAAGCAATATCTCTTGCCTCAGTCTCTCCAATGCTGGGATTACCAACTTACTTTGTTTTTTTTTTTAATTTAAATATATATATATAAGTAATATATTTATATATTAAATATATATAAGTATATTTGAGAGATTTATCTTTAAATAGTTCATGGATGACCTTGAACTCCTAATCCTGATTCTATCTCACAACTGTTGAGATTATAGGCAAGTGCCAATATACTCACAACAACTATTATTTATTAAAGGGCTTCAAGCCATACTATTACAGAATATACTATTTTACATCATTTCAATTAAAAAAATTATGTGTGTGTTATGTCTGTTGTGTACAGACCCCCGTGGGGGCCAGTGGAGACAAGTCTGGTGCTAGGACCCGAGGACTTCTGCAGCAACAGCACAGGCTCTTAACTGCCGAGCCATCGCTCCAGCGCCCTCATTTCCATTTTTAAAAGTAAAATGACTGAATTTTCCCATTATACAGTATCACTGACACTGAGATGAAAAGACCATTTTTGTTTGCTTTAGATATTCATTAAGCAGCAGATAATAAAACAATACCACTTACCTGCTGAAGAAGTACTCTCAGATGAAGACCTTTTACGGGTAGGGCTACAATTTGTGCTTTCTGATGACCGCTGGGGAGGTTTATCTGAAGTTGACTGGGAACCTTGGAAGAAAGAAAAACAAAGAAACACTAGTCAATCCAAGACTACAGGAAGGGTTTATCAGATCGTGCTGTGATAGAACAGGGAATTTCAGCTGCTACCACTGCCATTCCCTGCAGCAATATGACTTGTAAGCTCACAAGAAGAAAGTAAGCAGAGGACAAACCATGCCAGATGTTACTGACAGAATTTCCCATGTCTCACAGAATTTATATATTAGCAGAGAAACAGAACTCTAGTTTTAATGGTAAGATTAAAAATAAATTGTGATTTTTGTTTCATCACTATAAAATATTTACTGATAAAAATTGATAGTCTAACCTGTTCCTTATTTTTTATTAAAAATCATATAAACATAATAATACAAATAATTGAGAAATAACTGATGTGGGAAAGATATATCCAACTTAGGTATCTCATTTAATAGACTCAGATAAAAAGTAGAAGCTTAGACCTCAAGTTCATCATCATGTTTTGAGACAGGGTTTCTCTGTGTAGCTCTGATTGTCCTGGCACTCACTCTGTAGACCAGGCAGGTGTTGAACTCACAGAGATCTACCTGTCCCTGCCTCCTGGGTGATAGGATTAAAGGAGTGCACCACCACATCAGGTGAAGTCCATCATCTTATCCAATACACAAAGTAATTTTCACATTCTGTTTTCTTCTATAGAAAATTCTGAAAGAACCGGTTATAAATTTATTTGTGGGATACATCTTTAATGGTATACACGTATGGTTACTTAGTTTATAGCTATAAAATGTCATAAAAACAATTTCCCTTTAAAAAGTCTAATAATTTTAGCAAAACCACACACTGGTGCAGCACATAATTCAGTGCATCTCTTTGCAGGAGAAACAATGATGCTCAGGAACGATTATTTTCCTACACAAATATTCTTGTTTCTAATACTCCTTTCATAATAATCTAAAAAGCCAACTGTTTAAAATACATAATAAACATCAATTTTTTTGTCAAAGGAATTAGAAGCACTCTAAATCGTTCACTTGTGTAGCTAAAATAAGCTTTAACATTGGAGGCACTAAAGAAACCAAAGGCTTGAAGAGGAGACTATGTGGAACTGCCTCTAGGACTTAACTCTCTAATGAAGACAGGATTTAATTTCTGAAGGACAACACAGAACAGAAAAAACAAACAGAGCTAAGTTTCTATGATTTCCCTTCCACTAGGAGAAAAAGTATGACCTGTTTTATTTAATTACTTTCCTTCTTTGTTTTTTGTTTTTTTCAAGACAGAATTTCTCTGTAGCTTTGGAGCCTGTCCTGGAACTTACTCTATAGACCAGGCTGGCCTTAAACTCAAAGAGAGCCGCCTGCCTCTGCCTCTCCAGGGCTGGGATAAGAGGTGTGCACCACCATCGCCCGGCTTAATTAGTTTCTTAAGCAACACCAGTGGAATTATTATTTTTGTAGGCTACTGGCAGTATTGACCAGATAATATGTATGACTCACCATTCAAGACTGAGAAGTCAGAGACTGGATAAAGTCATGCTGTGACAGTACACCCTACTTCTAAAACACAGTGATGACTAGTGTAAGATCTACTCAGAGACAGTTTAGTTTTGAATTTCAAAGAGATATAAAAAGGGATTTTTGAAAACAGTACAGTAAATCCCCATGGTGCTGGCTCAGAATATCTACTACAGAGCTAATAGTATGATAAAATAAAGCATCTAAGAAGTAAAAAGGCAAGGCATCAGTGAAGACTAAGAATTAATAGATAAGATTTCATATAAGGACAGATATATTCTTCCTAGCGAGGCATGTAGCCAAGTTAGAAGACAACAGTGGCCAAGAAGCTTGAGACGTCACTGCGCTCTATTAGCATTCCTGATGAATGGGAACAATGCAGATTAAGAGCCAGGGAAGAAAGGAACTGAAGAGCACTTTTAATAGTTTTCTCTCAGTCATAAACTAACATCCATCGGGGATATTTTCATGGCTGGTGTTTGGCCAGACTGTAGAGGTGGGAGGAAAAAGAAACAGAGAACAGGAGCTTGTTTAGGGTTGTGCATGTCATCACACACTACATTTCAGATGGTGTCTGTGCTGTCTGCTCTTGAGCTCCATCTTCAGTTTCTAAGCTATTTGGTAACTTTCCCCAAATTTTTTGGTCATCTTCAAAGTCTTCATGGAGGCTTCAACTATACCTTTGATCATCAGGGTATCCTGAGAATCACCCTGCCTGGCCTCACCCACCTCAGGGTAAAGAGGGTACAGGCACTTTCTTCAAAGCTCCTTCTTTTGGTGGCATCTGGAGCTGCTTAGGAGGCAGTGGGAGGTGGACTGGGGTCAGACCCCTGGAGATGGGTATTGGCAGCACTGTACAGCAATTCCTGAGAAACCGAAACAATTGAGAGAGAGAGGGCTTAGCTTACTTAGCTTCTGAGCCAGTTTTCATTTTCTGAAAGTAATGGAGGCCAGCAAAGTATCATTAGAATGTAATAGTTGACTGGAATAAAAATTCAGGAAAGCTATCATTTTTCATTTGTAAAAGTGTGTTCAAATCCCCTGCTCATACAGAGTAGAGGTGTTCTTAACAATACTGCATATTTAGAGAATAAAATGGTATCCACGAGATATGCTCAAAAGCAATGCTAACAGGTGCAGTAAGAGATGAGAATACCTGGGGGAAAAACAATGCCCAACAATTTAAAGTAAACAGAGTTAAGACTGGAAAGCAGTGCTGCTAAAGATGCATGAAGTATGTGAAGACTGGCCTATAAGTTTATCAACTATATAAACATACTGCCATGTATAATGTATCCATTATACAGTTCAGTGATTAGGGAAGAATAGGAGAATATCCAGAAAGAACTAACATGTCTCTTCCAGCAGAGACCCCCAACATATCTGTATGTCCAAACGTAAGACAAAACAAAATGCAGAGTGGAGTGCAGGACGGTGTCAACTAAGTACGGAGAAAAGCAAACTGGGTTTGATTGCTTCATCTTTAGTAAATTAAGGATCAGGAGCAAAGCAAATCAACACGCTTTACTCTGGCTTATTAAAGCACTCTAAACCATAAGACCATTTTAAGTCCCAAATGGTATAGTAAATGCAATGTCACCTTACAAAATTCAATGTGGCTTATACATGTTAGTAACTACTACATAGGAAGAGGTTCCTGATACTGGTCATGCTACCTTTCTCTTGGGGAGAGAATGTCAATGACTGAAACCAGGGTCTTGTGCTTCACTGAGCTGAAAATTCACCATTATTGTAAAAAATATTTTAGATGTTAAATACATAAGTAACTAACACATTTAAGTGAATATTCAATTTTAAAATAAGAACTTAAGGAAAGCAGAAACAAACTCTAGTCAGGAGTTGAAAGTAACCTATAGGCTTAGCAGTAATGGTGCACACCTTTAATCCTAGCACTCAGGAGGCAGGATCTCTGTGAGTTCTAGGCCTGCCTGGCCTACAGAGCGAGTTCCAGGACAGGCTCCAAAGCTACAGAAAAACCCTGTCTTGAAAAACAAATAGACAAACAAAGAAACTAACCTATAGCTATCAACATCTACCTTAAATGTAAAGTGAATACAATTAAGATGTCCTCCAAAAACAGGGACACTCAGGGGCAGGGAAGAACTTGCAAGATAGAAAGTCATCTGAAAAGAATCTTTTTAATGTACTGACTCTTTACCTTAGTTTCTCTAGGAATGGACTGATATCTCAGCCACAGCAATAATATCAGATGTACCAAGAGACTAATTGGATCCAGGTGTCCAGCTTTCTGTTTAGTTCTTTAATAAAGGACAAAGCAGTTTTCTGCTTCTCCTATTTATTTTTTTGTGCTTCTAATTCCCAGTTATCTTCTAAGCAGAGCTGCGACTTTGTTGTTCCAGCTTGGGGGAAGCATGACTCAGTCTCACTTGTAGTGAGGTAAGATTTGCTAGCAAAGATATGCAAAGACGATAACATTCTACAATGATATAAATTTAACCAAATAGCAAATATGAAAATATTTATTTTGCTGCTCATGCACATTTTGAAAGTATTGACAATGTTATCAATAAATAATACTGTTCTTTGAGTGTGGAAAAAAAAAGATATGCAAAGACTTGATTCCACAAAACAAGGTGTGTTTATATGAATTTATGATGGAGGAGTGTCTATGTGTTACTTTCATTTTTAATAAAAATACTGCCTTGGCCCTTTAAGAGACAGAAAATTAGGTAGGCGGAGTAGACAGAACAGAATTGTGGGAAAAAAGGAAGCAGAATTGGGGAGACGCTTCAGGCAGTCGCCATATGCAGTCGCCATGCTTCTCTTCTCTGAGATGGATGCAGGTTAAGATCTCTCCTGGTAAGCCACCCCTCGTGGTGCTATATAAATTACTAAATATGGGTTAAAGCAAGATATGAGAATCAACCAATAAGAAGCTACAGATAACAGGCCAGGGGCCAGGCAGTGTTTAAATGAATACAGTTTCCGTGTAATTATTTTGGGTAAAGCTAGACGGGTGGCGGGATACAGCCCCGCCGCTCCTTCTACAAATTGAAGCTCAAGAAAATGTGACACCACCTCAAAAAAAGTGCACAAACACAAACAAATAGAAGAAATAAATAAGTTTCCATCATTTCTCATTTCAATTTAGAACAAAGGACTATAGATGGAAATTCTTCAATTCATAGACTTTTCAATTAGAATATTCCTGGGGTCTCAGTACTCAGACCACAGCCTAGAAACATGTTTAGAAACTACATACACATAAGTAAAGCATTAATTACACAGAAAGCAGAGAACATATGCTTAAATAAAACTGTACTTATAATGAAGGTGCAGTGATTCTTAGGAGTCGACTCTTAACGCCTGCTGGTGATAAAGCATCTCTGTGAGGAAGGCAGCAGAGAGCCACTAAGCAGGAACCTGAGGCAACACAGACCAGGATGGTACATGGAGAGATATAAGACCTGAAAATAAACTCGGATATATAAAGAAACCTCAGAAGTCATTTGAATTACAGTATTTTTTAGTTTCATTAGTCCATTATTTGATAAACTTATAAGACAAGACTTTCAGAAAATATTTCCATCAATGAAGGCAAAAAGGGGAAGATGGTCTATATGGCATGCACATAGCAAGAAAAAGGGCAAGAATATCAGAAAACTGAAAAGGGAAAAAAGAACACAAATGGATTATGAACAATAACCTAAGCGCATAGTATCCACAAAAATAAGTGAAGACCAAATAGCTGTCATAGGGTTGCTTTAAAAAAAAATCTTGATTAAATCTACTTAAAAAAAAAAAAAAGAATGCTATTTTCACAGATAACTGGGAGTAAAGCAAAGAGTCAAACGGTCAAAGCTATCAGAATCAAGAGAAAACTGCCACAGATAGTGTCTCTGTGTGTAGAAAAGCAGAAGAATGCAAATACAAATACACAGCCGTGAGATGACTCTGTGAATAAAAGAGTTTGCTGAGCAAGCTTGAAGACCTGAACTAGGTCCCCGGAAGCCACCGAAGGAAGAGAGAATTGTTAACTGATCTCCATGTACATCCTAGGGCATGTGCGCTCTCTTATGGGAGCAAATACATGTGCATACGTACGTGAGCACACACACAGCAATACACTCTCACTCTAACTTGAAGAAAAATCGTAAACAAATTTAAAAAAGGAAAAAAAAAAAAAAAGCTGGGCATGGTGGCAGTCAGAGATAGATGGATCTCTGTGATTTGAGGCCAGCCTGGTGGTCTCCATAGGAGCTCCAGACCAGCAGGGATATACAGTGAGATTCTACTGCCTCAAAAAATAAATAAATAAATAAAACCCCGCCAGGTGGTGGTGGCACATGCCTTTAACTCCAGTACTCTATGGAGACAGAGGCAGGCAGAATTCCGTAAATTTGAGGCAAGTCTGGACTACAGAGCGAGAACCAGGACAGCCAGAGCTACAAAGAGAAACCCTGTCTTGTAAAACTAAAACACAACAAACAACAACAACAAAAATCTAACACCCACACGCTCACAATGAAAACAAGATTCAACCTAACTACTTCATTGAGGCCTTAACTATTTCAAAAAAATGAATTTTCATGGTGCTAAATATGAATTAGAAAGAACACACGGATTGAGCATCATTGACATATATATGACTTTGATTCCAGAACTCTGGAGGTAGAGGCAGATTAGCCTGGTTTACACAGTAGATTCCAGGTCAGCCAGAACTATATAGTAAGACTTGTCTCAAAGTAAGTAAACGAAAAAGAAAACAAGGAAACCAGTAATCTGGCCAGACAAATTTATTTCTTCCATCTAAATTCATATTAAAGTTTTTTTTTTTTTACAAATTTATATACTATATACTATATACCTTATTTGGAATTCAATAATAAACACTCACTAATTAGAAAATTATTTAAAAATGCTACAAACATCTTTGGATTAACCATGGAGAAACACACTAACTTGTGCTAGATTTAAAATGGTGCTTAGTGGTGAGTTCAAAGATGTAGACTTATTTCAAAACAGTGTTTTAAAGTAATTAAATAATTTCTTTCCAAAAATTAAAGCAGGGCACAAAATTTTAATTTTATGTGTGTGGTGTGCATGTCTGATTTGCATGTGGATATACATGTGGTGGTCTGAGTGAGGCTCATGTCGGGACCATCTTCAATTGGTCATACACCTTAATAATTGAAGTAGGGATTTCTCAAACTCACAGCTTGTGATACTGACAGTTTTGCTTGCCAGCTTGCTATGAAGAACCCCTGTCTCTACCTGCTAAGGATGGAGTTACAGGCAGGATGCTGTGTACCTCAGGCTTATATGCGTTCTGGCATTTAAACTGATGAGCTATTTCCCTAGCCTCAGTATTTGGAGACTTTGATGAAGTATTTTGTTACTGGATTTAAATTCTAAATCTATTCCTCAATCTCTTGAACACAACAGCGCTACACGTTTCTTGTCAATAATTTGAAAGGTGGGATAAAAGCTGATCTTTAATAAAAATAGGTGTTTCTGACTATAAGAAATACATTTACAGAAAGCAATTGCATTTCATTTACCATATTAAATGCACTAAGAGGAGGGAAAGATTCATCAGAGTCTGTGCTAAAAACAACCCACCCCCCAAAGTACCTTCTCCCCCCCGCCCAATCTAACTGGGGAATTCCTCACAAAGCAAAAATCAGATCATTTACTAGGAAGGTGGAGACAGGAAGGGATATGGCTGGGTGGAGAGGAAAATAAGGCAGGAGACAAGGAGCTCAGGATTTAGTTTTCGAATAGATGGCAGTCAGTCTGAGAACGTGTATAGACAGGCTACCCATTCTGTCTGAGGATTCTGTAGAGGTAAGACCCAGTGGCTGCTCTGCTTCTCTGACCTTTCACCCCTAATATCTGACTCAGGTTTTTATTAAGACCAATTAGATTTGCGCTACAGATACATGTATATACCCCCCCCCACATGTACAAACACATAATTAAAAATAAATATTAAAAGAAAAACTCACAAAACTTTGAGTTAGTATTGGTATGGATAGATTCTAATTGGTAGGGTGCATGCCTAGCACACAGCAAACACTGGCACTGATACCCATGCAATTCCACAAGACTGAGGCAGGTGATCCTCGGCTACACAGCCAGTTTTGAGATGAGCCTGGACTACTACATGAGACCAAAAACCAAAAAACAGCCAGCCAAACAATAAAAAAACATACCTAGATAATAATTTTAGAAAATGCTGAAAAGTCAAGTTTAGACATTCCATGTCAGATACCCGGTCTCACTAGACATATTTCATATCTACCTAATATAATCAAATAATAGATTCAATTACCAGGAATAGATGAAACGAGGAAACCTAGTCTCTGTAATTAAGTATAGAATGTTAAGACCATTAAGTCTTTCATGGTTAGTACAGAACAACATATAAATTAAACAACTGGGTGCCTGTATTTGTCTGTGGCCTGTGCAGATATGATAGCCAGACACAGCAGGATATCATCCCCAGATGCTTTTCTATTTATTTATGTACTTTATGTATATGGCTGTTTGTCTGCATGTACACTTGCACACCAGAAGAGGGAATAAGATCCCATGGGACTACAGTTACAGGTGACTGTGAGCCACCATGTGGTTGCTGGGAAATGAACTCAGGACCTGTGAAGAACAGTGCTCTTAACCACTGAGTCACCCCTCCAGCTCCACAAAACTATATTTTTCTTTCTCTCATTTTTTTTTTCTTTTCCGCCAAGACAGGTGTAGCCTTGGCTGTCCTGGAACTCACTGTAGACCAAGTTGGCTTCAAATTCTGAGATTCGACTGCCTCTGCCTCCCCAGTGCTACCACTGCCATCTTATTTTTAAGACAAGGTCTTAAATGGAACCTGGAGCGTACCACTCTGGCTAGATACCATGTTTGGCTTTTTGTTGTTGTTTGTTTCTTAATGGATATCCATGATTTGAACTTGGATATTCATGTTTGCAAAGCAAGCACTATGCTCACTGAGCCATTTGGCCAGCCCTGGATTATTATTCTTTTGCTGGTTTAAGTCAAGAAATAAGTCAGTTTGATGCTTGTGGGTTGTTTGCTTTGTTTTATTTTTTGAGAAAGGTTTCTCTGTGTAGTCCTGGCTGTTCTGGAATTCACTATGTAGGCCATGTTGGCTTTAAACTCAGAGATCTGCCTGTCTCTAAGTGCTGGGACTTAAGGTATGTGCTACCACAGCCAGAGTTGTGGTTTGTTTGTTTGGTTTTTTTATGTGTATGGGTGTTTTGCCAGTCTTTGTGTGCCTGATGCCCACAGAGTCCATAAGAGGGCATCAGACTGCACGACTGAATTTACAAACAACTCTGAGCTGCCTTATGGGTTCTCTGGAAGAACAATCAGCTGACACAGACAAGAAACCCACATATAGTAGTAATAATAAGGAGAAGCTCCACCCCTTGAAAGGGAAGATCTACAGGCATCACTTCCAGTTGCTCTGCACAGAACTGTTTCCTTTCCATTGTTTAGCCAACCATGTAGCTCTATCAGCATGGGCTCCTGGGTATTCATGGTTATTGCCCAATGTTAACATTATTTAGTCACGAGAATTGTTGGCACTGAAAGTTATTTCACAATTTTAATTTTCCAGAGGTAATTTGACAATTTTTTTAAAAAATACTACGTATATGTGTCTAAGTCAGGGGTGGGACATTTCAGGTGGCGATCAATTTAAAACAATAGCTTGTTTTTAAAACTTTTATTCCTCAAGAATAAAGACCATCACAACAGCAACCACAAGCTGAGAAAAATTCACAAAAGACACAAACAAATTAGTACATAAACTAATCAGAACTGCTATAAAATAGCATTTTTTTTTTTTTTGGACAGGGTCACACTATGCAACCCTGGCTGACCCTAGAGCTTGTGTAGACCAGGCTAGCCTCAAACTCATACAGATCTGTCTGCCTATGCCTCTAAAGTTCAGGGATTAAATGTGTATGCCACCAGGCCAATTGGTATGAAAATTTGCTTATTCATATATTTTTTACTTTTCATTTATTCTTCAGCCTCCAGAAACTTAACAACCGCTGTCAGACTGACAGCGTAACCGCTGGAGTACACACCGTCTTTTTCCAGTCCTCCTTTCATGATGATCTTTTCTACACTGATCTTAGGGTAGGGCTACTCTATACCTTAAACTTACTCTCACAAGTTGTCCTCTGACCTCCACACATATTAACTCCTTTCTATTCCCACACGAAAGGCAAGCATGTCACAGCACATGTATGTGGAGCTCAGAGCACAGTTTTAGTTCTCCTTCCACCGAGTGGTCAGTAGATTTGGCAGAAAGTGCTTTTTATAGCTGTGCTATTTTGCCAGTCCCTTTCCACTTAATTTTTCTTTTAAAAATCTTATTATGTATATTATGTATACAGTACTCTGTCTGCATGTATGCCTGCAGGCCAGAAGAGGGCACCAGATCTCATTTTAGATGATTGTGAGCCACCATGTGGTTGCTGGGAATTGAACTCAGTACCTCTGGAAGAGCAGCCAGTGCTCTTAGCCAATAAGCCATCTCTCCAGTCCCTCCTTTTAATTTCTTAAGACAGGGTCTCTCACAGACTGGCCAATTAATGCCAGGGACTAGCCTAGGTGTCCTGCAATCCTTAGCTGTGGTTACAGGCACATGCTACCACATTTGGCTTCTCCAAAGGTGTTGGGAAATCCATTACGTAGACGGAGCTATCTCTCTAGTCCCTTCCCCCCAAGCCTGTCTTTGAGGATTTGCTATGTAGTCTTGCAATTTACTTTGTTACCCAGCATGACCTCAAATTTTCCTGCCTCCGACTTTCTAGTGCTGAGGCTGTGTCTTCCTGTCCCCAGGTTTATTTATTTTATTTTATGAGTGTTGTGCCTGCATGTATATCTGTATAACACATGTGTGCCTGGTACCCAAGGAGGTCAGGAGTCATTGGAGCCCCAGGAAAAAGAGTCACAGATGACAGATGTTTGGGAGCTACCATGTGGTACTGAGGATAGAACTTAGGTTGTCTTTAATAACAAAGGTATTTAACTACGGAGCTATCAATTTGATCCCTGTGTTTTTCGAACGTGCCCAATGTGCAGCTTTTATTTTTAGGATCTCTGTCTCTGTCCGTCCGTCCGTCTGTCTGTCTCTCTCTCTTTCTCTCTCTCTCTCTCTCTCTCTCTCTCTCTCTCTCTCTCTCTCTCTCTCTCACACACACACACACACACACACACACACACACACTCACTCATATCTTGACACAGGACAGAATGACAGATAAGGGACAGGAGAAGGAAAAGAAGTTCTCATTTAACAAATATTTGAAAAGGAGACCATATTCGTTTATATACAGATACGTCAAATAAGTGTCAAAGCAGTGTCATGTGCAAAGTCTAAGCACACAGCCTTCCTTTGTTCTTTTTTTTTTTTTTTTTTGGTTTTTCGAGACAAGGTTTCTCTGTGGCTTTGGAGCCTGTCCTGGAACTAGCACTTGTAGACCAGGCTGGTCTCGAACTCACAGAGATCCGCCTGCCTCTGCCTCCCGAGTGCTGGGATTAAAGGCGTGCGCCACCACCGGCAGCCCCTTCCTTTGTTCTTAGCTAAAAGCATACAGTTGTCTGCAAACCTCAAAACAAACTCCACTTATAATAAAAAGAATGTCTTAAGCACTTCGTGAAATCCTTGTGACCTATATAAGGTTTTACCTTATCGAATTGGACCCCCATCCAAAACAACTCTACAGTCACCCACGTACATAAATCACATTTCCACTAAGAAACAAAACAGGCCTTAAAAAGTTTTCATAAAAATACCTACTCAGGCTGCTGCAGAAAGTAACAGAGTTGTATCTCTGCCCTCCGCCCCACGATAATACAGGCCAGGCTGGTCTTAACTTAGACTCCTGTGTCCAGGACTGCACGTAAAGGCCAGTGCATCATCTAGCTTAACTTCTCTCTTGAGATATAAATCTATGTCTTATAAAATAGCAAGAAGGATAAGGCTGTTTTTTCTTTCCTTTTAGTTTTTTAAAAATAACTATTTGTGTGTGTATTAGTGTTTGCCCACATGTATGCATGTACACCACATACATGTATGATGCCCTAAGAAGTCAAACAGAATATCAGATCTTCCAGAACTGGAGTTACAGACAATTGTGTGCTAACATGTGGGTGCTGGGAAACTAAACCTGGGTCCTCTGCAAAAGCTGTCAGTGTGGTTAAACACTGAGTCATATCTCCAATTTCCCTAAAACTTTTTTCTTTCTCTGTTTCCTTTGCGTAACACCCAATTTCCCATAATCACATTACCATTCAACTAAGTGCCCCAAAGAGGTATCTGGAAATGCTGTTTCTTTTCCTTTCTCTTCCTCTGAAATGAGTTCTCTTACTGTGTACCTTTCAACACTCTGCTGGCAGGGTCTGCAAACAGATCAGACTTCCTCTGCTAATCCACCATTTTCACACTGCTGTCCTATATTACAAGGACTGATTATCCTTCTGCTTTATATCTTTGACTTTGGGGGCAAAGAGCCTTAAGTTTTATACATGTTAGGCAAGTACTCTACCACTGAGCTACAGTCTCTCAAATTCTTTCTTCTTCTAGCAAGATTTTTTTTTTGAAGTTGTGTTTGAGTTACTTTTCAGTTCAGGATGTTCAAAATATACTTTTCACCCTGGTTGCTCATCCCAACTTTTTTACCCTTAGGCTGTGCTAACTGGACAGGAGGTAGTTCTCTCCCATCCCTCTAGCCGTTCTGCAGTAACAACAACACACGCTTCTCTCAATTATGTCATCCGCACTGCTTGCCCCGTGCTGTCTGACTTCCTTCCCTGCACTGACAAAGATAAGTGGTCAGGCATCAGGTCTTTGTTCAATATCACATGCCAATAACTACAACAGTGCTCAAGTTTTGGAAATAAACCAATGAATGAGAAAATTAATGAATAAATGTATGTACAGTGTTCTGTTTCTCCAGTGAAACGTTAATGCTGAGTGTCCTATTTTATTTTACGTCTTTTTCTCAACAAGCCATTCTCTGAATTAGGCCCCTCATTTTATAGAATCCTATAATCCCTCTTTTGTACATTTTATTACAAAAACAAAATTTCCTCTTTTCTTGTACTTTGAAGATAAGCTCATACAATAAAGCTCTGCCTGGCTGGGAATTTGCTACACATGTAGTGATCTTCCTGTTGCTGTTTCCCAAGCACTAGGATTACAGTCATGCACCAGCACACCCAACTTCACAAGAGGGAAACTGAGTAGAATTTCTGTTATTATCCTTCTCTTACATAGAAAAATGAAATGTACATCCCAATCCCTATTCTAAACAAGGGCTCCAAAAGTACAATACTTAATATCCAAAAACTAGCATTGGTGGCCAGGCAGTGGTAGTGCACACCTTTAATCCCAGCACTCGGGAGGCAGAGGCAGGCGGATCTTTGTGAGTTCGAGGCCAGCCTGGCCTACAAAGTGAGTTCCAGGACAGCCAGGACTGTTACACTGTCTTGGAGGAAAAATTAGTCTACAAGAAAAATTAATCTACAAGAGCTAGTCCCAGGACAGGCTCCAAAGCCACAGAGAAACCCTGTCTCAAAAAACCAAAAAAAAAAAAAGTAAACTAACAAGAAATTAAAAACAAAGAAACAAAAATCCTCCTGGCGGTTAAAAAATAAAAGGAAGCCAGGCGGTATGGTGGTGCACACCTTTGATCCCAACACTCATCAGAGAACGGGTTCTCTGTGATTTTCAGCTCAACCAGATAGACTTAGTGCATTCGTTCCTGGACAGCCAGAGCTACGTAGTGGGACCCTGCCTCAAAAGACAGATAAACAACAAACAAATATTTTACCCAGGGTGTGGTAATGGTGAACACCTTTGATCCCTGCACTGGGAGGTAGAGGAAGGTGGGTACTCTTTGAGTAGGGCCATCCTGGTCTACACAGTTCAAAGACAGCCAGGGGTACATAAAGGCCTCAAAATAGAACAAAACAAAATTTTATTTTACTTTTAGGTATTTGAGTGTCTGTCCTGCATGTAGGTCTGCGCACCATTTACACGGTAGGTGCCTATGCAGAAGAGGTTGTCAGATCCCTGGAACTGGAGCTACAAAGTGAATCATTAAATCTGGACCCTCTGTAAGAACAGTTATTGGTCTAAAGTGGTGAGCAACTTCTCCAACCCCCCTTTGGGTCTACATTTTTAAGAAGTAAATTTGCCTAATCTACTAAGACAGATTTTGATTTTTCCAATTTCACTGAATAAAGAAATTAGAAAAAACCCTACTGGTCCCTGAGGGGTCTTTTTCCTCTCCAATATACACATTTTTACCCTTTTAAAAGAATAAGGATAGAAATGAATTGCTCTTTGCTCACTATGGTGAGCATTACAGTATCATTCAGCTCTAATAATCCTGCCCAAGTTATCTCTAGAAAATCAGACAGAAATACACATATAAAATTTACTTATAGCATCAGACTTTATAGTTAATTTACAAACCCTTTAAAGATTATAGTAATTGCTAAGGTATGCATATCCTTTATTTGCATAAGCAATGACTTCAGTTTTATTTCTATCTTCTCTCATATCAAAAAAATTTTTTTCTAAGAGAATGATTTGGGTATCGTTCATGTCTTTTTATATCTAATTGAAATAACTTTGATGAAGATACCTAAAAGTAATCTGGAACATAAAGCCTTTCTGAATACTAAGTCCAGTCTTAGTCCTGAAACCAGATGGTGGTGGCACACACCTTTAATCCCAGCACTTGAGAGGCAGAGGCAGACGCATCTCTGTGAGTTTGAGGCCAGCCTGGCCTACAAAGTGAGTTCCAGGACAGCCAGGACTGTTACACTGTCTTGGAGGAAAAATTAGTCCTCAAAAGTTTTCCTCTACTGAGACATGGGAATTCTGTGGAACATAGACGCACTTGCAATTACTTGACTACCATACAAGTGTCTTGGCCATTTCTTGATTAAGGAACGAAGCACAAGCATTTGTGTAAAGAATTGGAGCATTTTTCCTGGTTTCCAAAGTTTTTTTTAAATGATGCTTCTCAAAAAATAATAAATATAATGTAGAACAAAGATATTCCTCACTTTTTACATCTAAGTAAAATAGAAACTTTGAGGATTTCAAAATATATAGAAACAAAAATAAAGTATAAATTTAAGAAAACGGTTAAGTATATGAATCAAGAAAGCAGTGGGAAAATAATTTATTCCTGTTAACACAAATAATAGACAACAAAATACCCCTCTTACCTGCCAATGTTTGAATTGCCCTTTCACTGGAAGGCAGGGCTTCCTTTCTGAGAGGCCGATTCTGGGCAGTATCTTGCACAGGAAAGAGTCCAGGGCTGTCAGTTAATTTCTTGCGGCAATTGGAGTTAGGGTTTGAAACTCTGCAGTTGCCTATTGCACTTGTAAAAAGGTTCATGTGTTCATCACTGCTAGCTGGCTCAGAACTGGGAGTAAATCCTCCAAGGGACAAACTTGGGGAACTTTCCGAACAGTCAATCTGTAAAGGCGTTTGCAATCCCAAGGCTAAAGAACTCGATTCCGAAGGCTCTCGAGAAACCCACTGTTCTTCTCTGTTTATTAAGCTCTTTGAAGGAGAGAGATGAGGGCAGGACATGTGGCACCTGTGCTTTTCCTTATGTTTATATCGATCTCCAACAGTATCCTTTCCAAACCGGTAACGCTTCAAAGATTCCAAGACAGATCTGGAAGAGCCAGAGTCCATGGAAACCTGGGGTTGCTCAGAGCGGTGCTCTCTGTGTTTGTGACGGTGTCTGTGTTTATGCTCCACCATCCAACCATAAGCCATCTCAGGAGGTACACTGGGGTAGGTGCTCATGGAAAGGAGAGGCGTCCTGCTGGTTGTGAGAAATGCCTCCTGTCTAAGGAGCTTATGCTTTTTCTTATGGTATTTGGTAGGATTGAGCAATAAATGACCAGCATGCATATAGGAAGGAGGTGGCAGTGGAGTGCTGAATGACGGAGATGGAGGTGGTGGATAAAGAGTGGGGGGATACCTTCCATAATAACCTAGCCCTATTGGAGCAGCTGTAAGGGGTGAAGGAGAGTAAGGCATGCCATAGGAAGGATAAAATCCAGTACCAGATAAAGGAAAACTGAGGCTGTGCATAAATGGCATTTCTGCCACTGCCTCCCTCATCTTAGGGGGCCTCCCTCTTTTCTTTTTTAAATCAGGCTTCCGAATGTAGTGCAAAGGGTCTAAGGGAAAAGAAGGATGTGTATAGAAGCTATTAAAGTTGATTCGAAAAATAGTGGGCAGGAGGTCTCGGGGGATAAAATGACGGCTGCGATGGGTGATCCGAATCTCGCTCAGACGACTTATTAGCTCCTCTAGCTCTGCGAGAAAGTCTGGATCCTGCCTATTGCGAAGCTGGGGATATTTCTTTTTCCGTTTTCGTTTCTGTCTTTTTATTTTATCATAGCTGAGATAATCGTGACTCCTGCGCTTACATTTGTGTTTATGTTTTTCTTTAAGACTGTTCAGGACAGTAGATGTTTCAGGGGGAATCAGAGAAATGTGTTCAAAAGAATGTCTCCTCTTTTTCTGTCCACAAAACTTCTCTGCCCTGTCTGATGTGCTGTTATTATCTGTCCCAATGCCACTATCACTGGGAATAGTCTCATCGCTATGAGACTCACTAACTGGGGAAGGAGTAGCTTCTTTCAAGGACGTGAGTTCACTCAAATGAGAAGGAGAATTTGGCAACAAAGTAGGAGGAGATAATCGCCTCCTCCCCTTGGAAGCTTTCTTCATTGCAAGAGTCTGAATCATACTGCCCTGTCTGGAGTGCATATGCAAATATGGCACTGAACTAGGTTCAACAAAGCCTGCGTCACTACTAACAGGACTCTGACCTCCACTAGTCCCAGAAGACTGAGAGCAAACAGGTGACGGAAGGATCTCTGAGCTACTAGCAGGTGAAGGCAGTAAGGGAGGGAGGATCTGTCCTAGTGCTGACCCAGCTGCCTGCTGAGCTGTTTGTTCAAGCACAGCAAGGCTGGCAGGGCTACCAGAAAGAAGGCCATTTAAGACAGTTTTTGGTTTCCGACCCCTCCTCTTCCCTATATAAATGGTTCCTTTCTTACTGACATTTATTTGTTGGCCCAATTTAGAGCCAAATGTGGCAGCAAGACTTGATACTGTATTATGAAGTTTGGATTGTACTTTTCCTTTATTACTTGATTCTACAGAACTTGAAAGAATCTGATTCAACAGTTTTTTTCTCTTTAAAGTCTTCATTTTATTTATTTTGCGAATAATTGTTTTCATTAATTGTCCATTGTTTCGCTTGCTAATTTTTTTTTCTGGTTCCATTTCAAGGTCACTCATACTACAGACACTTTGCCTATGACTGTCATCTAAGTCATCTGTATCCTGAAGCTGATCCTCACTCTCAAAGAAATCACTGCTACTTCTATGGTTTTCACTTTCAGACTCTAGCTTACTTGGACTTTCAGTAGCAACAAATGGAGCCACTGACAGCACAGGCGGCTTCATCTTCACTGGAGATCTCCTCGGCCTCTTAGGCCTGCCTCTCTTTTTTGGAAAAGGAGATACAGACAAACTTTGTTTGAAGGAAGGAATTTCAATTTCTGGCTGTAAAATTGGGGGTTCTTGTTCTTCTTTAGACTGTAAAGAAAAAACTTTAGAGGCAGGTATTTTCAAAGTCCTTTTAGGTGGACCTTCTAGTTGAGGCATTTCCTTGGATTTAGGTCTTCCTCTTTTGGGTTTATAAATATCCGACAAAAGATCACTAGTGACACACATACTGGAGGAAAGTTTGTGAGCAATAAAAGATTTATGAGATGGGTTTTCACTGTCAGTTAAGAGAGCAAGAGATGGAGCTGTAGACTTACTCAACTTTGGCAATCGGCGTTTAAGAAAGTCGTGATCAACGAAAGACGCTGCTCCGATATTTTTCATAAACTTAGCTGGTTCAGAACTACTTGATAGTGAGCTACATGAAACATTTTTAAACAGCTCAGATCTTTCTAAATCTAGTCCTTTTGGAGACCGACATGTGCTTCTTGCCACCACTTTAGTCCACCGAGGTTTTCTTCCTTTCCTTTTTTTTAATGGTTTGGACTGGAAACTAGTGCTCAGGCTTTCCGCAACTTGGCAGTGTTTGTCTGACGCAGCTACTGTACCAAGCTTTAAAAAGGGTTTGTTACTAAATAAACTAGTAAAGTTAACAACTGAAGGAGTAATTGTGTGAATACCAGAGTCAGAAGCCAAACTTGGCTTTTTCCCCAAGGAAGAACTTATTCTAGGAATATCTAGATGTGTATTTTTTGATTCACTGATTTCCTTATCAATTCCTTTGCACTCAATACTTATGCTATGACTTAATGGCCTATGACCAACATTCAAGTGAGAACTTTCAGCAGTAAACTGGTTCTTTCCAAGAGATTCAGAAATTTCTTCCATTTGTTCTGCTGTAGAATTTAAAAGTAACGGGTTTGGAGCCAATTGTGAAGAAGTTTCGGGGGAACTTCTGGTTAAAGGATTAATAGATACAGTAGGTGTAGGGGAAGGAAGATTGCTTTCTCCTACTGTACCAAAGGGAGACTTAGCTGTAGATGCATCAGAGGCACCTCCCATCTGAAAGTCTGAAGAAGTGCAATAGACAGGAGGTTGCTTTTCATGCTTTGAGGTCTCAAAGGCTCCCCTTTCATTAGATGAGAAATTGTCTTGCTGAATGCATGTTCCTTCATTATACATTTCTTTCTCCAAATTAGTAATTTCTTTTCGGACTGAAAACTTTTCCAACATGCTTTCTTTACTATGCCGCAGAACATTCTTCTCAAAAGTTTTGATGGTGGCACTGTCTTTTAGAGACTCAGGAAGTTCTTGACTTTCATGATTATTGATGTTTGCACTACAACAAGCCTTAAGTTGTTCCTGAGTGGGAAGCAGTGCTTCAGTTTTAAGGTTTAAGGCATCTTTATTGCCCAGTCCTGCCAGAGGACAACTCACTAATTTCTTTCCAATGTCCTTATTAACCAGTCCCATTGCTGAACCCGCTACAATCTTCTTCGTAACATCCTTGGCCACTAGGCCAACTGTAGAACTCAATTTCTTTCCCAACTCTTTATTAACCAGTCCAACTACAGTGCCAAGTCCTAATTTCTTGCCAGACTCTTTATTCACTAACCCTGGAACAATACCAATTCCTAGCTTCTTTCCTGAATCTTTGCTCAGCAGTCCTACTGTAGTGATAGTCCCTGGCTTTTTGCCTAAGTCTTTATTAATGAATACTGTTGTAGTGCCAGTTCCCAATTTTTTCACAGAGTCCTTACTAATCAATCCTACCGCTGCATTGAACATAGGCTTTTTCCCTGAATCTTTAGTCACCAACCCAACTGCTGTGCTAAGAGCTGGCTTTTTAATTAAGTCCTTATGAATTATTCCAGCTATAGAGCCAACACCTGGTTTTCTGATTAAGTCCTTGCTAACCAATCCTACTGTAGTGCCAGTTCCTAACTTCTTCGGTTTTGTCTTGGAAGACTTGGAAGGAGGACAGGTAGCAATGAGCTGTGCCAACTTTTCTGTTACACTAGTTCCTCCATTAAGTAATGCTCTGTCTTTTACATCAGGATCCCGTCCGCCAGCAAGAGATGGTGCTGCATTAATGTAATCCACCATTTGTGAGTGTACCGGAGAAAGCTTCTTAGACAAAGGGTTATTTTCTCCCTGTGAATGAAGATGGATGCTTTCTTCAGATTGGCATTCCATGGCTGAAGCATCACCTGCTTTCTTGTACAGTTTTGAAGGGTCCTAAAATTTGAACAAGAAAAAGGTTTCAGATAGAGCAAATCTTCTAACACTTTAATTTTACATTATAATCCAACAAATTGACTACATCTCTCTTCTCTCTCTCTCTCTCTCTCTCTCTCTCTCTCACACACACACACACACACACACACAAATGCACATGTGTGTCACTAATGCAGGGACTCACACAAGCCAGAAGATTTCCTGGAGCAAGAGCTACAAGCTGTTGTAAGCCTTCCAAAATAGGTGCTGGGGAAAAACTAAGGTACTCTGAAAAGAGTAATAAGCATTTTCAACACTAAGCCATCTCTCTAGACTTGGGAAAATATTTTTAAGAAAATTAGTGTTAAGTGGAGCATATTGGTACATGACTATAACCTCAACACTTGTGAGGCTGAGGCAGGAGTACAGCGATGAGTCTGAGCCCAGTCAGTTCAAGGCCAGACTGAGCCATGTCTTAAAAATTGAGATTGCCTCTAAAAGTCAACACAACAACAAAAATCTACCAGGGGGCTGGAGAGATGGCTCAGAGGTTAAGAGCATTGCCTGCTCTTCCAAAGGTCCTGAGTTCAATTCCCAGCAACCACATGGTGGCTCACAACCATCTGTAATGGGGTCTGGTGCCCTCTTCTGGCCTGCAGGCATACATAGAGACAGAATATTGTATACATAATAAAAAAAAATCTACCAGGCAAGATAGGTCATTGGGTAAATGGACTTGACACCAAGCTTGACAACTTAAGTTGTTATTTTATATGGTTAAAAGTTATAAAAAATACCCAAATTTCTATCAAAATAACAGAAGCAACTAACTATATCTAACTACAAATCAATAATATGGTATTACAGAAAATATTTTAAGTTGGGTGTAGTTATGAGATCTATTAATTCTGGCACATGTAAGGCAGGAGGATTTCCATGCATCTGAATTAATCCTAGGCTATAGAGTTAAGACCGTGTCACCAACAGAAGAGGACTTGGGAGATGGCTCAGGGAGCAAGGCACTTGCTGTGTGTGAGCATCAAGATCTGAGTTCGGAGCTCAGCACTCATGTAAGAGCCAGATGTGATACCTGTAGCTGAGCACTGAAGACAGAAACAGGAGGATCCTGGGGATGTAAGCATCAGTTTCAGCCGGAGACCACACAAAAAATTAGGCAGAGACCTAAAGAACACACCATCAACTTTTGACCTTGAAAAGTGTGTGCTGAGGTAAACATGCTCACCTACACACACACACACACACACACACACACACACACACACACACACACACACACACACAGAGAGAGAGAATATTCTGAAATATTGTTAGATATATTGTGATAAAATAAGTAATCATATTAATATCATTCAGAACCAAATAAATTTGACAAGAAACGAGCTGGAGGTGTAGCTCCTAAGAGCACGTGCCTAGAATGCTCATGTTCATGGGACCATGTACATGTGTGAAGGCCATAGCACAATTTTGTGGCGTTAGTGCTCTCTTTCTACCTCCATGTGGGCTCTAGGAGATGTGCCACCTAACTGGCTTCACAAGGTACTCTTCTAACCTTGTCTCAAAAAGAGTAACCAATAGAAAAATGTTATTATCGATATTTAAATTATCATGTATAACTTCAACAGCAAGTTTTTCTTGCTATATAACTTAATGAAGAAAGGTAAGATTCCCCCTACTCTTAGCACATAAAAAAAGGCTTTTTGGGGAGAAGGGTATTTTGAGATGGTATGTATATATCATCCAGCTTAGCCTATAAGTTAAGATCCTCCAGGGATAATAGGTGTGTCAACATGCTCACAGACACCAGGAGTTTCAGATTCCTTGCGGCCCAATGTGGGTTCTGCGAACTGCACTCTGGTTCTCTGGTGGAACAGTCAATTATTTACCTGCACAGCAATCACGAGCCTTGAATTCCTTTTATAACTTATTCCCAACATGAAAAATGACCACAAGAGCCCGTTTCTGGTTTAGTCTAGTCTTTTGGCATATTTCTCTAGAAATCCCTATGTGGTGTTTTCAATAAAAACAGCCCCCATTGGCTCTCAGCTACTTCTCCAGTACCACACTTACTTGCCTGCTGCCAGGCTCCCTGCCATGATGAAACTGTAAGAAAGCCCCCAGTTAAATGCTTTCTTTTATGAGAGTTGTCTTGGTCATGGAGTCTCTGTAGTAACTAAGATACCTGGTCTGACCGTTAGATTTACGCTGTGAAATAATCCCTTTGTAGACTGTGAATATTTGTCTCTATGATTGGTTTAATAAACAAGCTGACTGGCCAATAGCTGAACAGAATAAGGTTAAGTGGGTGACCAAAACAGAGAATGCTGGGAAGAAGTCTGGAGTTGCCAGCCAGAAGAGAATGAGTCTGACCCAAAAAAATGGGAAGAGGTAAAAGTCACGAGCCTTGGAGCAGCAGTAAGATTAATAGAAATGGGTTACTAGTTAGTAACCAGCCTCAGCTACTGAGCATTTGTAATGAATAAAGTGTGTTTATTTGGGAGCTGCTGGCAGGACAGAAACTTCTGCCTACAGGCTGGGGCTCAGGACCACTTGGGTCATGCTCATCTTCAAGAGCCTCTTTCTCTTTCCTCCCTCATAGCTGACTTTGTCTACAAGCATCAAACTAGCAGACTTCAAGTTCTCAGTGGTGACTGTGTGGTAATATTTTGTTTGTATCTAACAAATAAAGCTGGTCTGAAGATCAGAGTGCAGAGCTAAACTACTAGAAGCCAGGGAGTGGTGGCACACACCTTAGCCCCAGGACTCAAGGCTATCTAGTGACTGGCTTCTTTGCTTTTCTGATCTTCAACTTGAACTTCAATATCTGTCTCCTGGTTTTTATTATTTGTGCTACCAAAGGGTTTCTCAGTCTTTATCTTGAACTCTCTCCTAAGAGTTACTGCCATGTTGCATGTCTATCGATGGCATTACTAACTCTAATAAACCTTTTACTCAAAGGAACTCCAAAACTCCTTGCAAATCTGAGATCTCATAGTTACTAATTGTGAAAGAGGTATAACGTAGAATTGTATATTCAAGCATGTTCTCACTTAAAAAGTGAGATCAGACAGTATTATGCTGTGGCACATGTACCCCCTGAAACACACACACAAGCTCTAGGTTTTGTTATCATACAGGAATTTAATTCTTGAGTCTCCCTCAGAAGACTTCATTTAATATCATACAGCTGTATTTCAGAATTAATTTGTAATATGCACTTAATAAGTGATCTGTATGTGAACAGCTCTGAAATGATTTACAAGTTATTAAAATGAAGTAAGAGTTGTGATTAAACAGCTATGAAAACTAGCATGTAAACTGTTGAGCTAAAGTGATGATTTTTAGCCTTAAATCTCTGGCACTAAAGAAGCTGTGTCTTCTAACAATTGGTTCAATGATGACTTCCACTAGCAAAACAACAATGAAACGAGAAACATATACAGTACTCTCACCTCATGATGTACACTATGAAACAAATGACAATTAGGACACAAGCAGAGCCTTTCCATTTCATACTCTAGGAAAAGTGAGGATTGGAGATATGGCTCAGCTGTTAAAAGCCAAGGCCCACACAAAAAGAACAAGAAAAAGTGAAGTTGGAAACCAAACAAATAGTACATGGGTAACATCCTATTTACAAGCGAACAGACACGCCAGTCTTTGACCCAGGACCAGTGACTAACTAATAATAATGGACAAAGAGGAAGAGGAGGGCTGTTGACAATGAAATGTAAAAACTGAAAAGAAAATCTTAATACTCAGGTAAGAGAAAAATAAATAATACAGTATAGTTTCAAAACAAAAATACGTGCAATGGAAGCAGAGGAAGAAGTCACAGACATGGAATATGTTTAAGTCTTTAATTAAATCCCCACTCACTCCTTAAGTTCTCTTCCTTTACTGTACCAACTTGTTTTTTACCCCCTCTTTTAAATGTAGCAGTTCAGCAATCTTTTTATTTAAAATTGTATTTATCTGTATGAGTATTTGCCTGCATCTATATATGCTTTGCACCTGGTGTGTGTCTGATGCCCATCGAGTCCAAAGGTGGTGCTGGAGTACCAATGGTTGTAAATGTCACATAGGTGCTGAGAATCATACCTGGGTCTTTGCAAGAGCAGAAAGTACTCTTAATCAATGAGCAATCTTTCTCACCTTTCGATTTAGTAAACTTAAAATTACTTCTTAATTCTTAATGTTTTTTTAATGTTTAATTAATTAATTAATTAATTCTTAATTCTTGATGTTGGGAAAAAAACAAACAAAAGCCCCAAGGTCATTATTAAGTGTACTTAGGAAAGTTTCTACTTGTTTGATAATTCCTGTCATAATTGCTCAATCATAATCAACAGAGTTGAAAATGAAAAGCTACCACGCTCCCCTGCTTTGGCTTTAACTATCCGCTTATAATTTCATCAGTCGTACTCTGCAACCCACCCATACAAAAAAGAAATAAAGAACTACATGCAATTTAACAATTTTGTTGAAAATGGGATTCAGAAAAAGAGTTTCTATTTTCTTTTATTAATGCTACTCCAACACACATATAAATGCCAAAAAAAAAAAAGAGAATTTTTTTTTACAAACTTCTAATGAAGAAAACTTCTATACACATTGAACTAGAAGGAAGAAAAGAGGGACTATAAGGGTCCAAAGGAGTTAACAGGAAGAACTCAGAACCTTCCATCTCCACACATACCAGAGGCTGCAAAATCAACAGCTCCCTATGTGGCTGCCTTTTAGTGCTTTAACAACCACACCCTACAGCATAACCAGTAACTTGCACATGAAGTCAAAAGGGAAACTGTGATAGGGGAGTACTCTTGTCCAGCCAATTCTCTGAATATCTATGCTTTTACACTCTTTTTATTAATTTATTTATTAAGCATACAATGCACTGCTGGCAAGGCACCATGTCTCAGTACAGATGGTTGTGAGCCACCATGTGGTTGCTGGGAATTGAACTCGGGATCTCTGGAAGAGCGGTCAGTGCTCTTACCCTCTGAGCCATCTCTCCAGCCCCGCTTTTACACTCTTATACTTAAAATGTATTTATAAACAATAGAGATCCTTTTGTTTTTTACAGTTTCTATAACTCAGGCCAATTTGCTTTGGGGAGGTGGGGCTCAAGACAAGATTTCTCTGTTTAACCCTTGCTGTCTAGGAACTCAAACTGTAGACCAGACTGGCCTTGAACTCATAGAGATCCTCTTGCCTCTGCCTCCTGAGCACTGGGATTAAAGGTGTGCGCCACCACCACCACACCTGATTGGCTTTTATATGTGGTCTTAGAACTTTAAATTTAAGATGTAGCATTTTAAAGTTTAAATATCTCTGTAGTACTGTTTACAATTTTTAATTAAAGTTGTACTCATTGGGGAACTGAAGAAGAAAAAAAGAAAAGCACAATAAGTCAAATAAAAGGCTCTGTGGAAAATTTCAGCAATAGAATGGATCAAGGACAGGACAGAATGTCTCGAAAGACAGGTGGGAGAAGTGGAACAATTCAACAAGGACAAAGAAAATAATAAATAGCAGTGGGAATTCTAAAATCTGTGATTCCCTGAAAAGTTCAAGTCTATGGGTAATAAGTATAGAAGGAGAAGAACCTAAGGCATTTTTAAAAGAGCGAGAACCCAGAACTTTCAAAAGTGAGGAAGAGAAACCAAGGTAGAAACAGGAGGCTCTCAGGACACTAAGCACACCAGAAGAGTTACCTCCCCAGTATGCTGTAACTAAAGCACCAAGCACACAGAATAAAGGTGGGAAAGGAAAGGCACACGCAGCATGTTCGTCAGAAAAAGAGCAGATCACGCAGTTGAAACTGTAAATACCAGGAGGCCTGGACAGATGTTCTGAAGTTCTAAAAGACAACTGACAAACTACAACTATTCATCAAAAATAAAAACATTCCATAAAAAAAAGGCTAAAGGGGGTTCTATAGGAAATACTTGAAGGGAAAGCAAGTCCATCCATGAAGCCACAGGAAAGAATAAATCACGCTACTGTAACCATTCAGCAAGAAAGGAAGAGGAAAATAACAGTACAAAAATCAACAAAATGATAGACACCAACACACACCTTTAAATAACTCTGAAGATTAATGGTTGTAACCCCCGATCAGAAGACACAGTCTAGTAGACTGGACCCCAAAACAGAAACCATCTGTCAATTACCTCTAAGAAACGTATATTAGCACAAAAGACAGACACTATCTTGTCTGAAAGGAGAGAAAAAGGTATTCAAGCAAGTAGATATGGAAATGAAGCAGGTGTCAATGATCTCCTGAAGAAATAGACTTCAAACAAAAACTAGCAAGAAAAAACCTTATTCCGATTAAGAGAACATTCCATTAAAAAGGACATTAAGATTCTAAACACATATCCCCCCAAACACAGGTGCATCCAATTTCATGAAAGAAATTATATTGATGTAAAGTCACAGATTCATCTAGCACATACCCTACTCTCTCACCAACTGACAGGTGTTTCCAACAAAAAATAAGCAGACAGATATCTGAATTAAGTGATATCCTAAATAAAAGGTACCTAAGAGACCCTAACTATGGAGCACTCACCCACTCCAACACTGCAGAATACACATTCTTCTCAGAAGCCCATGAGACTTTCTCTAAACAGACCAGAGACTAGGACACAAAGCGCAACAGAAACAGGGTTTCTGTTAAGAGAAACCAGAGCGGACACAGCTCATGGAGATTAAACAACACACTACAGAGTAATGCTGAGGTCCTCAAAGAGACCAAAGTGAAAATTCATAAGATTTCTAGAATCAAATAAAAACACCATACACCAACTCCTATAGGATAAAATGAGAACAGTCCTAAAGGAAAAGTTTATAACTTTAAATACTCACATTAAAAAACAAACACCACATAGAAATCTGAAACAACTTAATGATATACCTGAGGGTAAAACCCCAAAACAGCCGATCATTAAGATTAGGGAAGAAATTAATGAAATGGAAACAGACAAAAGCAATATATACAGAAAAAAAAAAACTGGTCTTAAAAAGACAGAACCAAAAATTAGCTTTTAAGACTGAAAAATTGGTTACTTAACAAGATAGAAAAATCCTTAACTAAAACAATGAAAAGAGAGAAGGCCAAAATAAAATCAGATCTGAAAAGAGAACCATTATAATGGATACTAATAAAATTCAGAATATCATTAAGTCTTACCTTACACTAAACTGGGAAGTAAAAAAAAAAATTCTACAGGTATTATGATCTACTAATTAAAATGAAAATGAGGTTTAAAACTGTAAACAGATCTCTAAGAATGAGATAAAAAACAGGAATTAAAACTCTGGTGCATGCTTTTAATCACAGCACTCAGGAGGCAGATGTAGTGCCATTTTATTTATATTTTAATAAAGCTTGCCTGAGAATCAGAAAAGTAAAACAGCCACACTGGCCAGCCTTACAGACCAAGCAGCTACAACACACACCTTTAGTCCCAGTAGCCACACTAGTTTGCCACAGAAACCAGGCAGCAGTGGTGCACAACTTTAATCCCAGACCTAGAGAGGATTATAAAACGGGAGGAGACAGCTCTCAGACAAAGTCTCAACCTCATGCTGAGATTCCTGGAGGCAGAATTGCCATTTAGGAATGAGGTAAAGAGCCAGTGGTTGGCTGCTTTGCTTTTCTGGTCTTCAGGTTGAACCCCAATTTCTGTCTCTGAGTTTTTATTAACTGTGCATTAGGCAGAGACAGAAGGATCTCTGAGTTTGAGGTCAGCCTGGTCTACAAAGCAAGTTCCAGGACAGCCAGGATTATAAAGAGAAACCGTCTTGAAAAACCAAACACCAAACCAAACCAAATTAAAACAAAACAAAATCTCAGATAAAGAAGACCAGACACAAATGGATTCAATGGTAAATTTTACCAGATCTTTAAAGATCTAACACAGAGAAACCCTGTCTCAAAAACCAATCAACTAACCAACCAACTAAACAAACAAATGTCAAACTTTAGCCAACATTATATAATGGGGGAACGACTCCAAAGCATTTTTACTAAAATTGGGATAAAACAACGATGTCTACTTTCTCCACTATACAGCAGTCTTAAGACATGGGCAGCAAATAAAAGGACACAAAGAGGAACGAAGTCAGGTACCTGTCTGTGGATGACAGGAATCTATACCCGAGTCCCTAAAGCCTTAGAAAACTCAGAGAACTTATAAACACTTTAAGCAAAATGGCAGGATACTAAATTAAATCCCTCCCCCACCCCACAAGGCCCCACAAATCAACAGCCTACCTTCCTATACACCAATCACAGACCCACTAAAACAGGGATTGGTGGCCACAGGGAAATGTCTCTCCAGTTAAGAACACATACGACTTCTTGCAGAAGATTCAAGTTCAAGTCCCAGGACTCACGTGTGTAGGCACAACCACCTTTAACTCCAGCTTCAGGGAGATCCTACACCTCTGTCCAGCATGGACACCTACACTCATAGGCACACACACACTTAAAGCAGAAGAAGACAGAGGAATAAAAGTAGATAGAGCATGTGTTTAAGTGGAAGGTAGCATTGGAGATGGATGTGATAATATATTCTATATAGATATGAAACTGCTCAAGTATAAGTAAAATTTTTTTTCGATAAAAGGAAGTTTTTCAAATGATGTATCAAAATCCAGACATCACAAGTAAAGATTTATGCTGGGAAGAGTGGCACATGCTTACAAGTGCCTACAATCCCAGCACCAAGAAGGCCAAGGCAAGAGGATCTTGAGTCTGAGGTTAGCCTGGATACAAGGCAAGACTGAGGTGAGCTTACGTTTAGTGATTTTAGTTATGAAAAAAAAATTGTAAACTTTTTACCCAATGTTAGGGATTACATATAGGCCTCATACTTGTTACATAAGCACTTTACCAACTAAACTATATCCAAGCTCCCAAAATGACTTATGAGTTGAAAACCATACATTTCTGCATGGAAACTGACAAAGTAATATCTGAAGGAAACTAACCAACTAAAGGTTGGCAAGATGGCCAGCAAGCCTGAGAACCAGGGTTTGATCCCTAGAGCCCATTCCCACAATTTACACATACATACTGTGGCATGCATGTGCATGCAGACATGCACACACACAATAAATATAAATTAAAAAACACAAACTGAAAGAAATTTAAACCCACATTTCAAGAAGCTATGTCACTCCTGCTATTTAGGAAAAATCTTCAGAATTAGCCAAGTTAAAAAAGCACTAGGTAGGCAGAGGCATGCTAGTCTACCTAGTAAGCTCCAGGCCAGCCAGGACTACATAAAGAAAAACAGTATATAAAACAATATTACCAATATGGCATTTATATTTTTTAAATGGAAAAGAATATGTATGTAGGAGACATATATGTGCTTGTATATACAAATTTCTAGAAGATATAAAAATGATGCATCGTTTGCTTTCCTGGAAGATTCTTTTCATCAATTTGGTTCTAAATAACATCTTTATTTTTACATTCTTGTTTTATGTGTATGGGTGCTTTTGTACCATATTGATTTATGTGCCCATGGAAGCCAGGGCAAGGTGTGTGATACTCTGGAAGCAGAGTTGCAGATGGCTTTGAGTTGCCATGTAGGTGTTGGGAATGGAACACAGATCCTTTAGAAGGGCTAAGCCATCTCTCCATCCCTAAACACTGCATGATCTTAATGTAGTATGACTATTCTAGCAAATGTAACCCTAAAAATATATTAAATACAAAAATTTCTTCGCTCTGCTTCAAGAATTACTTTTCTACCCACAGTATTATCATTATATTACCATTGTATCATCAAGCCAACTTCCTAAATGGGGATTCAGAAAAAGATAAGTTTAAATGATGACAGTATATTCAGGAACAATGAGAAACTAGTATTTGTTGCAAGAATGGCTACTCCCCTCCTGCTAAGGTCTCAATGCAAACCAAAGATCCCCCTCATTAGTTTACTGAGCTTACTTACAGGGGATGATGACTCCAAAGCAGCGAGTCTGTACCTAGCATGGATGATACACAGATGGAGCACTCTCCTAGTCTTCTCCAGCCTACATACTCTAACCTCCCCCTGATCCTAGGGCCATGTGCAATCAATGCAGAATTGCTTACAACCCCAACTCCCTTCTGAGGAAAAGTCAACAGTTCACTTGCCCAGCTGGGAATAGAAGGCTGGAGAGCTCAACTTAGTGGTAAAGGGGAGGCGAACCTCCGGGTTCAAAACCCAGTACTAATAAATAAAAGGCCATGCTTTTAATCCCAGCACTCTGGAGGCAGAGGCAGATAGGTCTCTCTGGGTTTGGGGCCAGGAAGGTCTATACATTAAGTTCCCGGTCAGCCAGAGTGACACAGTGAAACTTTCAGCTGGAAACAACTCAAACAAGAACCAAAAAAGTTCTGGTCAAACCAAGTGGTCTACTCAAGTAAACACAACCCAAGGTGCAGGGTCAAGAGTTCAAGGTAAAACTTGGCTACATAAGAAATTGCTGGACCAACTACAAGAGACCTTGTCTTAACACACTCACACTTTTGGATGCCATAGCAATCCTGGAAACAAAGAACCTGCGGCAAAGATCCTGAAAACATGGACAAGCACAAACTTCAGAGTAAAGACTTATGGGTAATAAGGGCTAACAGATGGCTCAGTAAAAGGTGCCTTGACAAGTAAGTCTGATGATCTGAGTTTGATTTCCAGGACCCATAGTGGACTGAACCAACTCACAAAGTCGTTCTTGAATCTGTATACTCACTGCAGGATACAACCCCTCTTCTAACTAAAATAAAAAAAAAAAAAAATAAGAGCTGGGCGATAGCTCAGCCTGTTAAGTGCACGGCGCTGGCACATGCGAGGTCCCGAGTTCGAACCCCAGGTCCGTGTGATTCTGTCACAGAGCGGTTCTGTGTCCCGTGTTTGTGTGCGTCTATGTGCTGTGTGAGTGTTCCCACGCTGTCTTGTGGGAAAAAAAATAATAAGATAGGTGTGGTGCTGTACATCCCCATCATCTTGGCACCTGTGAGGCTTGCGGAGGAGAAATATAAATTCTAGGTCAGCCTGAGACATATAGAACACTCTATCACACAAAAAAGAGAATTAGGCACTGGGGAGATGGCTCAGAGGCTAAGAGTGCTTTGTTTGCAAACATGAAGGTTTGAGTTCTAATTCCCAGCAAATACACACACAGCTGGGCATGGTCATGCACATCGAAAACTAGCACTGTCATGGGTGGAGACAGGAAGATTGCAGGGGCTTATTAGATGCCAGCTTTGCTCCAGAGTCAGTGAACAACCCCGTTTCCAAAGAATGACATAAAAAGTAATAGAACATTTGATGCCTAAATTTGGTCTCTGCATACCAATCTACCTGTACAAATACATGTAGATACACCACATACACTCATAGACTTTTAGATAATTTTTTAAAATAATAAAGAATTAATGACAAGTTAGGGACAGAGGCATGTCTGCACTCCCAGCACCCAGTTGTCTAAGCTAGGAAGAGCACGTTTCAGGACAGCCTGAGCCACACAGCAAAGACTCTCTTTAACAAAAACAAACAAAAAAAGGAAAACGGGGGTGGGGAGGAGTTGTTGCTAGAGAGATGGCTCAGCTGCTAGACCAAAAGACCCAGGTTGGATCCTTAGAACCAACATGGGGTTACAGTTATGTCCAAGGAGGTTCTGATGGCCTCTTCTGGCTTCTGTGAGTACTACATGCATGGTGCACAGACATACATGCAGGTAAAACATCATGGATCACAGAGGGAAAAAAAAGAATAAAAGTCAAGTCATTTAATACATTGAAGATTACTATTAAATTTCAGATAAAGTAGTAGGCCAACTCTGTCTAGCTCCACCCTTAATACTAATATATACTCTTCATCCTGTAGAAGACACACATTGTATATATATACCGATACTAAATAATATAACTAAAACTTCTGGTCAAAAGACTGTCACACAAATTGCTACTGTTATTAGACAGAGCAAAGTTAAAAAAAAAATCAGTCATGGGCCTGGACAGATGGCTCAGTGGTTAAGAGCGCAGGCTGTTCTTCCATTGGACCAGAGTTTAGTTCCCAATATTCACATGGAGGCTCACAACTGTCTGTTAAGTTCAATTCTAGGCAATTCCTCACCTTAATCTGACCTCTAAGAAACCAGGTATGAGTACATTGAAAAGAGACATGCAAGCAAAACACCCATGTACCTCAAATTACTTATTCTGAGACAATGTCTCACTATGTAGCTGACTGGTCTGGAACTCCTCATGTAGACCAAGCTGGCCTCAAACTCAGAGATCCACCTCCTGCTGCTTCTCAAATACTTGAAGCAAGGCATGCACTACCAAGCCCACATTAAATCAACGTTTTTAAAGAAGTATAATTAATCGTTATGTTTGGGTAGTGACAAGAAAGCAGCTTGGTTTTGTTTGTTGCTCTGAGTCAGGATCTGCACAGGTTTCCTTCCACAGAAGCAGGATTCCTGACCTGCAGTGGACTTAGGAGACACAGCAACATGGATGCCCTCCACAACAGCTGTCACTTCACTAACGCTCTCGTGCTGTCGGTTAAATCACATCCTTTCAGCCATGTTAAAAGAGAGGTGCTATGATAATTTGTTTTATCTGAGCCTCAATTTATTTGTTATTAATATGTTCGTTCTTTCGTTATTGGAAATAGAAAGACAAGATTCAAATCTCTATGTCCTAAATATAATCGCCAATTTCCCCCCATTGTTACACTGGGAGCAACAATCTGATCTGGTTTACACAAATTAGCTCCATTTATCATGTCATAATTTCACAAGTAAAAATCCAGGGACAGACAGACATTTGTAGCTGTAAGACGGCTCAGCTGCTAAGTACACTTGTCTTGAAAGCCTGCCCCGAGTTCAATCCCCAGAAACCATGTGAAGGTGGAAAGAATTGACACCAAAGTTGTCCTCTGACCTTTAGATGCATGGAATGGCATTAACTAGACACATTCATACACACAAAAATTTAAATATAGATACAATTATGTTGTTATACTTTACCATCCCTTATAGCCTATTTAGAAACAGCTAAAGAGTAGTGCAAATAAAGATTGATAGAGAAATCCAAGTACTGACAATGACCATGTACAGCTGGAAAGTTCACTCACCCATTTTGAAGGGCAGTGGTCACTCTTCTCATCTGACATCTTCCCACTTTTAAGTGCTCTCCTTGAGTGCTTGATGGTTGTTTTTATGGCAGGCCGACACACATAGTTCTCCAAGTTTTTTGGAGGCTTTTTAGTTCTCTTAGCCTGGAGGCCAATCTTCAGTTTTAAGTTTCCCTCTGAGAAGTTCGTCTCTCTCACTGAAAACTGTTGCTGTACATCAGTCAGACCACCATCTTTTCCCACTTCACTGCTCCTGTCTCGACCCCGCTTGCGCGGGTCCTCTTCTTCTTTCGTGTTGCTCTCTATTTCTACTTCTCTCTTGCTGGCCAGAGTGCCAGTATTGATGGTAGAAGGACTCTTCCTTGAAAACCCTTCGGAGTCAGAACCCAATCCTAACATAGCAGTGTTCCTAGAGTCCATCACAAGTGTGTTATTGCCAAGGAATCTTATAAAACTTTTACAGAACACTGTTCCATAAAAAATACGGTTTTCCAAAACTTGCGACCAGCATCTCTTTCCCTGCAGGATAGATCATAACAAAAATTTATCAGAAAATAAACAATAATTAATTTAAGAAAGGAGCAATAAGGACAGCAGGATAAGCACCAAAATATCTGTTAAATCAAAATGTAGTTCAGAATATATACACATTATTTACTTGTGAAATCACTTAAAAATTTCACATTTCTTTTTCTTGTTCTGTAGATATGAACAAGCTATAATACTGCGGCACAAATCAGACTTTAAGAATCACCATTCCAGCAGAGCATGGAAGCACACTCCTAGATCACAGCACTTAAGGAGCCAAGACAAGAGGATATAAAATATGAAGACAGTCATAGGAAGATCTCTCTCCTCAGTGTGCGTGCGTGTGTTATGTATCTGTATATATGTGTGCATCTTGCTTTTTGACAAAGAATCTCATGCAGCCCAGGCTGGCCTTGCACTTTGTAATGAAGAGGATCTTAATCTGACCCTGCTGCTTCCAGCCTCCAACTGCTAAGATGAAACGTGAACAACTGGCTTGAGATTGTAGCCCTTAAAGTGATGCAAGTCTTTAAGACTAGCATGATGGAGGGCTATGCAGAGAAATCTTGTCTAGAAAAAGGCAAAACAAAACATAAAAATCATTAAACAAGCTAAGCAGCTTCTGCAACCGATGTCCAAATACAAATACAACATAGAAATAACAGTGTATTTTGAATATGATTCTCTTTTATTCACCTCCCTCTAACACAGGGTCTGCCTGTAAATCTCAAATTCCTCCTTCCTCAGTCTCCAGAATGAGAAAATTAAAAATGAGCACCATTATGCCTGGAACAAGACTTTAATTTTAAAGGAATATATTTTCTACATTTTTTAACAAAATCCATTTTTATTAAAAAATTATTATTTTACTGCCTTTATGTTGGTTTCAAACATTTCATTTTAAAAACTGTCGGGTTTAGAGTTGGAGAGACAGGGAGCCTTGATCTGCTGAGCTACCTCACTGCTTCCCCTTATTTTGAGTTAGAGCTTCTCACAGAACCTCACACTCACCAACCAATCCAGCTAGGCTAACTGGCCAATGAACTGAAAAGACCCACCCATCCCCGCCCCTCTCCACCATCCCCGGCCTCTCCCACTCCAGGAATTACAGCTCAGCTTCTGTAAGTGCTAGGGATGTGACCTCATGCTTGTGCACCAAACACTCACCATCTCCCCAGCCCTAATTCATTATTCTTAATATATCCCATTATTAATTTAACAAATATTTTCTGAGGGCCTCAAAACTATCTTGAGAACCGTATGACACAGTAAGATACAGTTACCATTCAAACAAATACTGCTATCACAAACTTTAACTTAGAAAGGAAGCAAACAACTTATCATATAAATACAGTTATAATGTAAAAGTGTAATAAAAATGTGTTAGTTATTATGGCATGTTATGTAAAGGAACAGGAAAAAGATGTTACCAAAGTAAATAGTATGTATGTGAAAATTCCCTAAACTGATGAAGATAGGAACTGCTTACAAACTGTCTCGTTACAAACTGTCTCTTAAGGGTTTGGATAATCCTAGTGCACAAACATGCAAGCACGCAAAACACCAATTACATAAAATAAGTATTTGAAAGAAAGAGTTCAATAGTAAGTGTATTAAACTTTAGGTACCTGTGAAACACTTAAGTGTACCAAGGAAATTTCTAGAAATAGATGCATAAAATACACTGCACACACAGAGCATTACTTTAACCAAACACATACGGAAAACTTAATGTTATTAAGTTGTCTTTGTTTTGAACTTAATAAAGGCAATTAACAAATTTAAAATTACTACATTAGTATATATTTTAAAATATACAGTGCTCAATAAAAATATATTTGTCAAGTAAAAATATTTAAGTTGCTACATTGTAGAATTAACAATGATTACCCATGTTACCCTTAAGACAATTTGATCTTTTTCTATGAGAAGTTTGACTTTTTTATTTCTTGAAATAATGTCTCCCTACTCACAATGTAGTCCTGGATGACCTGCAATTTGTAACAATCTTCCTGTTTCTACCTCTCCAAAGTTATGATTACTGACAGGTAACTTTCACTAAGGAACTTAATTTGTTTTTTGTTTTCAGAAACCTTGAAGCCTAGAATAGCCTTAAACTCAATGCAATCTTTATGCCTCCATCTCTCTAGTGCCAAGATTAAAGGTATAAACCACACCCAGTTTATGATAAATTTGTGTTTTCTTCTATAGATTTCATTAAACAAAACTAGTGACTGCAATTATTCCCTTTGTCAACATTAAAAAGCAGATACAAATGAACTAAGATTTTAAAACTCAATATGCACATAGTACATGATTTATATCAAGTACCCTAGGTTTTATTTTCTTTAAAAATCCTACAAAGATCTTTTTAAATGTATGTGTCTCTGTTGGTCTATGTGTGTGTACACGCCCACATGTGTGGGAATGCCTGTAGAGGCCAGAGGACAACATGAGATCCACGGGAACTGGACTACTTTCACAGGGGTGCTGAGACCTGAACTCTGGTCCTACACAAGAGCTGCAGTGCTCTAACCATTTACTCATCCTCCAGCTTCCTCTTCAAAATTCTTGTAGATGGCCAATACAATTTACTAGGATACAGCGAGTTAGGTGAATAATCCTGTACTTAAGGAAGGAGAGACAGGTGTAAGCCAGGCAGAACATTAAGTGTCAAACTCCTGAGGAAGAAGTATTTTGATTACATTTGAGAAACATATAGGAAAGCTTTGCCTTCCATTTCTTGAACAGAGTCTGAAAAGAGATAGAAGATGAGGAGAGATGGAAACAGAAAGAGGCTGTGAATTTGAGTCCAGCCTGGACTATACAATGAGCTGAAGGCAAGCCTAAGTAAAGTTACAGTGTAAAACTGCACCTTATGGGGCTGGAGAGATGGCTCAGAGGTTAAGAGCACTGTCTTCTCTTCCAAAGGTCCTGAGTTCAATTCCCAGCAACCACATGGTGGCTCACAACCATCTGTAATGAGATCTGGTGCCCTCTTCCAGCCTGCAGGTATACATGGAAAGAATGCTGTATACATAATAAATATTTAAAAAAAAATAAAACTGCACCTTAAAAAACACCATTATTTAGCTAGGCAGTGGTGGAGCATACCTTTAATCCCAGTACTCAGAAACAGAGGCAGGTAGAGATTGAGGCCAGCCTGGTTTAAATAATGAGCTGCTGGATAGCCGGGCCTATGTAGAGGGATCCTGCCTCCCAAAACAAACCCAAACAAACAAAAAACCCACCCTACCACTGATTAAAAAAAAAAAAAACTTTATATGTTATAAGTATGTATATCTGTGTACCACATGCATGCCTGGTGCCCAGAGAGGCCAGAAAAAGGTCCCCTGGAACTAGAGTTACAGTGTGAGCCATTATGTGGGTGCTGGTAATCAAATGTGGGGTACTCTGGACGAGCAGCCCGTACTCTCAACCACTGTGCCATCCCTCCATCCCTTTAGTCTCAAAGAAGACACCTCTCTCTCTTCCTTCCTCTGATATTTAGAGGTAGAGATTCTTTGTTTAGCCCTAGCTGTCCTGGAACTCACTGTGTAAAACCAGACTGGCCTTGAACTCCAGAGATTGATTGCCCCTGCCTCCAGAGTGTTTGTATTAGGAGTTGTGCGCCACCATACTCGGCAAAACATTTCATTTACAACAACTTGCCTAATAATTTGCGATCATTCCTGATTCCCTTCTATCTCTCAATCTCTTTCTAGATGTATTCCATCAGCAAATGTCAGTTTCATTCTCAAAACATGCAGTCATTTCTCACTACTTCAATAACTACTATATAAGAATTACTTTCCTCTGTCAAAAGTAGGTGTTTTTAATAATTTGATATACTGCAGAACATTCAAATTTGGCCAATCAAGATGGCTCAGCATGTAAAAAAGGCAGCTGCTACTCAAGCCAGATGACCTGAGTTTGATCTCTGGAACAGAGATCTCTGAAAGAACAGAAAGTATGGAACCCATGAGAACTATAACTGAGCATTTAACCTCCCAAGTATGCACACAATAATAAAAAATTTTAAAATAAATAAAATCTGTTATCAAATGGCAATGACAATGCTTATTAATTTTATCAAACAAACCCAAAAAAGTTGAAACTCCCTAAAATACATATACTTCAGTATTATCTGGTAGTCAATAAAATGAGAAGTTTTAAATTTTACCAAGCAAAAGGGGGTGGAGAATACCCCCAGAAATAGATTACATAATGCTTTACTAACTTTGAATTTCCTCAACGCTAATGAAAAGGGGACAACGGCTGCAGAGAGACATTGGATAATGGAAAAGTCTGTTGAATTAAATCAACCAGTTTATTTCAAGGATGTGCTAACCTCACAATGGAAGCCAGGGGATGTGCTGCGTTGGGGAAGGGGTTTTGCTCTTGTCTCCACAGGAGAAGAAAAATCGTGGATACCATCAAAATTAATAAAGGTTCGGTTTGAAGAGGAGAAGCCCCTTGGAAAAGAAAAATAACAATTCATGCACAAGGATGGTGAACATACTGATGGTAAGAAACCTATAGTACGGGGGCAGGGTTCTTTTCTTATCCCCACAGGAAGACGCTCACCTTCAAAGGACCTGAGGGACCCTGCATACCTTGAATATTGATGAATTGAAACCAATTGCAACCCAACAAGGATCAGCATTAACATTGGGTAAGCTCGGTGAGTATAAAAAACAATTTTTGTATGTGTGTCAATATGCATTTCTTCATAGATATTCAGAGCTGGTTTCTTGGAGTTGGACTCTGGCCCAGTCCCTCTCCAATTCCAAGCTTGTTTATAAGAGATTTCTCAGAGTTTCTGTCTCAGGTTAGGAGTAAAATTATGAGACAGAATATTAATAACAATAATGTTGATAATGGTACCAATATATTTGCCTTCTTTGCCTTCATTCATATCTATGGTTGTTTTTAATGCACCTTTCATTGAAGATATGCACGTATACGTCTGTATGTGTCCTTGTAGATAATGCTTATCTCTCTCGCAACAAACGAAAAAATTTTTTTTTTCTTCAGTAATCTTTGCAGTTTCCAGGATGAAGACGGGGCCCCGCAACATCAACTCCAACTGGTTATTATGACGTCATGTTTTAGTAGCGCTAATATTTGGCCTGTTTTTTGGTACCAATTGCACAGAACACTTTTGAATGGTGCACATTTTTGACAACATTCTGGCCTCATTTTAAAAAAAAAAAAAAAAAAATTCAGAGGCTGGACACATTTTTCCTAGACGAAATGTTACCCTGGGTATTCTACCATCATTTGCTTTCACAGGAACCCCTGGGAAGAAAAGTCGCCCCTATGTCAGCTGGAAGCAATCTTGGATGACGACGCCCCCCCCCAACAAAGTTTACCCTCAGATTTAGGGACACTAATTGGTGGCTGGTATAGGGTGGTCGGGTTGTGGAAGGCTTTATATGGACTCAGGGGTATAAATTATGTGTATATCTATATGTATTTAAAAAAAAAGGGGGGGGGGAGGGAGGGATTAACTGGTGATCTGAAGGAATAATTGATTTTTGTGAGTTATTGTTTTTCTTCCTTTTTTTTTAAAAAAAAAAACTATATGAGTGTTGATTCTTGTATATTGATATATTGAACATTGTATGAGAGTATGATACTACCTCTGTTTGAAACAATTGTTATATTGACATTGTTTACCATATTGCACTGTACATTTCTACCTCAGATATTATTTATGTAAGGACCCTGTTTACATTTGGAAATCATTGTCTTCATTTTTTGCACAGTTGTTTATTCTATTAGTCATACAGTTACATAAGTGTTGAGAATTATATGTTGGTCATATTTATATTTAGGACAATCAGGTTTTTTAGACACATAGAGGTTGTATTTAGTATAGATAGCATAATCTTCAACCTCTTTGAAGAACTGTAGAACATGGCCTTTAATCTAACCTACAGTTTTGTATTTATGAGACACAATCACTCCTGGCAACAATGCTCTACTCCCGAGAGAACGTTGAGCACCAAAGACACTCCACTGGGAGTTTGTCTTCTACTTGGCAGAACTGGCCTTGGGGCAAAGAAAAGCCCATACCTCCATTACTGACTAAAGTACAAAATATCCATAAGTGGATAAAACAGAATTGTCTTATCTTGCCAAGACAGGATAGGATAGTTCTACTAAAGGTTCCTTGCCATTGTATAATGGTATGTCAGGTTTTTTCAGGCCTCAGCCAAAGTTGGTTGCCTCAACATTGCTATCAAGACTTCGTGTGGTTGCCCAGGTAGTCAATTGTCTCTGTCTTCTGTTGCACATTTTGGAAGTTTCTCGTTTGTGCTTCCTGGTTACTTTGATAATTTTACTCTCCTTCTCAGATCTTTGATGGGGTTGAAGATTAGATAATGGTAGCTACCTTCTAGATTATTTAGACTTCCCAAAGTAGAGTGATTAGAAAAATTCTTCGTTATATACTTCTCGCCTGATATTGTTTACTTTTTGTAATTTTATATGATCTGTTCCCATTGTATATAGTTGTATTTGGTTTCTGAATCTGTCTTATTTAGACAAAAGGGGGAGATGTTGGGGCAGCTGGCCCAATCCCTGCGTTCAGGGGCGTGGCTGCTCCAGCGGGGTAGCATTCCCCTTAAATAGGATTGGGGAGCCGGAAGGCGGGCCCGTTCGTTTGCGCTGCCCCGCGCGCGCTCACCTTCGGCTTCGCTGGACCCTTGGTTCTGTAAGTTCCCTTGTCTCCCCTTGTATTAAAATTGAGTAATTATAAAAGGACTATTTTTGGTTATTTCCAATCTTCGCCGCTTCATTTTGTATATGTGCAATGTATACACAAAGGTGTGTGGGTCTGTCTCTTTCCCTCTCTTTCTACCTTATTCCTTTGAGAGTTTGTGTCTGTGTAGGGTGGAAGACAACTTTAGGGAATTAGTTCTGTAGGTCCCAGAAATCATACTCAGATTCACAGCAAGCCATCTCATAAGCCTACATAAAAAGAAACAAAACTGAAAAAACCAGAATCTCACTCTGTATCCTTAGCTGCCCTGGAACTTGTTATGTATGTTGACCTTGAACTCACAGAGATTCACCTGCCTCTGCCTCTGCCTCCAGGATGCCAGAATTAAAGGCATGTACCACCAAGTCTATCTCACTAGCTCACCAAAATTCACCCCCAAAATAAGGCGAGTAATAGATGACAGTTGATACCCTGTTTTCGTCACTATACAATGTGCACATACTGAAATAATCATTCTATAACATATGCAATTATGTCAACAGAAAACGAATGATGTGACAGCGAGGAAGGAAGCAATGGCACGCTACCAACATCTACAAACTGCTAGGACGCTAAACTTTCCTCTTACCTCTCTAGTAGTCATCTCTAAGTCTCACTTGCTGGTTTGACTTGGGTGTACCAGCTCTCTGAATATTGGTAGCCCTTGGAGCCCTTTCCTACTTTAAATTGTATCTGAGTATTAAATTACACGGTATATGACTTTTAAACTCCAGACTCAACAGAGCCTGTTCAATATTTTTGCAAAGCCCATTCCTCCTCTGATCTCTTTAACTGTATTCAATCTCTGTAACTGTATTACCACCAGCTCCTCGAGTCAGAAACCTGGCAATCATCCTGAATTTTTTAGCTATCCCCAACTTTCAACCTAACCTAACACCAAAATTCACCAATAACTGGCTTATTATACCCCATCATTTTCAATTCCACTGCTACCAATGTTTAAAAACTTTTTTTTTTTTTTTTTTTTTTTTGGCCTAGGACACAGAAAAGACTTCTAATTTCTTGATCTGATGCGGGATAATTTTGTATTCTGTCAATTATGTTTTAAATAAATGCTGATTGGCCAGTAGCCAGGCAGGAAGTATAGGTGGGACAACCAAACAGAAAGTAGAGATGGGGCAATGAGAACAGGAGTATTCTGGGAAGAAGGAAGCTCTTTCTACAGTCCTGTCCAGACATCGAAGAAGGAAGATGTGACCTACCCAACTGAAAAAGGTACTGAGCCATGTGGCTAACATAGATAAGAATAATGGGTTAATATAAGTTACAAGAGTTAATAAGAAGCCTGGGCTAATGGGCCAATCAGTTTATAACTTATTAGACCTCTGTGTGATTTTCTTTGGGAATTACGGGCTATGGGAACTAGGCAGGACAGAAACCCCAACAAGCAGGCCCTCTTGTTACATTGGTCTATCTACCTTGTTTTCCCTCTAGGTTTAAATTATAGCCAAAAAAAAAAAAGTTCTAGACGATGCCATTTGTATACTTAAAACTATACTTTTTAAAAATCTCCTTTCAGGGTGAGGGCTGGAGAGATAGTTCACTGGTTTTATTGTGAGCAGGAGAGATTGCTTAAGGGTTAGGAGCACTGGCTGCTCTTCCAGAGAACCAAGGTTGAATTCCCAGCATCCACATGGCAGCTCACAGCTGTCTGTAACTCCAGTTCAGGGTGATTGGACACCTTTCAGGGCCAATGCATATAAAATAAAGTTAAATAAAATAAAAAGTAATCTCCTTTCAGATATAAAAGCTCTCAACCCCAAATGTAACTAATAACATGCTCAGCAGCACGGTAGAGTATTTTTATTATACACTGTGTAGAGGGAGCACGTACAAGTTCAAAATCAGACCCAGGACACTTTTGAATTTTCCTGTGCAAGCACAGGTTGTTGTCAGCGCTCGTGTGCTTGTTGAAAAGTGCACAGGATGGCACTTTACAGATTGTCAGTGCTTATTTTGATTGTAACTGCTCTTCTATATGGAGACTCAATGTTTCTCACTGCGCTGGTAATAGAGCAAGAGTCAACAAACAACCAAAAAAACAAATACTGGTAACACCTATGGTATTTGTGTTCTACATATCTTTTTCCTTCCATTAGAGCATATACTTACACTTTGTGTGGCACTTTCTTCCAATCTCTGCCCAGATTACTTCTGCTCCCAATCAATCAAAAGCACTAGGAATCAAATGCAGGGAATCAGGCTTGGTGACAAGCATCTTTACTCACCCAGCAATCTTGCTGTCCTCTAATATTCCATTTCTATAAAAGTTCTCTGTGGAAGAACTGAAACCCTCACTCACTGAAAATAGCAATGTAAAATGGTGTTGGGAGAGTTTGGTAGCTCTTCAAAGGTAAAGCAATTGCCATATGACCCTGACAATTTCACGCTTAGATACATACCCAAGACAAATGAAAATAGACACACACACAAATGTTTACAGCAGTTTTATCAGATGGATAGAGTCTGCCTACAATACCAACATCTATAGAGCAGAGGCAGGAGAGTCACTGAGTTCCAGAATGACTTGGTCTAGCATTAAGCAAGTTCTAAGTCCCAGATCAGCCAGCGCAACATGGTGAGATACTGTGTCCAGGGGGGAAAAAGAGAACTGGAGAGATGACTCAGTGGTTAAAAGCAGTTGTTGCTCTTGCAGAGAGGATCCAGGTTTGGGTCCCAGCACCCACCTGGTGGTTCACAGCCATCTCTAATTTCAGTCCCAGGGGATCTGATGCCCTCTTCCAACTCCACATGCACACACATGCAAACAAACACTCATACATATAAAAATAAAGGAAATATATTTTGAAAGTAATTTTAAAAAGAACTTAGTACTGATAATACTAAAACATTGATGAACCTTCAAAACATGCTAAATTGAAGTCAGTTCCATGAGACAATAGTGCACTATATTCTATCTTTATAAAAAGGCACATCTAGGTCAGCAAGATGTTTCAATGGGTTAATGGTCCCTTTGCCACCAAGCATGATGACCTGAGTTCTATCCTCTGGACCCATACAATGAAAGGAGAGAAATGACTTCCAAAGTTGTCCTCTGACAATGTTCATCTCTCATGCATACACACACGTAATGAAAACTTTAAGACAATATCTGTACATGACAGCAATTCACTACCAACACTTGGAGGCAGAAGCAGGTATGAAGATGAGTAGTTCAGGGTCACCCTGAGCTACACAACACCTTGTACCAGTGACACTAAGACAGGCAGATATGCCAGGCATGGTAGCCCATGTCTTGAATTCCCAGCACTCAGGAGGCAGAGGCAGGTGGATCTTTGTGTTTGAGGCCAGCCTGGTTCACAGAGTGAGTTCCAGGACAGCCAGGGCTACACAGAGAAACTCCACTTGTTGTTTTTGGGGGTTGGGGGGGCGATGACAAAAATCCAGGCAGATATATAGAAGAGAAACTTGTAGTTACTGCTAGGGCAAAGGGAGACTATGTGAGATAGGGAAGGACTGCTAATAGATACTGTGATGAAATATTTTTAAATCATATTATATATAGTGACTAAGCAGTCATATAACCATGTGGCTGTATTAAAAGCCATTCATTTGTACATTTCAGTTAATTTGCATTGATCCTCCTGCCTGCCCCTGGGTATTAGGATTAAACTTACGTACCATCATGCCTGACACTTCCCACAGGGTAATACCTTTCTTCTCCCCACCTTGGACAAAAGCACCATGCTGTACTGTAACACATTAGTTAACAGGACTCTTAAACTGTAAAATTCTTTTTTTTAAGACATGTCAAATTTATTTATATATATATATTTTTTATTAAAAAACTGTAAAATTCTTGAAGGAAAAAAATTGTCTTTTCCTTACCCCTAAGCTCAATGTTATTTTTAAAAAAAAAAATCTGATGGATCATACTTAAGTACTTCATGGAAGGAAGTCTTCTCTCACTTTATACAGAAGCAGAATATGAAAGGCCTGGATGGTAGTGCACACCTTTAATCCCAGGACTCAGGAGGCAAAGGAAGGCAAATCTCACAGAGATCCAAGCCAGCAAGAGCTACAAATGGAGACCCTGTCTCAAAGTAAATATAAAGAAATTCAATTAAAGGTTTGAGGGGTAGTAGGAGATTCCTCAGCAATTGTTGGTCTTGCAGAGGAATTGGGTTCAGTTCCCAGCACTGACATGGTGGCTCACAACCATCTGAACTCCAATTCCAGGGGATCAGACACCCTTTTCTGATCTCCATGGACACTGGGCATACACATACATGCAAGCAAAATAACTCAATATACGTAAAATATTTTTTTCATAGCAGAATACAGGAGCAGGGACACAGCTCAGTGAGTAAGAGCAATTGCTGCAGGCACCAAGATTTGAGTTTGAATGTAAAAAGCCAGACATGGCTATCTGTACCCAGAACCTCAACACTGGGACAGAGAGAGGCAGGTAGATATTAGGGCTCACTGGACAGGCAGTCTAGCTGAAATGACAAGCTTCTGGTTCAGTGGGAAACCCTGACTCAAGTGAATAAGACAGGCTGAAAGATTATGTTGCTTCCTCCTTTGACCTTCACATCCTCATATACATGCAACACACACACACACACGCACACGCACGCACGCGCGCACACACACACACACACACACACACACACACACACCTAGGTAAGTATTACTCCTGTACAAGTCCTTTTCAATTAGTAGATTCCATATTGCAAACGGATAATTTATTTGATATGATACTGCATGTTGACATAAGTGGTTATTCACTTGGGAGAAAACAAAGATGCATTCTTTATGTTCTTTAAAACAAACAGGCTGGGAGAGATGAGTACTGGCTTCTCTTCTAGAGGACCAATGATTACAAGTACCCATCTGGCAGCTCACAAGCATCTGAACCCCAGTTCCAGGGGATCATCCAACATTCTCTCTCTCCCGGCCTCCAGGAACCAGACACTCACGTGGCGCACAGACATACATGCAAGCCAAGCACCCATATTTATAAAATAAAAATTTAATAATTTTAACTTTAAAGTACTTGCCTAAGTATAACCAAAGACCTGGAGGCTCAACCTCTAACACTGAAAGCGTTGGTAAGAGAGCAGATGGAAAATTTATAACTTTTCTCAAAGATCAAACAAGCAAGGAAAATAAACACAGTTCTTAGCTGTACAGAAGCGACCCTGTTTTGTGATATGTTAGTTAACCTGTTTCTCAGAGTTGTCTCTCACATACACATGGTCCAAAGTGGAGAGAGAGGAAAAGAATTAAATACCTGGAGTGTCTCAGACATGGCAGTACACAGTTCTTATAAGAGACGCAGGAGTACTGGTACAAGTTAAAGACTAGCCCGGTCTATATAGCCAGTACCCAGGCTAGTCAGGTGGACACAGAACCAATCAGAAAAGAATATCTGTGAGGAGAAAGAAAAACTAAGGGAGATAGATTCCCTAGAACAGAAATTACATACAGTTGTGAGTCACAATGTTGGGAACGGAACCTGAGTTATCCGCACAAGCAAAAAGTACTCTTAACCAATTATCTCTGCAGCTCATTGAGAAAAAGCTTTTGAGTAACTCAGCAATCTTGTGCAACAATGCTTGTTAGGATAATTCTGAAATTCTTTTTTTTATTACATTTCATTTATTGTACAGGGGTAAGCATGCACATGCAACATCACGCATATGGATATCAGAGGACAACTGAAGGAGCTAGTTCTCTCCTTTCACCATGAGATAGATCCTTCAGGCTAGGTGGTAAGCACATTAACTGCCCGAGTCATTCCACCAGTCCAGATTTGCTGTTTTGTATTTAAAGATCCATTTTATCTTAAATTATATGTGTGCATGAGAGCAGGTATCTAGGCAGTCCAAAAGAAGGCATCAAATGACCTGGACTGGAGATGGTTGTGAGATGTCCAATGTGGGTGCTCCTCTGCTACAGCACTATGAGCTCTTAACCTCTGAGTCACTTTTCTGACACACACACGCATGTCTTAGTTTTTATTCTATTTGAGACAGGCTCTCTATACAGATATGGAAGGTCTGGAACTCTGGCTTTGAACTCACAAAGGTCTGTTTGCTTGTGCCTCCCAAGGGCCTGTGCCATAACACCCAGGTACTTTTAGTTTTTTAAAAGATTTATTTATTTTATTTATGTGTGTGTGTGTGTGTGTGTGCGCGCGCGCGCGCGCGCGTGCTTTTTCTTCATGTATGTCTAGGTACCATCTGTGTACATCACAAGAAGAGGTCAGAAGAGAGTGTATGCTGCCTGGAACTGTGAGCTGCCTGCCGTGTTGGGGGCGGCGGGGAGGGGGAGATGACGACAGGGATGACTGGATATCTAACCTGGGTCCTCTGCTCGGGGAGGGGGAGATGACGACAGGGATGACTGGATATCTAACCTGGGTCCTCTGCTCGGGGAGGGGAGATGACGACAGGGATGACTGGATATCTAACCTGGGTCCTCTGCTCGGGGAGGGGGAGATGACGACAGGGATGACTGGATATCTAACCTGGGTCCTCTGAAAGAGCAGTAGCACTCTTAACCACTAAGTCATCTCTCCAGCTCCCACTTATGGCTTTTTGTTGTTTTTTTTTTTAACAGTAATAAATTAACAGTGTAAACTTTAGAATTGTATATGACATGATCTAACAATTAACTGGCTTTTTTTTTTTTTTCAGTAGACCAGGCTGGCTTCAAACTAGAAGATCTGCCTACCCCTGCCTCCTAAGTGCTGGGATTAGAGGCATGTGCCCTTTAAACCCAGCACAATGAACTGACTTTAAAAATTATTTTTAACTCATAGACGGTGCACCTAAGAAATACTTGCTAATGCAAACAAAAGCTTTACCTTGTCCTATAATTACTTTTCTTCCTTAAAATTAAACATATATACACATAAATAAATAGCTTAAGCTTCTTCAATAAAAAAGCAATTGTTCATTATTATTTATCTCTTTCTGCATCTAAACATTAACCTCCCAACCTGTTATCACGTAGTTGGATATGAAATCACTACTTGTTTGAGATATTTATCTTCAGATCGTCTCTGAAAACATATACTAATATTCACCCAGTGGTTATTCTATATGATTGACTCAAGCCCTTTGAGACCTATTTTTCAAATATTAATTATTCATTTCTTCTTTTCAAAGACAATCTTTTAAATTTCTTGCATTTGCCCTATTGGGCTTAGTCAGGAAATATTTAAACTCTGGAGTTTTCACTTTCAGCAGAAATGAATTAGGAAGTCCACCATTTACACTAAGAAGCCAAAACAAAACTAATTTAGAATTGATACACTGTCCTCCTTAAAACAAACAAAACTGAGACTAGGTATAAAATACAGAAAAAAAGAATAAAATGCAGAGCCAAAGATTAAGTCAACAACTCATGCCTTATTTACTATGGAACTAAACATACGATATGAACAAAAGATAGAAACCATAGTTATGAAGATGGCTCAGAGGGTAAATAAAGGCCCTTGAAGCTAACTAAGCCCGATAACCTTTTAAGATAACAGACTTCTGAAAGTTGTCCTCTGAATTCCACACGTGTGTGAGTATTCACACAAAAAGACACTAAATTCTTATAAAGAAAGAAAACGATGAAATATTAACTGTTTGTGGAACTGGCAATCATCTCCACTATAGCATAACTGCCAGCCATTTTAGTGGGAAGTATTATTTAACAATCACTTGAGGTCAGGAAAACCAGACCCTCTGAGCAAAATGGCAAGATCCCATCTCAAAAAACAAAAATTAGGCCGGGCGGTGGTGGCGCACACCTTTAATCCCAGCACTCGGGAGGCAGAAGCAGGTGGATCTCTGTGAGTTCGAGGCCAACCTGGTCTACAAGAGCTAGTTCCAGGACAGGCTCCAAAGCCTGTCTCGAGAAATAAAAAAACAACAAAAAAATTAGGGGGGCTGGAGAGATGGCTCAGTGGTTAAGAGACCTGGCTGCTCTTCCAGAGGTCCTGAGTTCAATTCCCCGCAACCACATGGTGGCTCACAACCATCTGTAATGAGATCCGGTACCCTCCTCTGGCCTGCAGGCATACATGGAGGCATAATGTTGTATACAGAATAAATAAATAAAATCTAAAAAAAAAAAAAAAAACTAGGCTAAGTATGATGATAATCCCAGCATTCCGGAGGTTGAGGCAGAAGGATCAAGTTTAAGACAAAACTTAAGTTAAATAGGCAAGTCTGAACTAAGAATGAGACCCAAATAAATAAATTTAGGCAAATGAATAAATTCTACTTTAAGAATAACCACTTAAAATGTCAGTTTTCTGAAACATCTTCTCACTCAAGGGCAGCATTTACTTTCATTTTCTTGCTTTTGTTTACCATGGGTTGTAAGGTAGGTAACAAAACCAAAAGTACCAACTCCCCAAGCACCCATACATAGTGCTCACAATGAGATTTTCAAAATCAAAACAATGTATTTCATTCTTGTAAATAGCAAGTTGCCTTGAGACTGAACAATTCAGCTCTCATTCAATGTCTCCAATGCCAACTCATTTTTCTGTGTAATTGGATTCCACTAGAAAATGGTTTTTAACATCTTGTCAGTATGACTAAAACAATAAAAAAGTATCAACATATTATTTGTCACTTGCGAATGTGATAAAGCTGACACGCTTTTCTGATTAATCAGCAAACATCTAAGAGCAGTCATGTGAATTTCTATTCACCTCAGTTTTTTCTTAGATGGTAGAGAATTCCCTACTGACAAAATAGAAATAACTGGTATAAGTGATTTAATTCCAACTATCATCAGATAGAATATTTAAGAGTTATAATAGCCTATCTATGGAGAATGATTTTCAACATAAGAAGAGATGGCTGTAGTTAAGAGCACTGGCTGCTCTTCCCAAGGACTTGAGTTCAGTTCCCCAGTACCCACAAGTACTATGGAGTTATCTCTATAACTCCAACTCCAATTCCAGGGGATTGGACACTACTTTTGGCTTACACAGGCACACAATATACAAGTAATAAGGATTACACACAAGTAAAACATCCATACACATAAAACTTTCCTTAAAATTAAAAAATACTCTGGTGTGGTGGTGCACACCTTTAATCGCAGCACTCAGGCGGCAGAGGCAGGCAGATCTCTGAGTTGAAGAACAGCATGGTCTACAGAGTGAGTTCTGGGACAGTCAAGGGTACACAGACAAACCCTGTTCTGAAAAACAACAACAAAAAAAGAATAAGAGGGAGGGAGGGAGGAAAAAAGATTTCTGAGGCAAGCATGGTAGCACATGCCTATAATTCCAGCACTTGGAAGATCAGGAGTTCTAAGTTTCAGGCCAACCCCAGTTACATGAGACCCTATCTACAAAATAAACAAATCTAAAACATGGAATATAAGATTGGTAAGTTCCAAGATGACCAGTAAGTAGAGAAGCTAATACCTTAATACAAAGAAAGAGAAACAGGAGTGGGAAAGTAGGTCAGCTGATAAAGCGCTTATTTTGCAAGTATGAAACCCTGTGTCTGACTCCAGTACCAGTGTATAAACTGCCAAGTATGGGGTCTGCTTGTAACCTCAGTGCTAGGGGTATATGGCAAGAGCTAGTAGGTCCCTGGAGCTACCAGCTAGCCAGTCAGCCTCACCTACTAGCTGAGGCCAGGCCAGTAAGACCCTCTTTGAAAGACAAGATAGACAGCAACTGAGAGGAATGATACTTGAAGTTGTCCTTGGGCTTCCACACACTAGAACACACAGATACATGCACTCATATGCACGTGTCCACATAAAGAAACATAAACAAGTAATAGCTACTCTGAGAACAATTATAAGAACTAGCAGCATAAGTCAAAACAAAATTATAAGCTACTACAATGAACACTGCCCTTTTCTGTGGAAGGGTGACACAGGAGACCTTACAGAAGACCACATTAAAGCTCTATAGTGCCTTTAAAATACTCAGACTGGGGATGGAGAGAGAGCTCAGCAGTAAAGAGCACTAGCTGCTCTTGTAGAGGACCACAGTTTAGATGCCAGCACCCTCTTCACCCTTTTCTGGTCTCTCTCTCTCTCTCTCTCTCTCTCTCTCTCTCTCTCTCTCTCTCTCTCTCTCTCACACACACACACACACACACACACACACACAAATAATAAAAAAATCTTAAAAATAATAATTCTTTAAAATACTCAGAACAACAAACAGCAATAAGGTTATTTTTTGGAAACTGCCAACATACAGTCAGACTTCTCCACTATGCCCAAACACACTGGCAGAAATGGAAGTGACCAATTCTTATTAGCAAAGCACACAGTAAACCTTAGTGAAATGTTACTGTACCCCAATGTTGTCATCAAAATCAAACCAAATTAATAAGACCAGGATTAATAAACAAAGCAAAGCAACGCCAGGGTGATTTTCGAGGGAAGAAAGCATGTGGCAAGTCTGTTGGCTTAGTCTTGAGCATCTCAGAGGGAGAAGCTGCCACTTGTTGGGCTTTCTCAGGGGCGGTGTGTGAAGAGGGAGGGGGAGAGGGAGGGAGAAGGAGAAGGAGAGAGGGAGAGGGAGACAGAGAGAGAGAGAGAGAGAGAGAGCGCCAAGACAGAGCTTCCACCTAAACACTTAGCATAAAGCCAATATCCTGCAAGATATTTGAAAGTTCTGCTATGTATTGTGTAAGACACAATGTAAAAACAGGACACAATCCTTTTCTATTCCTGTTTTGTTTTGCTTTGCTTTGTTTGAAACAGGGTCTTGTCTGGGTCCTTTTTCATTACTGCACCTTAAGAAACTTGAACCATTTTTTGTGATTTTTAAGTATTTATTTTGTTTTTGAGATAAGATCTCGATATGCTGCCTAGGTTGACCTCAAACTCAAGGTAAGCTTAAGTGATCCTCCTATGTAGTTCATGGTGGCTCAGTCTCTTAATTCCAGGACCTAGAAGGCAAAAGCAAGACAACTTGCATAAATTTGAGGCTAATCTGAGCTACACAGTGAATCCCAGGATACTGCTCCTTCCAAAATTAGTTTTGAAGTATCTGAAATATATAAGGGGCAAAGCACGTAGAAACACACACACACACACACACGCACACAGCATATAAAATGGATGAAATAACACCACGGACACACCCATTAGGCATTGGAGAAAACATCAAACTTCACAAATACATAGCTTTTCTTTCCGCATAGCTTTACAAAGGCCATCCCAATACAAAATAAGAGATGGGATGGAGAGCTAGTCCAACACTTGTAAGAGCACTTGTTGCTCTTGCAGAGGACTCTGGTTCCTTCTCAGCAATCGCAGAGTAACCAATCCGGATCCAAGACCCTCTTCTCACCTCATGAACACCAGAACACACACGGTATACATGCATATATACAGGCTAAGCACTCATATACATAAAATGACATAAATCTAAAAGCAGACAAAATACTTTTACTAAGATCCTACAGTCTATTCTGTTAAAATGCCTTCTCCAAAATAAGTTAACTGTCTTTCTGAATCATCTGCTCTTTTAAAAGTACTCTTAATTATTTTTAACTTTTAATTTCACAGAGAGTCAACAAATGATTTCTCAATTTTACATCCAAAAGTATTTTTGCCTTTATATACACCTCAAAATGGCATCAAGACCTTTTTATACCAGAAAAATATAGTAATGCCATCCTGGAATCAAAAAACCAAAGCATGCTAGGCCTGGTAACAAACATACCACAATGTTTGCTTTCATACATCAGATGCATGTGTTTTGTTTTGTTTAAGACACAGTCTCACTATACTTGGGTCTTACTACACTCGGCAGACAAAGATGCCTTTGAACTCAAGAAGATTCACCTGCTGCTGCCTAGCAAATACTGGGATTAAAGGCATGCTCCACCACACCCAGCATGAAGGCATTTAAAAACAAAAACCATTACTTTTCATACATGTGTGTGGCACCTAGATGAGTTCATCCAAGAGCTTGCAGAGTCCAGAAGAAAGTGCTGAGTTCCCTGAAACTACAGTTAAGGGCAGTTGTGAAGCGCCATGAGTACTGAGAACCAAACCTGGTCTTTTGGAAGACCAGGAAGTGCCCTTAACTGACAAGCTATTTCCCTCAGCCACTGAAAACACTTTTAAATATATAACCTTACATACAATACATACAGTTTTATAGCTTCCTAAGAATGGACAGCAACATAATTGAGTAAACACATTTGTTTCAAAAGCCTGCAGCGGACCTGATCCCAAACCATGCAAAGACGAAGGAGACAACAACTCCACAAAGCTGACTTCGGACATCCATATGTACCATGGCAAGCACACCCACCCAACATAGAAATAAAACTTTAATTAAAATAATAAATCCTATTAAAAAGCTTTGCAATTAAGTTGCAAATCTCAATTTCTCCTTCTAGTCTGGAGAGTCATCAATATTATGCAAGTCATAAATTCAACTGGAATAAAATCTCTAGAACAGCATAGACTACATATTGTTCATCTTAAGTGTTATTGATGTAGGAGTAATGAAACATACAAACTAAACTAACGAAAATAACAAAACTAAACATTTTTTGTTAAAAGAATGGGGGGAAAAGAACTTTGAATTATCAGTCTCAACATACAATGAGAATATAAAGGTGTTGCAAAACAAGCCAAAGGTGCTGATGCTACATTACTTATCATTATGAAACAGAACTCACAGATGTTTACCCACTACAGAAATACATTCTGAGCAGATAAATCCTTTTTTCTTTTGGTTTTATTGAGAACACCTCACTCTACAGCCTAAGTTGGCTTAGAACTCACTACACAGGCCAGGCTGGCCTTGAACTCATAGAAATCTTCCTGCCTAGGCTTCCCTAAATGCACAATGCCTGTCTTGAGGGCAAATTTAAACCCTGGCCTGGTGGTCACACTCTAACATCTCTCCTCAAAAACAAAATTCAAGTGGAAACTGGGCGTATCAAGTTCAGAACAAACACGGTTCTATGGTTACAACTCAAGTTCCTCAAGGTAAATACGTATTAGATGGGTGCAGAGGCAGGCGGATCTCGGTGAGTTTGAGCTCACCCTGGTCTACACATCGAGTTTCAGGACAGAAAGGGCCACACAGTAAGATACTGACTCAGAAAAATCAAAAGTATTTACATAATTCATGTGATTATACTGATGCTCATTTTTTAATGTAAGGTCTCTATTTTTTTAGAGTCTTGGGATAAATTATATATATAAAACAATCTAAGCACCATTAATCTAGATTAAGAAACAAACTAATAATAAGACTTGAATTAGTTCAAAGATTCTTTCCTCATATTCATAGAGGGGATCCTTACTACAAAATTAGCCTTTCGAATAATTCCTATAGTCCAGCCAAGAAGTTCCAATATCCAAAAGGCACATATCAATAATTTAGATTCCAAAAACAGTTTACTCATAAATGCCAAAAGAAACTGCCAAAGAAGCCAGGCAAGTTGGCTCATGCCTGTAATCCCCAGAAGGCTGTGGCAGGAAGATTACAATCCTCAAATTTGAGGGCAGCCAGTTTGAGCCACAGAGAGCTGCCCTGTTTCAAGACGACAAAAGGAAAATGACGCACACCATCCTGCTGCACACCATCCTGCTGCACACCATCCTGCTGCACACCATCCTGCTGCACACCATCCTGCTGCACACCATCCTGCTGCACACCATCCTGCTGCACACCATCCTGCTGCACACCATCCTGCTGCACACCATCCTGCTGCACACCATCCTGCTGCACACCATCCTGCTGCACACCATCCTGCTGCACACCCCCCTGCTGCACACCATTCTGCTGCACACCCCCCTGCTGCACACCATCCTGCTGCACACTGCTGGGTGATGCACTCTTGTGTCCTTTCACAATGAAGTGAGCAGCCAAAATTCCTTCTACATTAAATGGGCTTTAAAAAAAATTTTTTTAAAGATGTGTGTGTGTGCGCGCGCGCGAGTGCATGTGCGTGCACACCAGGGCTATATGCAGACATTAAAAGAAGGTAGCAATACCTTGGAGCTGGAGCTATAGGCGGTTATGAGCCACCTGAAGTGGGTGCTGGGAACTGAACTTGGGTCCTCTGGAAGAACAGTATATGCTCTTAACCACTGAGCCATCTCTCCAGCCCCTTGTCTTGTTTTCTAAGATAAGGTCTCTTGTAACCCAGGCTGACTTTAAACTTACTATGAAGCACAGGCTGGGTTTGAACTCATGATCCTCCTGCCTCAGCTTCCAGAATGCTGGGATTACAGGTGTGAGCCACCACACTCAGACTGAATAGGCTTTTAATGAAGGTTTCATGATTTCAATTCCACATGGATTCACTTGTTCTCTCAATAGGCTCATACGCACCCCAAGCTATTACACAGCTAATCAACAGATCGCGGTTATTCTTACCCCAAGACAGGGATCGATTATTAAGTATCCAATAATTTTGTTGTTGTTCAATGAGTCAAAGAAGATCCTTTCTCTTGTAGATATAAAGCTAAGCTGCCCAGATGGCAGTGTGGCTCAGTGGTAGAAAGCTTGCTAGCAGGTTTAATCAACCAGATGCCCCCCCAAAAAAACCCAACCAACAACAAACAAAAGCCACACAAGTACAAATTAGGCTGTGAAAGCATTTCAGTTATCAAACATACACACTAAACTATCAGAAAGGCTCTGCTTGCTGTGTGAACACAAAACAGTTAAAATACCTATTTGATATAAGTCAGACAGGCAAGGACAGTATATATTCCACACGTTTGGCACTTTAGGCTCTCACAAGCATAATCTAACCATATGCCTCCTTTCCAGATACACTTAGATTTGCCAATAACAATCTCCTGAGGCACTATGATATGGACAAAACATTACTAAGCTAATAATCAAAATATCTTGTAGTCCCAACTTTGCCACTAATTTAACATGTGACCTTGGAAGAGTACTTCTTCACGCCCCAAATTCCTACTTTCCTATCATTTTCAGAGCTCTAGGATTACAGAGAAACTGAAAGCATTCTGAGTATAAAAACCTTATGCTAACATAAGCACTACTATATCCACATGGCCTTATTCTCGGCCTGATCACTCCGAGGATGATGTTCTGGGCTTTCATATTTACACAACTGAGTATTCAAAGACACAAACTACGTCGTTTCCTCCCTCCCTAGTCCTAGCAAGCATGCTGTATGATCTAGTAGGCGAAAGTACGTGTACGCTATCGACCTCGAGGACAAGTCCCAACATTTGTTTTAAAAAGGGAACTCCATTGCACTTCCACAAACGCAGTCAACTCCTGAGCACTTTCCACCTTTGCTCACACACACACACACAAACACAGCAGCTATAACCAACAGACCATCTGGTCCTGAGGACCATTTCTTTCCAAAGTACAAAGTAACCAGTGACATTTATTTATTAAACTTATTAACAGATCAGTATGTCATGTCTGCACATAGTTCCGCCTTCAGAGAACACCACAATCTTATACAGGTAAACTACCCTCTGAAGATCATCTCCCTGGCCACTTCTGTCCCTTAAACAGACAGACATAAACTGGATCTTGGGAGATGCTCCAATCAGGCCTACTACAAAACTAACCTGTCAGGGGCACAGCCGACTCCGCCTCCACTCACTTACTTTCCCCGTCCCCCTCCCCCAAACGAAGCGCCCGCCGGTCAGGGACACCCCGCCTAGAGGGACTTCCCGGTAAGCTCAGGATCCCTTTCCCTCCTCTCCCCTCCCCCATCCGCACCCCGCTCTCCCGGAGGTCCAGGTCCGGGAGGTGACAGTGGATCCCTGGAAGCCAAGGAGAGAGAGAGCACTTGGGCCTTCAAAGGCCTGCTCGCACCGCACTACTCACCGTGCGAGGCCGAGAGCGCCGAGCGCAGGCAAGTGGGAAGAAGGGGTGGCAGCCTGGCGCCTCGGCTTCTCCGGGTCCACGCCGTAACCCTCCCGCTGTCAGGAGGCGGCCAGCGGTAAGCGGGCCGGCGGAAACGCCAGAGGAGAAGCCAAAGGCGTAGGTCGGGAAGGGGAAACCGAGGGAAGGCGGGTCCGGCAACCGAGACCGGGATCGTCTCCCCCTCCGCAAAGCGAACCCAAAATGGCGGCGGGAGCGGCGGCGGCGGCGGCGGCGGCAGCGGCTCTAGGGAGGGAGGGAGCGTGCGAGCGAGCGAAGGGCGCCTTGTGCCCCCCCCCCCCCGCCTCCCACTCCTCCCTCCGCGCGCTCTCCCCGCCGTCCTCCCCCCCCCCCCCACCCGTCTCCGGACGCGCAGCGCGCACGCCCGCCGGCAAGCTTCCGAGTGTGTCTGGACTGGGCGCGAGCTGCGCCCTCCAGCCGCCGCCTCCCGCCGCCCCGAGCCGGCAACACCGACGCGCTCGCTTCGAGGAGCCCGCTCGCGCGCTCCCGGCGCCCGCTCGGCCCTCACGCGTACCTTCGGCGGCGCGAGCCCGAGCCTCCTCCGCCTCCTCCGCCTCCTCCTCCGCTCGCCTCCCTCCCTTCCCCGCCCCCACGGCTACCAACGGCAGCCACGGCCGCCGCCGCCTTCGCCCCCACCCCTCGAGCGTGCGCCTCCCACAATCCCCCCCGCGGGACGTTCCATTGCGCGCGGCTGCCGGGGCGAGGGAGAAGAGGCCTGGCCACGGCGGGTGCGGCTTGCCACGGCGACGGGACTCGCTGGCGTAGAGAGCGAAGAGACCTGGGCACCGACCTCCTGGGACCGGCCGCCGCCGCGCCGAGGCTTGCTGCCCGCTTCCGGCTGCAGGGCGGGCGGCGCGGTGCCCCTCCGCTGGGCTGTGGTTGGAGCCGTGGCGACTGCGCGCTGGGTAGCTTCCTGCCACACTCCCGGAGTTGGCTTCACACTCGCCGGACGGGAACCTCGGATCCGGCTGCTGGCATTGTGTGCCGGGCACCGCAGCGGGAGTCCTGGTGGTGGACTCGATGGTGAGGGGACTGAGCCGCCCAGGGGATGCGGTGATGGAGGGAAAGGAACGTGTACCCGAACCGCCCCGAGGTTAGGAGTGAGGCCAGCGGAGTAGGCGACCCTCAAGAGGGGGGCATCCTCTAGACCCAGGGCTGCGGACCTGGGAGGAAGAACTGGCGCGGAAGGTCTGTTTTTATGTTAACGCAATTTAACGTAAGAGTTCAAACGGGTGCCTAGCCTCAACGGTGTTTGTGTGCTCTGTGCGCACTTGAAGTCTTAAAGATTATACACACTCGGTTTTCAGCTGGAAACCTGATGTAAGAGCAGGGTTCTCAACCTTCCTAACGCTGCGACCCTTCAGTACAGTTCCTCATGTTGTGGTGAGCCCCAGTCGTAAAAATTCTTTTCGTTGCTACTTCATAACTTTAATTTTGCTGCTGTTATGAATAGAAATGTAAATATATGATATGCAGGATATCTCATACGACTCCTGTGAAAGGATTGTGTGGACCCCCGGTTAAGAAACGCCTTTAGAGACTGTAGAAACCATACACTTGGAATTTGTTTCTGGACTTGATCTTTTGTGGCCTTCGAGTTGTTTTTCTAAGTTACTTATGGGATACTGGGCGGAAAAATTAGCTAACCCCAAAATATGCCTCCAGGGTTGCAGTATGAATTAATGAGATAATGTATATAAAGTAGAATTAGCTCCGAGGCACGGGAAAAGGCAGAATATTATCGTTACCATTTACAGTGCTGTTGATGTTGATAAGACTTGTAGGTGTAATTGGTAGTTTGTGTTATGTTCAAACTGTTAGTTAAACAAAGTCTATGGCATTCCTTGACTGCTAATATTTGTTTCTCAAAACTGCTCTGACATTTGATGACTGAATTCAAAACTATGGGATGTTAAAACCCCAATGTTTGGTTTACCAAATTTTAGTATCCCACAAAAAGCAAAACAAAATTTTTGAGGAACGAGCTACTTCAGTTTCCCTTCTTATATGGAAATTCCTGCCTTTGTGATTTGGGAGAAGTTTAAATATTACTATATTCCATTCATCTCCAAGACCCATTCAATGAAAATTCAAACCGTCTTTTTGGGGGTGGGCATTAGGGTATCTTTAGAGTGTCTTTTGAGACAGTCTCTTTAGCCCTGACTTGCTTGGGCCTCTGACAGTCTTCTGTCTTAGGCTTCCTAGTGTCTGGATTACAGGCATGAGTCCACGCCTGGCTTTCAGATGACCTAACATTCCCCTATTACCTGTATGGGTCAGGATTTGTCTTCATGTTTTCTTCTTTGAGTTAAAAAAAAAAATCAGCCTTAATTACCTTGCTGTGTAACTACTTTTGCTAACCAAGCTCTAGCTGATTAATGGAGTCCAACTAGATTTATATTCATCTTTCTTTAATAGCTTCATGTATGCAACTTTGTATGGGCGTGTGCTTGCACGCGTGCAGACTGACTTCTTTACAAGTTTTCATAGTCTGTTTCCGAGTAAATGGCAATGTTAAAATCAGTGTCAGCTACTTATGTGCTAGAACTAGCCATGCTAAAGGCTGTGTTTCAACACTTAGGAAGTGGAGGCAGGAGGATCAGAACTTGAAGGTCATCCACAGCTATACAGCAAGGTTTTGGCCAGCCTGTCTCAGAACAGCAGCAAAGGATGGAGGGAGGGAAAGAAAGCTCAAGATTGAAAAGCATAGATAGAATACCATACTAGAAGAATGCATGTTCCTGTTTAATCCTTACAACAACACTCTGAGATAATCTTATCTTCATTTTTCAAGTGAAGAAGCTTAAACCCACAGAAAACTGTAACTTGATCTTTAGACTGTAGTTGCCTGTCTCTTAAAAACATAACTTTTCCCTATGCCATGCTACCTTCATAGTAAGATTTATTTTATTATTTTTATTTTGTGTGTATAGATGTTTTGCCTGCATGTGTGTCTGTGCATCACATGTGTGTCTGTGCATCGTGGGGGAGGGAGGCATTCATGTACAATAATCCCAGAAGCAAGAAGAGGGTGTTGGGTTGTGAACCACCATGTGGGTGCAGGGGATGGAGCCTGGATCCTCGGGGAAGCAGCAGCGTTCTTGACTGCTGAGCTGTAGCAGTCAAGCTCCAGCCCCCGTAGCAAATCTTCTTAGCAGCTGCATAAGCCTGAAAGCCTTTTAAGTGTTCATTTATATTGCAAATACAGAAAATTTTGTACTTTGATGATACACTTAAATCCCACTGTAGTCTGTAACAAGTCTTTCTGTTCTACTAGCCAGTCCCAAATAATGACACAGAGACTTCCTATTAATTATGAAAGCTCATCCTATAGCTTAGGCTTGTCCCACTAGCTCTTCTAACTTAAATTAACCCATATTTTACAATCTATGTTCTATCACGTGACTTTTTACCTTTCTTTTATTCTGTACCTCTGACTTGTTCTGCCTCTCCTGGCATCTCCTCTGCTTGCCTGGACCCATCCCCAGTTCCTTTCTTTGCCGGGAAGTCCCACCTGTTCTCCCTGCCTAACTGTTGGCCGCACAGCTTTTTATTAAACCAATCACAGTGGCGCAGTCTTTACATGGGGTAATCAGATACCTCACAACAGTGACCAGTCTTTTACCCTCAGGTTCAATGCTGTAATGGGATTGACTTCTCTTTCAACCTCCACCTTAGTGTTTTCGGGGGGAATGGGCAGTTTGGCTTGTTTTGCTTTGGGTTTTTTGTTTTGATAATGCTAGAAATGAAACCCAGGGTCTCAGAATTGATTTGGGAGAAGTTTAAATATTACTATATTCCATTCATCTCCAAGACCCATCCAATGAAAATTCAAACCGTCTTTTTGGGGGTGGGCATTAGGGTATCTTTAGAGTGTCTTTTGAGACAGTCTCTTTAGCCTGTCACCTCGTTGACTGGGTGGTGGTGGCGCTACACAGAAGGCAGAGGCTACACAGAGAACTCCTGGGTGGGGGAGGGCACCTCATGGGATGGATGAATCTTCAGCTATTGAACCAGCAGAGATAAGAGTGACTGGGCTGAGATGGCTCAGTGGGGGAAGGAGCGTGCTACGAAAGGCTGGTGGCATTAGTTCGATCCCCATAATCTGTGTTAGGGAGGAAAGGACTGTTTCCACAGAGTTGTCCTCTGAGATCCGCTCAAACCCACACATACATGCACACTAAAAATAAAGGAGTTTGTTGTTGTTGTTGTTGGCTTTTTAACATACATAAACCAGGCATGGTGGCACATGTCCTTAATCCGAGATTTGGGAGGCAGAGGCTGATGGATTTCTGTGAGTTCCAGACTAGCCAAGCCTGTCTATGAGGTCCTGTCTCAAAAGCAAAAATAGACAACCTACAACAATAACCCCCAAAGAACAACAATGATAGGATGGACAGAATAATTTCCCACATAATATAATTCTGCTAGATTATGTAATCTATATATCACATAAAAATGATGTAATAAATAAAAAGCTACAAATAAGATTGTGGCTGTTTATTCAAAGACACAGAAAACTCCAAATTGCAATGATGTAATGTGAGCAAAATGAAGTTGCAGATTTCAAAAACAGGAGAGATCCATGAGTCAGGCAGCCTGTAGGCACTGGGAGGGGAAGGTAAAGTAACAGCAAGGGCTGTCTGGAGCTTGTGGAATGGCAGCCCTGCCCCGATTCAGATTTTTCAATATGATTTTATTTTCTGCTTATCTAGTTGTTGTTTTGAGATGAGGTCTCACTGTGAAGCAGCAGGTAGCCTGGACTTTGCTGTGTAAAGCAGGCTGCCTTGAATTTACAAAGTACTGGCTCAAAGCCATGCATCACCACACCTAGCTGTCCTTATAATTATTTCAAATGATTGAAAATGTAATTTGGAGGGGGCTGGAGAGATGGCTCAGTGGTTAAGAGCATTTCCTGCTCTTCCAAAGGTTCTGAGTTCAATTCCCGGCAACCACATGGTGGCTCACAACCATCTATAATGGGGTCTGGTGCCCTCTTCTGGGCTGCAGACATACACACAGACGGAATATTGTATACATAACAAACAGATAAATATTTTTTAAAAAAAAGAAAATGTAATTTGGAGCCAGGCCTAGTGGCTCACACTTGTAATCCCAGCATTTGGGAGGCTGAGGCAGGAGGATTGCCAAGAATTCAGGACCAGTCTGCATCCAATATGAAACCCTGCCTATGAGTACATAAAGCAAACAAGCAAGCAAGGTGGGCATGTCTTTCATTAGTAGAGCCTTGTTCTGACACATACAAGGCCCTGAGCCGATCCCTGACAGTACTACAATACAAGCCAAAACAACATAATTTACTGTAGGTTGACTGAGACAGGGTCTCAAATAGTGTAGGCTAACCTTGAACTTGCCTCCACCTCTCCGGTGCTGTGATTGCAGCAGGCACCACTACACCTGGTTTATGCAGTGCTGGGGAGGGAATCTAGGAGTCTGTGATTGGTAGGGAAGCACTGTACAAGCTGAGCTACTTGCCTGGCCCTTGGTGTGGCTTTGTGGTTTTTGTTTTTTGGTTGGGGGGAGGAGGGCTTGGTTTTGTTTTTTGAGACATGGTGTCTCTCAGTACCCCAGGCTAACATGGAACTCACATTGTAGCCCAGGCCAGTGTGGATCTCACAGCAGTACTCCTGTGGCCGAGTCTGTCCTGGAACTCGCTCTGTAGACCAGGCTGGCCTCGGACTCACAGAGATCCGCCTGTCTCTGCTTCCCAAGTTAAAGGTGTGTGCTACTATGGCCCAGCTTAATGAAGACTGTAAAGCCCAAGAGAATTAAGTAGAAGAGGTAACACATTAGATAGAGCTATGCTCCAGCCTGTGAGTGGTGAAGGGTTTGTCCATGGGCTTGAACCCACACTCTGAGCTGCCGCCTTGCCCCATAGCAGCTGCCTCCACCCTAACCTGCAGTGGTGCTCACAACCACCCATGATTGAGACATGGGAACCAGGCATGCATGCAGTGCCCTTGCAAACATGCAGGCAAAACACCCATAGACATAAGATGAAAATACATCTTTTATTAAAAATATTCTGTGTTTTGCATGTATGTCTGGTACACATGGAGTCTAGAAGGGGGCACCCAGTCCCATGGCACTGGAATTACAGACTGTTGCAAGCTGCTGTGTAGTGCTGAGCTTCGAGCCTGAGTGCATTGTTGCTGCAGCAAGTGCTCTTAACGCTGAGCCGTCTCTCCAGGCTGGTTCGTGTGTTTGTTCATGGTATTTACTGGCATTGGTACAACTCTCTTGTTACTGATTTAATAATTTGTGTTTGTAACAGGTATAAAGTAATAATTACCAAGAGATTTCATTTAGTTATTCAGTCAGTGCTATGTAGCGGTGGTTACATTGAAGTACAGGAAGAATTTGCTTTCCATAAATTCAGTCACCCAAGGTCAACAATAGGGCTATTGAGATGACTCAGCAGGTAAAAGAACACTTGTTGCTCTTACAGAGGACCTGGTTCAGCTTCCAGCACTCCCATGTGGCTCACAACCATCTATAACTCCAGTTCCAGGAGATCCAGTGCCCTCTTCTGATCTCTGTTAGCATCAGGTACAAATATAGTACATATACATATATGCAGTTAAAGCATTTGTAGACATAAAAAAGAAAATAAATCTTAAAAAACTTCAAGGTCAACCATGGTCCAAAATTATAGCAATGAGCAGTTTGCAAATTTGAATGCCATTCTGATGAACTTGATGAACTCTTGGGTTGTAGCGCCCCCGCTTTCCTGGAGCTGATGAGCTCTTGGGTTGTGGCGCCCCATATTTCCTGGAGCTGATGAACTCTTGGGTTGTGGCGCCCCATCTTTCCTGGAGCTGAACCTTTGTTTCCCAGCATGTTCACTCTGCCATGCTGCCAGCTAGTAGTCGTTTAGGGATCAGATAAACAGACAGCACTAGAGACTGTCAAGTCGCCTTTCTTTAATAAAGATCGAAGCTTAAGAGTAATGATGCTGGAGCCTGGCATGGCATGATGGTGATGCTGGAGCCTGGCATGGCATGATGGTGGTGCTGGAGCCTGGCATGGCATGATGGTGGTGCTGGAGCCTGGCATGGCATGATGGTGGTGCTGGAGCCTGGCATGGCATGATGGTGGTGCTGGAGCCTGGCATGGCATGATGGTGGTGCTGGAGCCTGGCATGGCATGATGGTGGTGCTGGAGCCTGGCATGGCATGATGGTGGTGCTGGAGCCTGGCATGGCATGATGGTGGTGCTGGAGCCTGGCATGGCATGATGGTGGTGCTGGAGCCTGGCATGGCATGATGGTGCATATGCTTTTAATCCCAGCACTTGGCGGGAGGGGGGCAGAGGCATGAACTCTGATTTTGAGGAAAACCAGAGCTACATAGAGAGAAGAAAATTAATTTAATTTAAAAAGAGAGAGAGGGTAAGAATGCTGGGAGTTCAGATATGCCAGAGGCGGTAGAAAGTGCCTCATCTAAATGAAGATGAAGATACACTAAGATATTTTGAAGGAGATCTGTCTGAATGCTTGCTCCTCAGGGACAAGAGGACCATGAATTAGACACCAGCCTAAACTGTGTAGTGACACCCCATCTGGAAAGGGGGGAAACTACATTTATGTAACTTATTTATTATGATTCTATTTATTTAAATAAGGCATTTAGTAAAATGCCTTCATTTATTCATTGAACTTTATTGTAGGAATATGTATACTTAAAAAAATCGAGTATTTCTGGTGTGGTGTCTTCCATAGTTTCAGACTGACACTGGGTGTCAGGTCTGTTTATTTGTTTGCTCAGGCTTGCGTCAAAGTCAGAGAAGCCCTTCAGCTTCAACATCTCAAGAGCTAGAGCTACAAGCATGAGGCACCATATCTGCTTCTGCTGGGGTCTTAAGGAAATACTATATTTTAAATTTCTTTTTGCCAACAAAAGAGTATAATTTTCTAATTAAATATTTTCAGCATCCAAAAGGATAAATTTAGGACATGATATAAAAATAAAAAAACTCAAGGTATAAACCAAGCAGTAGTGGTGCATTTGGAGGCAGGGGTCAGCTTGGTCTGCAAGAGCTAGTTCCAGGATAGGCTCCAAAGCTACAAAGAAACCCTGTCTCGAAAAATCAAAAAGGGGGGGAGGGGTATAAAATAATGTCGTGTGGTCTGTATGTGAATGAACCCCACAGGCCCACGTATTTGAACACCTGCACTCGGTGGTGGTGGTGGGAAAGGCGTGGAGCGTGACTGGAGGAAGTGGACTGGTGAAGGTCCTCAGTGTGGCGCAGTGTGGCCCGGCTTCCCGTCTCTGCCACTGTGCTTTCTCTGTCTGTCTCATGTCTCCCCACCTCTACCTCCCATATGCCTCTGGAACTGTAAACCAAGGTAAACCAGTCTCCTCTCAGATGCTCTGCCAGGGCACTTTCTTTCACCAGCAAACAGTAAGACCCTGTGAGTGTGGTGGCTCTCACTGGAGACAGTTTGGGGATCTGTACAAGTTCAAGATCAGCCTCATCTACATAGTGAGTTCCATATCAGCCGGGCTATATAGTAAGACCCTGTCTCAAAACAAAACAAAAAGACTAATAGTATAGTAAAATATATACTTAGATATCCATTATCCAGTTTTATAAATTGATGATTACCAATTTCCAGTGTGTCTTTCCCCTTTAGTTCCCTTTCCTTCCTCCCTGTGTATCATCGGTATTCTAGATGTTGTTCTTAGCATTCATTCGCCTTTCTAGTTCCTTTGCCACATGTGTGCCCTGCAAATATCAAGTGAAGTTGGAGGGATGGCTTGTGTGTTTGTTTTAGGTGGGTGTTATTTATCCCAGGTGACCTTGAAATTTTGATCTTCCTGCCTCAGCCTAGTGCGTGCTTTTGACATTCATTTAATGCTAGTTATAATGGTTTTCACTTGGTATTAGTTTTTGTTTGTTTGTTTGAGACAAGGTGTCTCTGTGTAGTCCTGGTTGTCCAGGAACTCACGCTGTAGACCAGGCTGGGAGCTCAGAGAGATCCACTGCCTCTGCTTCTGTAGTATTAGGATTAAAGGTGTCCATATATTAGTTTCTTTCTTGCTGTTTCTGTGACTATTCTCTGACCGTTTTTACTCTTTCATCAGTGGACATTTTAGGTTTTCTAATTTCGGAGTTTCAGATACTTCAGACTCCTCTACAATAAACTCTTCAGTGTTTTCCCATGTGGATTCTTAAGTAGCTTTCTAGAATACAAAGGAATAGAACAGATGGGTACTAGAATCTTTCCTTTTTTGGTTTGTTTTTCTTTTTCTTTTTTTTTTTTGATTTATTTATTTATTATGTATACAACATTCTGCCTCCATGTATGCCTGCACGCCAGAGGAGGGCACCAGATCTCATTACAGATGGTTGTGAGCCACCATGTGGTTGCTGGGAATTGAACTCAGGACCTTTGGAAGAGCAGGCAGTGCTCTTAACCTCTGAGCCATCTCTCCAGCCCATGGTTTGTTTTTCAAGACAGGTTTTCTCTGTGAAACAGCCCTGGCTGCCCTAGACCTTTCTTTATAGCCCAGGCTGACCTTGAACTCACAGAGATCCACCTGCCTCTGCCTCCCAAGTGCTGGAATTAAAGCCATCGCCCAGCTGAATCTTCAGCTTTGTAAAGGTTGATTTTTTTCCCCCATACATTTGGATTTAACAATTGGCGTGGGGCTTTTTTATTTTTTTTAAGATGGTGGATGGGTTTATGATTGGCATCTCATTATTGAGGTTTTGATTTCATTCTCATGACTTGTGAGATTAAACTTATTACCCATAATGTTTCATGAGTGGAATGCTTATTCTTGTGTTTTGCCTAGCCTGTTGATTTATGGATGATTTTCATATATCTAGATAGTATCAGATTTTTATATTGCAAATATCTTTTAATAGTGGCTTACCTTCTTTTTTCTCTGTCTCTTTATTTTTTTAAGAGAGCAAAGACAATGCTGACAGGAATAACAAAGCTTTTCTTCAGGGTCCAAAAGGTGAGTCCCAACAGACTGCTCACATGCCTCATTTTCAGATAAATTCTCAGAATTGTTGGCTTGAAGGTAGGTGTGCCTGGAATCCAGTAATGGAGAGCTAAGGCTAGAGGATTGGGAGTTCAAGGCCAGCCTAGCCTGCCTAGTGAGTCTGCCTAAACAGCAGACAAAAATAGTGTGCTTGAGATGACATGTGATAGGGTAATTATCATTTTAAAAAATTTTGTAAACGTGAACTGTTTAAAAGGAAAACAAGTTGGCTTTTTGACATTATACTTTTGATAATAGAATAAAATCATATTAAAAAGGCTGTCTCTGGAGACTGGGCAGATAGTTTAGTTGTAAAGTGGTAATGGCAGGCAAGAGTGAAGGCCTGCGTGCAGCTCTCAAGTGAAAGCTGGGGTAGGTGTGTAACCTCAGAACTGACAGGGTGGACATAGTAGACCCTTGCAGTGCATGGTGGGCGGGGCCGGCTGGCCAAACTAAATTGGTAAGTTTCAGATCCATTCAAAGACCCTGCCTCAAAAATAAATAGATAAATAAAATAATAAGGTAGAGAGCAATCAATGAAAACAGTTGAAACTCGTCTCCACACGTGCACCACATGACAAGTTCATACATGACATACAGGAAGGAAGGACAAGATAGCCCTGCGTTTGAACTGGAAATGTAGCTCAGTAGAGGATTTGACTCATCCCAGAAGTCCTGGGTTTGAGTTCCAGTACCACATGAACTGAACATAGCAGTGCAAGTAGAAATCAGCAATCCAGACTCTGGAGGTGGAGGCAGGAAGATCAGACACTCAAGGTCATTTTCAGTTGTGTGACACACTTGAGTCTAGCCTAGAATACATGAGACCCTTCCAGCCCTCCTCATCCTACCCTCCAAAAAAGATAGGGACAGAGAGATGACTCGTGAGTTAGGAGCTCACACTGAACAAACACAAGGGTTCGAGTTCGGATCCCCAGCATCTATGTAGCAAACACTTAGAACTTCAGGTCTGAGAGGAATCTAGCATTTTTTTTTTTCTGACCTCCATACAGCCCCACCCCCTACACACACACATGTACATACACTGAAGCAGACACACATAAAAACACAAAAATATGTCCTGACAGTCCTAAATTGGACATGGTGTCACAGGCCTATAGAAGCACTTGGGAGACTAAGGTAGAAGGATCAAGGCTGACCTGTGCTGTGTAGAGAAACCCTGCCTCAAAGGGGGAAGATGTTATCTTACTGGTATGTTTTATTCTCTTAATTATTTACCAAATATTTGTTGTGTGTGTTTGTTTATATAAATGTAGACATTAAATGCGTGTGACCAGGATAGGGAGGAAGACTGCAGTGTCTCCATGACTCTTTCTACATCTGTCTCAAGACAGGGTTTCTTTGTGTGACAATCCTGGCTGTCCTGGAACTAGCCCTTTTGGACCAGGCTGGCCTCAAATTCACAGAGATCCACCTGCTTCTGCCTCCAAAAGTGCTAGATTAAAGCATGCACTACCACTGTCTGTCTTATATTTGTTTTTTTAAACACAATCTCACTGTATTGCCTCAGCTGTCCTAGAACTCATAAGAATCCACCTGCTTTTGCCTCCCAAATGCTGGGATTAAAGGTGCATGTGTGTGTGTGTGCGACACACACAGACACACACTACTATTTCTTTTGATCTTTATGATCTTGTTTTATAGTTGCAGGAGTTATGAATTAGAATGGCTAAATAACCTATTAAGAAGGCAGGCCATGAAGCTGTGAAGCCAGTGTAGAAGCTAGCTGGTGGACTTTAGAGCCGATGGCCTAACTGTCGCAAGCTTTCTTGTCGGACTATTTTTGAACCACCAGCCTGCAATAATACCTGGAGACTTATTAATTATGAAAGCTTGACCTTCCTTAGGCTTTTTCTCAGCTCTTATAACTTAATTTACCCATATTTTTTAAACCTACGTTCTGCCACATGGCTTGATTACCTCTTCTTAGTCAAACACAACATATGTCCTGTGTCAAAATCATACACCTAGATTCCTCCTCTCAGTTTCTCTTTCTGTCTCTGCCTGGAAGTCCTGCCTATTCTCTCCTGCCTAGCTATTGGCCATTTAGCTGTTATTAAAGCAATCAGAAGGCTCCTTAGGCAGAGACACACTTACAGTGTAAACAAACATTCCAGTGCACATATGACATGCTTCCCATGTTCCTCAGAAGCATACAGTTCAGTATTCATGACTACATGACTGCACTGGCCGTCTGGTTCTTGGGCAGCACTTATGAGTATCGCCCAGCCTTGGTTGGTTGAGAGCCAGAAACCCACAGGATGAGACCTAGAAGGGTCTGTTGGAACAGAGGAACACTCTCCTTGTACATCTTTGGATTGGGAGGAGATGTTTGTTTTCTTTCTGTTTTTTTTTTTTTTCCAGCTCCTACCCTGGGATTTATAAAAAGTCAGTCAATTTTAAAGAATCAAAACAAAACAAAAAAAAATACAAAGAAAGCACATTTGGGGCAAGAAAGTTGGCTTGGTAGGTAAGAGGTCTTGCTGCTCTTGCAGAGGACCTGTGACTTCAGTTCCAGAGGATCAGGTGTCCTCTTCTGGCTCCTTGAGCATGAGGCACACACAGATGCAGGCACAATGCACATGAAAGAAAAAAATAAGGGCCAGGTGTGGTGATGCATGCATTTCATCTCAGTGGGCAGGGAGCAGAGGCAGCAAACCTCTGAATTAAGGTCAGTATGGCTTCATCATGAGTTCCACGTCAGCTAGAGTTATATAGTAAGAACCTGTCTCAAAAAGGGGGTATAATTGGAGAGTTGGCTCAGTGGTTTAAAAAAAAAAAAAAAAAAAACCACTGGCTGAAGATGCTTGTTTGATCCCCAACACTGACTCGGCAGCCTTAACCACCTGTAACTCCAGTTCCAGGTGACCCCTTTGCACTTTGTCCTCTGAGGTCACCATTGGACACATGTGGTGCACAGGCATCTATACACATAAAAATAAAATATATATTTTTTAATGTATATGTTTTTTGTTTGGCTCAGGATGACCTAGTTTGACTCCCTGGTAGTTGGGGAACTACATGATGTCCATTCTGGAACTAAGCAGAAGGAATTGTACATAGGCTTGTTTTCCTAGAAATGAGGCTTTTAAAAAAAAATTTTTTTTTTTTTTTGGTTTGGTTTTTCGAGAGACAGGGTTTCTCTGTGGCTTTGGAGCCTGTCCTGGAACTAGGCTGGCCTCAAACTCACAAAGATCCGCCTGCCTCTGCCTCCTGAGTGCTGGGATTAAAGGTGTGCCCCACCACCGCCCGGCTCAAGAAACTCTTTAAGACATAAGGAATCCATTTTGTTAGCTTCTTATTTACTGAAGAAAACTACCTAAGAAGTCATCAGAGTACTGTAGAAATAGTGCCACCTTGTGGCGCTGGAATATTTTAGTTACTGTTATTTATGTGTCTACTTGTTTGTCTGCATGTGTATCTGTGCATCTGTGCATTCCTCGTGCCTGTGGAGGCCAGAGAGGGTGCAGATCAGCTGGGACTGGAGTACAGGTTGTCGTGAGCTACCATGTGAGTGCGGGAATAAACCAGAGTCTTCTGGAAGAGTTGCTGGTGCTTTCAACCCCCAAGCCATGTCCCCTGCTCCCTAGCCTACTTGTTGTTTGATTTTGGTTTTGGTTTCAAGACAGAGTTTCTTTGTCCTGGCTGTCTTGGAACTCACATTAATTCACCTGCTCTGCTTCCCAGAGGCTTGCATCACCACTTCCTGGCAGTTTTCTACATTTTTAAAAATGTATTTATTGTTGCTGTATATGATGTATATAGAGGGTTGTATCTGTGGAAATGAAAATGATGAGTTTTTCCACTTTTATGTGGACTCCGGAAATCTGTGCCAGATGTGGTATGCATGCCTGTAATTCCAGAGACGTGCCAGATGTGGTGTGCATACCTGTAATCCCAGAGACGTGCCAGATGTGGTGTGCATACCTGCAATCCCAGAGACGTGCCAGATGTGGTGTGCATACTGGTAATCCCTGCACTGAAATGCTGAGTCCAGAACATTGAAAGTTTGAGACACCAAGCTCTACTGAAGTATATTTAATAAAAACCCAGAGACAGATATTGGGGTTCAACCTGAAGGTCAGAAAAGCAAAACAGCCAGCCACTGGCTCTTACCTCAACCTCTCAGAATCTCAGCATGAGACTGAGAGCTGTCTCCTCCCGTTTTCTTTTAAAATATATTTTTATGGTTTATTTAATGTGCATTGGTGTGAAGGTGTCAGATCCCCTGCAACTGGATCTTCAGACAGTTGTGAGCTGCCATGTGGGTGCTGGGAATTGAACCCGGGTCCTTTGGAAGAGCAGTCAGTGCTCTTAACCACTGAGCCATCTCTCCAGCCCCTCTCCTCCCGTTTTATATCTTCTCTGGTTCTGGGATTAAAGGTGTGCACCACTAACGCCTGGTTTCTATGGCAACTAGTGTGGCTACTGGGAGTAAAGGTGTGTGTCTTTGCTGTCTGGTCTGTAATGGCTGGCCAGTATGGCTGTTTTACTTTTCTGTTCTTCCAGCACGCTTTATGTGTTAAAATACAAATGAAATACCACTTCATTTGATTGACAACCTGCGTCCGATCCCTGGGCCCCACAAGATGGACAGAAGACCTCCCCAGGCTATTCCACTCATGTACCTTGGCACATGCACATTCCTGTGCACAAGCACAAATAAATATACTTTAAGAAACATTTTAAGTTGGGGCAAAGACAGTTGGATTTATGTGAATTGAAGGCTAGCCTAGTCTGCAGTTCCAGGCCACCTAGGAATGAGACCCTGTCTAAAAAGTCAAAGAAAACTTTATTGAAAACAAAAGATGACAAAAAGAATAGAGATTTCTAAATGAAACCTGGTTGTGATCTTCGGTAGGATTTTTCAGACAGTGATTAAACACCTGCCCGAAACCAGTCTGGGGAGGAGAGGATTTATTTCACCTCACAGCTGTCAGGCCACATCTGTCACTACACTCTGGAAGTTGCTGGGGACTTAGAAGGCAGCTCCCCCGCTATACACTCAAATACCCTCTTCTGTTCCTCTTGAATTCATATCCTAATCTCATACCGGGAATCATTTCACGCCTTTGTAAGGCTGTCATTAAGCTCATCTGGGGGACTCTTTTCTTTCGGAAGCATCTCATACAGCCCAAGCTGTACTTGGGCTCCTGGCCCTACCGAATGCTGGTTGATAGACATGCGTCCCCGTGTTCTGTTAACTTGAAATTTTCCCTTAGTATTCTCCTGTATTTATCTCCAAAGATTCCATCTGTGTCTCCTACCACCATTCTGTAAGTTCCTGAGTGTGGTTCACTTAGCTTTTTGCTTAGCTGGACACTTTACATAGTCCCTCAGTTACATGTCACTAATGAAAGATTGTTAGCTTGTGGGCCATAGCTAGCTAGGTAATCATTACAGGCCAGATGCGGCACATGCCTTTACTCGCAACACTGATGAGGCAGAGGCAGCCAGATCTTTAGAGTTGAAGGCCAGACTCTGTTAGAAAGAAAGGAAAGATGATATAACTTAATCCCTGCATTCGGGAGGCAGAGGCAGCCAGACCTCTGAGTTTAGTACCAGATACATCCTGTGAGTGAGCAAGAACCATTCTAGGGGAGCTTACGACCCTCCACACTGACGCACACCACACTAACCCTCATGGTTGAGGGTTCATTTCTTATGCCACAGAATGTTAAAATATTAGGAATCATGCATCATGGTGGCAAGTGAATTAAACAAATTTCCTGAACTGAGCACATGGATACACCTACCCTGTGTTCCTAGCTTCTCAGAATGCTGAGATAAGAGCCTTCACTGAGCCCAGAATGCAAGGCCTGCCCAGGCAATTAAGCAAGACCTCAACTCCAAATAATAAGTGTGGCTAGGAGAGCTGGTTCAGCAGTTAGTCTCAGTGCTGGGGAAACGGAGACAGGAGTGTGATAAACTAGGGGCCAGTGTGGTCTATATAGTGAGACCCCATCTCCCAAAAACAAAACCGGAGTTATTTTAGCTTATCGGTAGCTGCCCTGAGCTCCTGAGCAGTGGACAGAATTCTTTGTTTCCATGTAGGAGAGTCCTAGCCTAGCGATGTATGTGCTGAGACAGACTGATTTACTGAATTATTAGGATCCATTTTGTATAGAACTAAAATGTATTTAATGTCATGTTTAGAGACATAGCTTGACCCCTCAGTGTGACAACAAGCGTCTAAAAACCTGATGACTCTAGGACACTAAAAACTTTCCTTTTGTAGTTGGACCTGAGGTGTTTTTTACACGTGAGTGCCCAAGCACCTCAGAGCAATCCAGTTCCAGCTGAGCGTCCCAGAACTATTTCCCGCACCAGTGACACTGACCCGGTAAGTTGTGGGGGCGGGGGCTCCAGAGATCCTATCCTGCGTTGCCGTGCACTCCTTTTCCACATCAGCAAACTGGGCGAGTCACTCAGACTCTGCAGTGCTGGGGAAAGAGAAAGTACAAAGTTAGTCTGCGTTCCTTCTAATGTGATTTGTTTGTTTGTTTAGTTGGTTTGGTTTATTTTTCAAGATGGTTTCTCTATATAGCAGTCCTAACTGTCCTGGTACAGGCTGGCCTTGGACTCATAGAGATCCACTTGTCTCTGCCTCCTAAGTATTGAGATTAAAGATATGCACCACCACTAACTGGTCCTCTGATGTGATCTTAATAATGAATTCACCTAGTGCCATGAATCTTGCTGAATTAAGAATTGGCTAAATTAGCTGGGCATAGTGGTGCACACCTTTAATCCGCCTTTAATCCCAACAGAGGCAAGGGGATTTCTGTGAGCTCAAGGCCAGCCTGGTCTACAGAGTGAGTTCCAGGACACCCAGGACTATGTAGAGAGAACCTGTCTCAAAGCAAACAAAAAAAATTGCCTAAATCCAATTCCTTCTGAAATAACTTTGGTACTAATTATTTATCTTTTAGTTTGGGGGGCAGCTTTCCTTTAATGACCATTTGGTATATATTTTAAACTTCAAAGTTGTTGTGGTTATGTTGCAGTAGAATTTTCCCTGTGGTAAACGCAGCGGGATAACCCTTGAGTAGTGTGCTGAGAACCCAGGATTTGTCGTGTACTGGTGTGTTCAGAAGCTCACCAGAGCTGACATTTTTCTTTCCTGGCGTCTGTCAGCAGTGGTGCTCCTTATTCTGGTTCACAGCCTGATAGCCTGGGTCTTGACTCTTCTCTATGCCAGTGTTGAACCATCTCTTATAAATGAAGTCAGTGCAGTCTTTAGTGTGAAGGAAGCCATCAGCTTTTTTGTGTGTTTCTCCCAATCTTATTCTTCCCATCTTAATATGATGGTTGAAATTTAAAAAGATATCCCTTTACCAAAACATATTTTCATCAGGGTATGTTTAGAATTTGTAGTTAACGTTCACTTGTTCTCACAGATGCAAAATGAAATAGAATAAATTAATGAAGTCACTGTAAAGTGTTTTTCACTGCTATTTTTCAAGTTCTTTAGGGTTTCTATGGAAACAGCATCATGCAGATGATCTCACTACATGCCTGAAGCATCTCCATAGCATGAAAGAATCCGGGTGGCAGAAATCATGTTGGTCCCCATCAATAATTGCTGAACAACTAACTTTTATTAGTCAGGCCACCAAATTTATATGATAATATGCACTAGATTTGGTGATAGCAACACTTCATTAGATGTATTTGTTGTGGGAATGGATTTATGCCTATGTCATATAGAGATCACAGAACAACTTTTAGGGATTGTTCTCCTTCCACCATGTGGTTCCTTTTTGGACCTCAGGTTGTCAAGCTTGGAGCAAGTGTGTTTATTCCCTGAGCCATGTTGCTGTCTCAGCAGCCTGTGTTTTCAGTGGAAATACAAGTGGCACACTATGTAACTCCAGCAGTCAGGCAGCTACAGCAGACAAATGTCGGATGTTCAAGGCCACCCTGGGCTTATTCTCAAAGACATCCTTTCCCTGCTCTGAGATATTGCTGTTTGCCCCTGTGTGGCCTGGCAGGAGTAGCTGCTCTTTGTGGTGGTTAGCTTATTTTTAGGCGTGGTTTGATTTCAGGTTTTGTTTTATTTTGTTTTGTTTTTTGGTTGTTGTGGTTTTTTGTTGGAATTTTTAGTTTGTTTTGGTTTGTGGATTTTTTGTTTTTGTGGTGGCTTTGTTTGGTTGGTTTGGTTTTTTTTGTTTTTGTTTTTGTTTTTTTGAGGTGTGGGCTCTATAGCCTAGATTGCCTGGAATTTAAGATAATTCTGTTCCAGCCTTCCAGTGCTAGGACGGCAGGCAGTGTATCATGCCCAGCCTACCTTCTTTTCAAAGCTCGTGTCACTCCATGACCTCCTGCCCCTGTTCGTTTGTGTTTCCAGGCTAAGCATGGGGAGCAGCATGAGGGCCAGTACTACAGCATCCCCCTCCAGGATCTGAAGACAGTATTTCCTCATGGCCTGCCTCCTAGGTACATGATGCAGGTAGGTGCTCATACAGAGACCAGACAGGGAAGCCCAAAGTACAGTGGGCAGTTGTCAGGGAAAGGATTAAATGAGTAAATGAGAGACATAGAAACTTAGACATTTCTGAAGGACAGAAATTCAGCTATGGACTCGTGAACCCTACAGTTACTACTGTTTACCTTTTGTTAGCCACTTAAGTACATTGTAGAACCCTTTTCCGTGAATTACTGAGCAAGATTCCTGGAATAGTGGCATTCAGATGATTATTTTAAGTGAATTTAATGTAGGTATTTTGACACATAACTGTAATCCCAGCACTTGAGAGTCATCGGGAGAAGACTTGCTTCAAGTTTGGGGTCAGTTTGGACTGTATGTTGAGTAATAGGCCAGCCTGGGCTACAGTTGAGGTCCAAGTGCAAACCCTTGTCTGTGGGGGCACACACCTACCAGCCTAGTGCTCTGCGAGGAAGAAGCAGAATGATCTTCAGGGTCCTCATTGTCTGCACGAGATCTTGAAAAACAGAAAAAAAAATGTATGTATGTGGTAAGTGCAGGGTACTGCTTATAAAAGAATATTTACCTGGTTCTACAATGTACTTAAGTAGCTAACAAAAGGTAAACAGTAGTAACTGTGGTGTTCACTAGTCCATAGCTGAATTTCTGTTCTTCAGAAATGTCTAAGTTTCAGAGTTTTAGTTCATTATTAGCGGACACCATTGCTCTGGGCTGTAGTGACATAGTGGAATCATGGCAGAAGAGCTTGGCAGACATAGATTGCCCACCTCTTGGAAGTGCGGCAGCATAGAGAGAAAGACCGAGAGGAGGTGGCTAGGGACAAGATACACCCTTTTGTGAGCTGACCTCAGTGCACATGCCTCCCTGGTTAGGCCCTATCTTGTGGTGATGCTGTCAGATTATGAATCTGTCTTTGGCTCACGAGAGCTGGCACTTCCCAAAGCCCTATCTCTGACTGCTGACTGGGAGCTGCCTTCAGATACATGAGGCTTTCGGGAGCAGGTCGTACCCAAGCTATAGCACCGTGCGCTTCTTTTCCATGATCCCATTTATACGAAGGCCTCCTCCTGCTGTTCTTTATTTTTTGTCTGTCATGTTGCCTAATAAAACATTTCTGCTCTGTTTATCTTTATTTCATTTGCATGGTACAGTTTGGGCTTGTTGGGTCCTACACCGTAAGTTTGGTTTGTTTGGAGGAGGAGAGGTCTTTTTATAAAAACAACAGCACTGGCCGGGCGGTGGTGGCGCACGCCTTTAATCCCAGCACTCGGGAGGCAGAGGCAGGCGGATCTCTGTGAGTTCGAGACCAGCCTGGTCTACAAGAGCTAGCTCCAGGACAGGCTCTAAAGCTGCAGAGAAACCCTGTCTCAAAAAACCAAAAAAAAAAAAAAAAAAAAAAAAAAAAAAAAAAAAAAAAAAAAAAAAAAAAAAAAACAACAGCACTGGGTTTAAAGGGCTCAGTTAGTAGAGCACTTACATTAATTTGCCTGGTGTGCATAAAGCTCTGGATTTCATCCCCATCCTCACATCATAAGTACATGTAAAGAAGAAGCATCAGGCTGGAGAGATGGCTCAGCAGTTAAGAGCACTGCTGCTCTTCCAGAGATCGAGTTCAATTCCCAGGATCTACGTGGTGGCTCACAACTATCTATGAGATCTGGTGCCTTCTTCTGTCATTCATGCAAATAGAACATTCATATACATAAAATAAATAATTTTTTAAAAATAATCATCAAAAGCTACCTGTTTGTGTTACTTGATATGAAACAATGTACCCCAGATTTTAGCTAAAATACATGGATGGATTTCAAATTCGGTGCCAACCCAGCCTCTCATAACTGCATTTGGATGTGCGGTGGTGTATGGTATCGGTCTCGTGTGCACATGGTTAGAACGGCTAGAAGTTCCTGCCCATCTTCTTCCTCCTTTTTGCCTAGGTGAAGACTTTCGGCGAAGCTTGTCTGATGGTAAGGAAGCCAGCTCTAGAGCTTCTGGGCTACCTGAAAAATACCAAGTTCACTCACCCCGCTGTGCGGTATCTTCTCTGTATCCTTTCTGACATGTCTGGGTCCTCGTACGTTCTCCCCTCCTTTGGGAGAATGAGATGCTGGGTTTGGGACGAGGTCTTGCTGTGTCTCAGTGGCTGGCTACACACTCCCGTGATGACTGAGTGCACCACCACACCTGGTGTGAACACTGTGGGTAGGGAATGTCTTGCTCATCACGATGTTTTCTTTAACACACGCGTTAGATGGGGAGAAGGGAACAGGAAAAACTCTCAGTCTTTGCCATGCTGTTCATTTCTGTGCAAAACATGACTGGCTGGTTCTGCATATCCCGGATGGTACGAGCTTCCTGTGTATCTTCTCTGTGACTGCCTAAGAGATCATGGCCATGCTATAGTGTCCATAATAACTCTGAATTCTTGAGTTGAAACAAAGCCCTCCTGCCTCCCTGTCACAGGGCCGGCTACAGCCACACACCACTTTTGTCCTGTCAGTTACTGTGTGAGATCTGCAGCGCCTGCACAGCCCTCCACACTCTGGGTCGGTTCTCCATTGTGGGTCTGGACCCACGCACTGGCATCTACCGTCTCTTGTCCAGTGTTGGTGAACCCACGCTTTCTAATCTGCCTTTAAAAATTGGCGGCAGTCCTGCCAGGCGGAGGCACATCCCAATTCCCGCACTTGGGGGCAGAGCGGCAGGTCTCTGGGAGCTCAAGGCCGGCCCGGCCTACAAAGCGAGTAGGACAGCTAGGACTGTTAGAGAAACCCTGTCTCAAAAAAACAAAGAAAAGGCAGTATTCTGGGTGGTAGTGGCACATGCCTTTAATCTCAGCAGTTGGGATGCTGAGGTGGACTGATCTCTGTGAGTTTGAGACCAGCCTGGTCTACATGCTGAGTTCCAAGACTGCCTGCTAGGGCTACGCAAAAGAAGCTATGTGGGTGCTACGAACTGAAGCTGGGTTCCTTGCAAGGGCAGCCAGTGCTCCTAAGCATTGTGTCGTCTCTCCAGTCCCATGCGTGACTCTTCAGATTAGAGAAGCATGTTAAAATAAGATATGTGTGTGATGGTACTGGGGACTGATCCTTTTTGTTCTTGATCTTTGAACATTGCATTATAATCAGTATATAAGATATTGAGTGGACTGTCATGTTGACTCACTACCAATTTTTATTTACTTTAATTTAATTTTTTTTAATAAGTCTGCAAAGTCTGTTATCACTTGAGGCAGGACCATGGTCCTCTCCCCTGTATCTAAGCTAGGTAGAGAGGTTTCCAAAAAGCCAGATCGTATACTGGGGATAAACAGTGGTTCCACTGCTAGTGGCCCACAGAATGCTCAAGCCACACAACTGCCCCCACATTCAGAGGGCCTAGTTCATCTTTTATGCTGGTTTGCCTGCTGTCAGTCCAGAGCTGGTGAGCACCCACGAGCTCGGGTCAGTTGTTTCTGTGTTTCCCCATGATGGTCTTGGCCCCTTGCTCATATTATCACTCCTCCCTATGACTGGACTCGAGGAGGCTTAGCTGTGGATCTTTTCATCTGTTTGCATCAGTTACTGGATGAAGGTTCTATGATGACAATTAGGGTCGTCATCAATCTGATTCCAGGGGAAGGGCATTTTAGATCCCCTCTCTGCTATTGCTTGGATTCTTAGCTGGAGCCATCCTAGTGGATTCCGGGGATTTTCCCCAGCGTCTGGTTTCTCGCTAACCCTACAGTGGCTCCCACAATCAAGACATCTCTTTCCTGCCCTCCTCCTCTGCCCTTTACCAACTCAGTCTTCCAATCCCCATGTTCTCCTCCCTGCCCCTGCTGCCTTCCCCCACACTGCCAGTTTACTAAAGAGACCTTTTCTACCTGCCCTTCCCAGGGGATCCATGTCTATCTTAGGGGTCTCCTTGTTTCCTGGCTTCTCTGGGGTCGTGGACTGTAGGTTGCTTATCCTTTATCTTATGTCTGATATCCACTTATGCTGTGTTTGTCTTTCTGTGTCTGGGTTACCTCACTTTTATGCAATTTTTTTTTAAGCTCATATTTGGGTGAAGAACTGCCGGGAGCTTCTGCAGTCCACCTACAACAGAGAGCGCTTCGATCAGCCCCTAGAGGCATCCACCTGGCTGAAGAACTTCAAAACCACCAATAAGCGCTTCCTGAGCCAGGTGACTGCATGCTAGGAATTCAGTACAGGATGACCTTTGTCCAGATTCCATCTTTGCACCTTGAGTAGCTGGGTGCTATGGAGACTTGACATTGCAATTGGTAATAAATAAGCCATTTTGTATCCCTTTAATATTTTAGCTCACAGTGGACTAACAACAGCTATAAGCTGTCCATTGAGTGCCAATGTGTGTACCAATTTACTGTCTCTGGGGGAACCTTGATCCTCCACAAGCACATGGCCAGCAGTAAGGTTTTCCTCCTGATAAACCAAAAACTTGAAAGATTTCATTCCAGCCGCGCGGTGGTGGCACACGCCTTTAATCCCAGCACTCGGGAGGCAGAGGCAGGCGGATCTCTGAGTTCGAGGCCAGCCTGATCTACAAGAGCTAGATTCAGGACAGGCTCTAGAAACTACAGGGAAACCCTGTCTCGAAAAACCAAAAAAAAAAAAAAAAAAAAAAAAAGATTTCATTCCAGTCTTATTTTATTTTGTTTCGTTTCCTTTGTAGTTTGGACTGGCTCTGGGCCTACTATGTTCCCCAAGGTGACCCTGAACTTACAGTCCTTCTGCCTCACCCCAGAATGCATATACCCAGCCCTCTGGCATCTTAGGTTGAGCTCTAGACTGAGGCTTCCCCACTGTACAGTCTGTCTGCGGCGAGAGTGCACTGACAAGATGAGCTCAGCAGATGGCGCGCTTGCTGCTGTACCTCTCAACCTGACTTAGAAACCAGGCCCACGTGATGAGAAAGAAAGCTAACTTTCTATGCATGTATGCATGCATGTTCACATGCACAAGTAAATAAAGGTATTTTAGGGAATAGGTGCCAGCTGGGTGGTGGTAGCTCAGACCTTTCATCACACACTTAGAGGCGCCTGGTCTACAGAGCTGGTTCCAGGACAGCCAGGGCTACACGAGGAAACCCTGTTATAAAAAACAACAACAACAAAGGAAATAAGGAAAATGAGAATGCCAAGGCTTGGTATAGCTCAGTAGAGATCACTTACTAGTACGCTTGAAGCTTGGGATTTGATGAGCACTATGGGGTGTGCAGGATGATGTTTGGACCTTTCAGCCAGAAGGGCCAGGCATGGTGGTTCACACCTTTATTCCCAGCACATAGAAATCTGAGACAGGGTCATTGTTTTTGTTTGTTTGTTTTCGAGACAGGGTTTCTCTGTGTAACAGCCTTAGCTGTCGTGAAACTAACTCCTGGTAGAGCGTTTGGAGGTCCGGTCTCCACATTGTACCATTGTACCCTTGTGGTTCAGCTGAGTCCCATGGGCCTCCATCCTGATGGGAAAGCCTTCAGCTTTTCATTTCTTTCTCTGCCGACCTTTAGATAAAAGTTCAAGGGAAGTACGTTTGGAACAAGAGAGAGAGCACCGAGAAGGGCAGTCCTCTGGGAGAAGTGGTTGAACAGGGCATAACACGCGTGAGGAATGCCACAGACGCCGTCGGGATCGTGCTGAAGGAGCTCAGGAGCCTGAGTTCCGAAGGACACTTCCGCCTCCTGGTAGCAGTGGATGGGGTCAATGCCCTCTGGGGAAGGACCACACTGAAAAGAGAAGACAGGACCCTGGTAGGAATATTTGTTTGCTCTGACTCTGTCACACACAAGGCCTGCTGCTTTCCTGGGTGGGCCACATAGGATGCTTTTTTGCCCTGGAGTTTAAATTACTTTTGGAGCTGGAGCAACAGCTGCGTGGGTCCTCTACTGAGGACCCAAGTGGTTCCTGGTCCCCAGATGAGTCCAGAACCATCCGTGACTCTGGACCAAGCACTCACGCAGTAGACATACATACAGTTAGGAAAAATATAACATAAAAATAAAGCTTGCTGGGCTGGAGAGATGGCTCAGTGGTTAAGAGCACTGCCTGCTCTTCCAAAGGTCCTGAGTTCAATTCCCAGCAACCACATGGTGGCTCACAACCATCTGTAATGAGGTCTGGTGCCCTCTTCTGGCCTGCAGACATACAGACAGAAGGAAAGTCTGGGGACTCCTTTCTGAGCACCCGCCAGTAATTGCTAAATTGCCTGAGCCTGGGTCCAGGGAGTCCAGCACCCTCTTCTGGCCTCTTTAAGTACCTGCGCATTCTTCCCCACCCTCCCCCAAATACGTGTAATTCAAAATAAAATGCTTTTAAAAAAAATAAATAAAAATAAAGCTTGCTGGACAGTGGTGGTGCACGCCTTTAATCTCAGCACTCGGGAAGCAGAGGCAGGTGGATCTCTGTGAGTTGGAAGCGAACCTAGTCTTCAGAGCAAGTTCCAGGACTGGCTCCATAGCTACTAAGAAACTCTGTCTCCATAAACCAAAAAAAAAAAAAAAAAAAAAGATAAAAATAAAGAAACTAAATCTTTAAAAAAAAAAAAAAAAACAAAAAGGTAAGTGGAAACGAGCCAGCAGTAGCTCTATGGTGAGCACATGCATGCCCAGTACCTAAGCGGCCACAGACTCCAATCTCTACACTATAAAAAAGGGGGAGGAAGACAGTGAATTAGCTTCAAAAAAAGAAAAGAACATATGTCAGCTGGGCACTGGTGGCGCATGTCTTTAACTCCAGCTACACAAAGAAACTGTCTTGAAAAACCAAAAAAAGAAAGTAGGAAATATAAATCTTAGTTGGCATTCTTTTTGTTGTTGTTGTTATTTGTTTTCTGAGACAAGATTTCTCTCTTTTTTTTCCTCCAAAATAGGATTTCTCTGTAGTTCTGGAGCCTGTCTTAGAACTAGCTTTGTAGGCCAGACTGGCTTTGAACTCCGCCTGCCTCTGCCTCCAGAGTGCTGGGATTAGAGGTGTGCGCTGCCACCGCTCAGCTTAGTAGGCCTTAGGTTGCCGTGACAAAGCACCATGACCCAAAGCAACTTGTGGGTGAAAGGACAAATCCATATGACAGTTGTCCCCTGAAGGAAGCAGAGGACATGGAGGAGTGATACTTAATAGCTTGCTCGGTTTTTTCTTTTTTTGTTTTCTGAGACAGGGTTTCCCAATAGTTAGGGAGCCAGTCCTGAACTCGCTCTGTAGACTAGGCTGGCCTCAGAACAATCCACCTGCTTCTGCCTCCCTGAGTGCTGGGATTACTACAGTTCAGATTACATACCCAGTTCAGTTTGTTTTCTTTACACCCCAGGGCCACCTCTCCACAGATGGCAACACCCACAGTGGTCTGCTCTCCTTCTCCCCCATCAATCAGTAATCAAGAAAATGTCCTACGGGCTGTCGCTGGGCCAGTCTGATGGCAGTAGACCACCCAGCACATGACGTTACATGCTCCATCGTGCATTGCAAGCCAAGGGAACATGTTAGAAAGAACAGAACAGCAGGAGCCCCGGGAGCTTTGCTTTCTACCTTGCTTCTGCTATTTTCTATGTAGAGATCAGAAATATGAAGGGAGGAAGGTGTACTTGGGACAATCATCCTCTCTCCTCCTGCCTGCCTCTTCCTCTCTTTTCTCCTCACCTCTCTTACTCCAGAGGAAGAATATTCTCGTACTGTGATTATAGTAGTTAAAAACTTTTCATTTAGCCAGGCGGTGGTGGCGCACACCTTTAATCCCAGCACTCGGGAGGCAGAGGCAGGCGGATGTCTGTGAGTTCGAGGCCAGCCTGGTCTACAAGAGCTAGTTCCAGGACAGGCTCCAAAGCTACAGAGAGACCCTGACTCCAAAAAAAAAAAAAAAAAAAAAAAAAACTTGACCTTTTATCTAATTGTCCATTCAATTTTCTCAGGACACAGCCAGAAAAGTAAAGTCCTAATCTCTTTGCTCTCTTGTTGGCAACATGTAGATTGCCCCGGAGGAACTATCCCTTGTCCACAGCCTAAGGAAAATGGTGGAAAATGATTGGGTAAGTGCCCAAGACTCTCAAGACGTGCAGAGGAGAGTGCGTGGCCGTCTCTGCTGTGGTTTTGTCTACAGTGACCCTGTAGAAAGTTCCTTTACTATTGTGTGTGTCTGTCTGTCTCTTTTTGTTTATTTGTTTGTTTTTTAAGACATTAAAATTTGCCAGGCAGTGGTGGCGCACGCCTTTAATCCCTGCACTTGGGAGGCAGAGGCAGGCGGATCTCAGACCAGGTTGGCCTTAAACTCACTATCAAGTGAGTTCCAGGATAGCTAGGACTGTTACACAGATAAACCCTATCTTGAAAAACAAACAAACAAAAAAAAGTACTATAATTTTTTTTAAAGATACTATAATTTTTTTTTCAGGCTGGGTCTCACTGTTTGGCCCTGGCTGACCTGGAACACAGCTCCGCCTCCTGGGTGCTGGAGCTGAGGCGTGAGCCATAGCGCCCACAGACAGCTAGATAGGATTCATTCTGTAACTCGGGCTGCCTTACAGCTCACTCTGCCTCCACTTTCAGTTCCTCTGCTTCATTCAATTGCTTATAGTGGTAGGCTTGTTGGCATTGCAGAAGAAATTGGAAAGCAAAAGTATACTATGGTAACCTTAAGGTCTTGTAGTGACTTATTGTCAGAGCCAAATCAAGAAGCAATAACTGATTTGTTGCCAATTAATTATGCTAAACTGTGCTGTCGTGACACTTGTGGATAATACCTACAGAGAGCTGGTGAGGGTCTGTCATTTCCAGCTTTATAAAATTCAACTATTTTTCTTTGTTTCAGCATGGAGGTGCAATTGTGTTGAGTTTGAGCCAAACCGGGTCTCTCTTTAAGTCCCGAGCAGCGTATTTGCCGCACGAGCTTCTGGGAAAGGTCACGTTTCTCTGTTTCCATTAGAGTAACCATCTGTCTCAAAGAATTCTCAACCTATGGGTCCCTACCCTTTTGGGGTTGCATATCAGATATTTACATTATCGTCCGTAACAATAGGAAAATTACAGTTATGAAGCAGCAACAGAAGTAATTTTATGGTTGAGGTCACCACAATTTAAGGAACTGTATTAAAGGGTCGTGGCATTGGGAAGGTTAAGAAGCACTGCTCTAGAGACTGTCTCTTATTTTTTGTTTTGAGGGTAGCTCACACGCTAGGGCACATGTGGAGGTCAGAGTACAACTTGGAGGAATCCGTTCTCTTCTACGGTATCGTCAAGCTTGCTGGCAAGTGCCTTTATGTTTTGAGGCATCTTACCAATCTATGTCTCCAAATTGTTTAGATTTATTTATTTCAGTTTATATGTCTGAATGCATACATGTGTCTCTTGGATCCCTTGGAACGGGACTACAGATGGGCGTACCACCATGTAGGTGCCGGGAACTCAAACATGGCGGCTCTCCAGTACCACGTGCTCTTAACTGATGAGCATCTCTCCAGCCCCCATGTCTCTCTTTTATTTTTATCTTGTTTCGAGACATGGTCTCTCTGTGTAGCCCTAGCCGCCTGGAACTCCCTGTTTAGATCAGGCTGGCCTCAAACTTAAGAGGCGATATAAGAAGTCACTAGCCGACATGTAGCCGTCCTCTGTGAGGCAGGAAGGCCCAGTGGGCGAGAATTGAGCAGAAGACAGGCCCTGTCCTCACAGCACAGGCGTCTCGGCTCATTTCTCCTTCCACTAACACTGTGTCTTTCACCTTTTCCTCTCCAGGAAGGATTTGATGCCTTAGATCCTTTTGTTCCCATCCTCATTTCCAACTATAATCCAAAGGAATTTGAAAGTTCTTTCCAGTATTATCTAGAGAATAATTGGCTTCAGCATGAGAAAGGTCAGTCGTGTCTCCACCTGTCCCCCCAACCCCCTGCGCTGCTCACTGCACAGTCTGCTGAGTCGGTGCACGGGGCATTTGGTATCACCATGACTGGGTGGGTACCCAAAGCTTATTTGGGCTCACAGCTTCAGAAGGGTCAGCCGTGACCACTTGGCTCCATGATCTTGCATGTGTAGGAGCAGAGGGTGTTCATGTCAGTGCAGACAGGAAACAGAGAGGCAGAGAGAAAGGGAAGGCCTGGAGAAAGTGTGGCCCTCAAGGATACTCTGACAAGAACCTGCTCCCTTCTGCTGAACCCCTAATCCTACAAGTTCTCAGAGCCCCCCAGAAATAGAGCCGCCAGCTGTGGGCCAAGCACTCGATACGTGGCCCAGTCCAGCCGTACCCCAGGCCTTACTCTCTACCCTCAGCAGCAACCTATATTTTGTATTTCTTTTTGACTTTTCCTGTATAGTAAGAGAATACAAAAATACTATTTGAAAGTGGCTGCATTTTAATTTACGAAAGAAATTATATTTCTGCTTAAATTCTCACCTTGTTCAGAACAAAGCATTGGTGCTAGAAAAGGAAACAATTTTCCAGCCGGCTCCTGGGTAGTTTGTGCGTGTCTAGGCTGCGCCATCACACCACACCGGTGGGGCACTCACTCGGTGGAATGCAGCCATCACACTGGGGAACACTCACTCGGTGGCTCTCATCGAAGACAGCAGTGCTGAGGCACTCAGAAGAGGTGACACTATTTGAGATGTTATCACCAGCCCAGATCTTTGCTATCTCTGTCCTTTTTCTTTTCTTTTTTTAAGGCAGTGTCTCACAGTGTGTCTGTGTCTGGGCTACTGTCTGAGCCCCCTGAACTGAAGTCTGGGTTCAAAAGTTCTTAACTCTCTTTAAGTTTTTTGAGACAGAGTTTTTCTGTAGCTTTGGAGCCTGTCCTGGAACTGGCTGTTATAAACCAGGCTGGCCTCGAACTCACAGAGATCCACCTGCGTCTGCCCCCTGAGTGCTGGGATTAAAGGCATGCGCCACCTCCGCCCAGCTCAGAAGCTCTGGACTCTTAATGGCAGATCTGATAACTTGTATTGCAAGCATTGTAGTTATTTGTGTGTCTGCTTCATGCCACGTAGATAGTAAACTGCTTTATCCCTGAATAACGGAGCCAGTGATGATGCTGTGGTCCCAGTTCACACTGGCAACAGGAGACTTGGCTTAGAAATAATTGGTTGTAGAGTCACTGCCTAGCATGTGCCAAGCCCTGGATTTGATCTCTAGCCCCACCAAAAGCAAAGTTTAAGCTAATAGAACATGAAATTGGAGGTGGAAAATCAGTACAGCATTGTGGGGAGCTGGAGGTGGAGGGGCAAGACCTCAGGTTTTAGTAGTAGTAGGGGTGATGAGCTGAAGAGGAAGCCCTGGCCACAGTTTGGAGTAGGAAAAAGCTGCCATTTGTGTGTGTTTGACTGTTTCAGCTCCGACGGAAGAAGGGAGGAAGGAGCTGAAGTTCCTGAGTAATTGCAACCCCGGCCAGCTGGAGCGGCTCTGTGCTGCCTTGTAAGCACCAGCGCCTAGCACAGGCGGAGAGGCCTGGCCCGCAGGGACCACGTCCCGCTGTCCCTCTGCTGGGCCCCGCATTCGAGGCGGATGTGCTCTCTAAGTGCTGTGCTAGACTTGTGGCAAGGAAAGCGTGCACACTAAGAAATTGCATTTCTCTGGGAGGTGGGGAGGAGGTGGAAAATTCTAATAAATAAAAATTGCATTTCTCTGCAATTGTGTTTGTTGGCATCTGAAGAAACTCAGTTCTACAGAAATTGCTTGTTGTCTGTCTTCTGAACATAAATTAGTTCAGGAAACCATGATTAACAGCCCATTTCTACTGTTCCTGGAACTTCTCACTCCCTGTTCTTTCCTACCTTCTTGATCCTGTACAATGTCACTGAAGCCCCAGCAGCGTTCTGACGGTTTGGTGTGGCTTGCCCCTTCCCACAAGTTCCTGAGAGAATTGAGCACCTGCTACAGCATCCATGCTTAACACTAACACAGATAGAATTATATTTATGTTCACACCTTCAAAGAACTACAGAAAGAGATGACTCAGTTTACATTTTTATTATTATTGTGAGTGCAAATGCCACAGCACATGCATGGAGGCCTGAGGCAGCTGTTTGAAGTCAGTCCTCTCCTTCCATGTGTGTGTGGCTGTAGCATGAATTCTGATTGAGATTAGTAAAACCCCAGAATCAGATGTGCATGCCTTTAATTCCAGCACGGGGCGGGGGGGGCAGAGGCCAGCCTGGTCTACAGAGTGAGTTCCAGGACGGTCAAAGATACACAGAGAAACCCTGTCTTGAAAAAACAAACAAGGAAAAACCCAGAGTTAGATATAAGGGTTAAAGCTGAAAGCTCAGAGAAGCAGAGTAGCCAACTACTAGAGAGTTTTTACCTCTACATGTTCAGACCAAAGGGGTGATCTTGTCTTTACGAATCCTCAAACTAAATCTTTCGAAACCTGAGTCTACATCTGTTCCTGTCTCCTCCCGCCTTATGTTCCTCTCTCCACCCAGGCACAAGACTCCTGTTTCCCTCCTAGTGCTGGGATTAAAGTTGTGAGCCACCACTGCCTGGCCTCTATGGCTAACTAGTGGCTTAGCTCTGCACTCTGACCTCCAAGCAAGCTTCATCTGTTAGATACAAACAAAAGATCGCTACATGTGTGTTTGGCAACATTGTCAGGCCTGCCATGTCACGTGGCAAATTCCATTCCACACTTTGCGGTCTCACTAGCCCCAAAAGACTGACTGGTTTCGTTTTTGAAACCAAATCTCATGTAGCCCAGAGTGCGAGAACTTTCTATGTAGGCAACTCAGGATTCTCCTGCCTCCACCAGTGTGGAGGATATATGTACCATGTCCAGTGAGAATTCAGTATATTTCCAGTTTTCCCGCTTATTAGTCATTTGCGTTTCTTGTTTCACCTCATCTAGTGGTGACAGTAATGCCGTGAGCACTTCCCACGGCAGGCAGCTGCTCGCAGCCAGGAAGCTCCTCCTGTCTTGGATATTTGGATGGTTTTCTGTGAGATCCTGCACCCTGTGGTGCAGTTCTGTGTCTTCTGCACTAATCCACTAACATCACATAGACTCCAACTCTCACAAGGGAGAAGGCCAGTTGTGTGGGTAAGCTATTTCCTGGTGTGTGCGTACGTGCGCAGTACTGCTGGGGACCTGCCCACTGGGCTACAACCTCACACTACAGAATCTTTTTTTTTTTTTTTTTTTTTTTTTTTTTTTGGTTTTTCGAGACAGGGTTTCCCTGTAGTTTCTAGAGTCTGCCCTGGAACTAGCTCTTGTAGACCAGGCTGGCCTCGAACTCAGAGATCCGCCTGCCTCTGCCTCCCGAGTGCTGGGATTAAAGGCGTGCGCCACCACCGCCCAGCTACAGAATCTCTTTAGGTATCTGTTTCCATATTGAGCACTGATTGACAGGCCTCTGGCATGAATCAGCTTGGTTTTGTTGGTTTGTTTGCTTGAGGTATGGTCTCACTATGCAGCCCAGACAAGCATTGACTTCCCAGATACCTACGTCAGCCTCCTGAGCATGGGGATTATCCTGTGTCACTACACCCAGACATAGAGCTCTCTCAAAATAATTTAGAGCAAAGTAAGTAGCAGAGCCTACTGTTACAGGGCATCATAAGAATCTCCCTAACATCTCTACAGTGCTGCCCCCTTAGCAGAAATGTAAACTCTGGCCACAGAAGAAGGATAGCTCTGCCAGGACGTTCCCTTAGGGGACAGCAGAGCTCAGCTGTAGCAGCTCTCTAGGAGAAACCATCCCCCACTGCACCCCAGCTTCAGGTAGCCCAGCTTTCCTTCCAGGGCTGAGCTGTCCTCTTGTGGCTCTAGATTCAGCCTGGCTTCCCCGTAAGTCAGGCTATCGTCGCAGCTCCGGAGCTGTACCGCTCACATTCGCTACAGTCTTCCTTGCTCTGAATCTACTATTTCTCCATTTATTAGTAACCGTCAATTCTCCCCATTGCTTTCTTTGTTTTTTGTTTTGTTTTTGTTTTTTTTGTTTTTTTTTTTTGAGACAGGGTTTCCCAGTAGTTTCTAGAGCCTGTCCTGGAACTAGCTCTTTTCTTGGAACAGGCTGGCCTCGAATTCAGAGATCCTCCTGCCTCTGCCTCCCGAGTGCTGGGATTAAAGGCGTGCGCCAACACCGTCCGGCCCATTGCTTTCTTTAGTATTACTGTGAATACATACTTTAGGCAGATGTTTCTGTCCTGCCAGTAGCTCCCAAGTAAACACACTGAGGCTTATATTCATTATAAATGTTCAGCTAATAGCTCAGGCTATCTATCTAACTAACTCTTATATTTAAATTAACCCATATTTTTATTTATGCTTTGCCGTGTGGCTTGGCACTTTTTCTCAGTTCAGTACAGCATGTCCATCTTGATTCTCTGCATCTGTGGTGACTCCTGACTTTGTCCTTCTTCCTCCCAGCATCCTAATTTGGTTGTCCTGATGATATTTCTTGCCTGGCTACCAGGCACTCAGATTTTTTAATAAACCAGTTGGAGTGACAAATCTTCACAGTGCACAGAAGGATTGTTCCACAGCAACTACACCGGGGACCTAAGAAGTATTTTCAAGGTCATGTTTTCCCATATGTGTTTGCATGTGTGTGGGTTTGAGTCCAGGGACCTGTGCTGGCCAGAGGCACTGGGTCTCCTGAAGCTGGAGCTCCTACTTCAGCATTTCACGCTCCTCACTGCTCAGCCGTCTCTTCGGCTAAGACACTTAGAAAAATAGAGCATTTAAAGACTGAAACCGGAATAGACAAAAGTCCATATAACCGATTATTGCTGTATTAAAAGATCAGGGCTGAGCTGTGTGTACCACCCCTGTTGTAGAAGTGTTGCCTCCCGGTGTTAGAAACAAAGAATAACCTCAGTGTTGCTTGCATAGAGGAACACACAAGCGAAAGTGGCACAACAAAGTAATTTGTTTTGCAAAAAGGGTGTGCTAAGACCCAAACCAAGTTAGCAAGCACTGATTAAAATGGTTGTCTCGGCCGGGCGGTGGTGGTGCACGCCTTTAATCCCAGCACTCGGGAGGCAGAGGCAGGCGGATCTCTGTGAGTTCGAGACCAGCCTGGTCTACAAGAGCTAGTTCCAGGACAGGCTCCAAAGCCACAGAGAAACCCTGTCTCGAAAAACCAAAAAAATAAAAAATAAAATAAAAATAAAAATAAATAAATAAAATGGTTGTCTCCTTTCGTCCCTGACCTAAGTTCTGACTGGGTCTCTGGCCTTGACTTGTATTACTTAGGGACTGCTCTGACTGGGGCATGAGAAATATGAAATTTTCTCATGGAATTTTCATTCCAGGAATGAGAAATAGACACACATACAGCAAAGCCAAGATGCAGTGGACAGCGCTGGAGCGGAGGCGGGATAGCTCTAGAGACCAATCTCAGGCCCGAGAGAGATTGGGCCAGGCAGCTGCAGTGGATCCACACACACTCAGCATCCCCTCGCCATGGTTGTGCTCATGTCAGCAAAACTTCCCCATCTGATCCCGTTAGTGACAACCGGATGCCGTTAGCTAACTGGCAGGAGGGGGTAAAATGTTCAGGAAAGAGGAGTCCTTACCAGGCTCAAACCAGCAAATGTTTTGGGTTTTGGTCTCCATACTCATAAAAATGACCTGTGCTTTGTGAGAGATCATCCCACCAAACCCACTGTTAGTCCTTAGGGAGTCCCCACTGATGTCGTTGGCACCTCATCTGAAGTCCTAACAGCTTTCCCCAGCTATTTGTATGTAATTCTGTCATAACTACACTTGTCCTCTGAGTCTGGGAAATGAGTATGTATAATCTGCAGGAAGATGGGGCGGGGCACACGGGACAGGGTGACCCAGGCTGGATGAGGCTGAGGGGTCACCCATGCCCCGACCTTTAGTAAACAACTCCTCATTCATGCTCTGTGAGGAGGTTTAATAAACTCACTGCTCCCCCAACTTGGACTCGGAATAGTTAGAACTAAGATAGTTGGGACTAAATCAAATTTAAGAGAGGAGGGAAAGTGGTTTTTAATACACAATTCTGCAGGAAGGGACAGAGCACAGAAAAAAAATAGCTGGCATGGTGATTTGGCACAAAACTGAGCTTTTTTTAAAGTTTTTTTTAATTTACATTAGTGGAAAACTACATTAGTATGACATGTATATGTTCAGTGTGTGCCCTCAGAGGTCTATATGGCCATGTTAGTATATGACATGCATATGTTCAGTGTGTGCCCTTAGAGGTCTGTATGACTATGTATATGTTGTGTGTACCCTGTGCTGTCAGTTGCCCTGGGGCTGGAGAAAGTTACAAGAATTCTTAGCTGGGCTGGAGAGATGGCTCAGCGGTTAAGAGCACTGCCTGCTCTTCCAAAGGTCCCGAGTTCAATTCCCAGCAACCAAGTGGTGGCTCACAACCATCTGTAATGAGGTCTGGTGCCCTCTTCTGGCCTTCAAGCATACACACAGACCGAATATTGTATACATAATAAATAAATATTTTTAAAAAAAAGAATTCTGAGCTGCCCTGGTCCCAGTGATGGAAGAGTTAACCAGTGATGGAAGAGTTAATCCCGAGCCATCTCTCCAGCTCCAACATTTTCATCAGATGTATGTACTGATGTATATGAGTATTATGTACATTACATGCATGAAATAACTATCAGAAGAGGACACTGATCCACATGAATGCTCGAACCCGAGCTGGGTCCCCTGTAGGAGCAACGAGTACGCTTAATGACTGAGCCATCTCTCCAGCTCCAACAAATCAAAGGAGGCTTCTAAGTCTTCCATGGCAAGTGGGACAGAGTTCAGGATAGTCAGGGCTACCTGTGTCACCCCAGCCTCCTTCCCTTCGTGAACTCCCCACCTCACTGGTTAGAACAAAAGCTTATATAGACTGTACTGTGTCTCCGGGCCTGGGAAAGGAAGTTGGTTCCAGTCAGTTTCAAGATGACAAGCAGGCAGCCAGCAGCTTGGGCCAGAGGGGCTGACACCGCTGCTGTAAGCTCACCACAGCCTCTGTTGCTAATGTCTACTCTGTATGGGAGATGGTCTCAGAGTCTTACAGAAACATACAACCACTCAAGCCCAAAATTTGTTTTATTGAGTTTGAAAGAAAAAATGGTCATTCAACATTTCTTACATGTACAAGAATGGAGGAGTAGACATTCCCACAACAAGCCTCCAAATAAAAATGTAAATATGAATAAAGGAATGGGCCCAGGCAGAGAGCTCAATATAAGAGGTGCTTGCTGCCAAGCCTCAAGAAGAGCTTGAACCTGGGGGAGGACCCACATGGCAGTACAGAACCAATCCCCTCAACTTGTTCTCTGATATGCACACAGCCCACACAAGTAAATATTAGAAGCTGATCATCCCAAGGCACCAAAGAATAAAGGCTAAATGTTGTTCAGTAGGAGGTATTGTCTGTACATTTTACTAGCAATAAATTTATGTCCTAAATAGTGTACTCCTATAAATACCAAACACTTGCACCCCTCCCACATATAAGCAAGACATTCGGGAATAGCAATCTGTTTTGGACCTTAGACATGCTGTCAGGTAGCCCAAGTGGGCCTTCAACTTGCTACAGAGTTAAGGATTGAGCTGGTCTCCCTCCTCCAAGAACAGGATAAGAGGGTTGTGCCATCACATGTGGTTTGGAAATCCTTTGTCCACTGGATATACAAAAAAAGCACAAGCCTTTTCCAGGAAGCCAGGCTGGGCTAACAGTGAGCCGGTCTCTAAAAGCTGTACAAATAATGACTCAAATTAAAAAGAAAGTAAAGACTCAGGGTGGGGGGTGGCGCACGCCTTTAATCGCAGCACTTGCGAGGCAGAACTCTTGTGAGTTTGAGGCCAGCCTGGTCTACAAGCGAGATCCAGAACAGCTCCAAAGCTATAGAGAAACCCTGCCTCGAAAAAACCTAAATAATAAGGAAGGAAATAAATAAATAAATAAATAGCACAGAAGTGCAAATGAACTATATGTACACGTAGAAGGGGACTAAAACCTTTTCCGTAACGTAACAGAAGCAGACAGATGACCCATTGCCCAGTTCACTGTTTTAGCCAGGCTGGGACCTTGGCCTGGGAGGAGTCAGTGGAGCATCGAGTTCCTCGTCAAGTTTTTCTTTTTTCTCTCTCGAGAATTACTACTTAGGAGAGGAAGGCATCTGCGAGAAGACTGACAGAAACAAGTGGGAGAACCTTCCATGACCTTGGCCAGAATATGAGCCCTGACGGCTGAGATGGAATGGCGTGGGGCCAGCGAGGACGCGCCAGCTTCCGGTCACCCAGGAGAGGAAGAGGCGGGGCGCGAGCCGTACGCCGGAGCCAACGTGTAGCCAACGGGAAAGCACGCGTTCAAGAGCCAATAGGGCGCGGGGCCCGCCCCCCGGGCGGCAGTGGAGCGGCGAGCAGCAGCGGCGGTATGGCGGGCGGGGCCCGCGAGGTAATCACGCTGCAGTTGGGACACTTCGCGGGTTTCGTCGGGGCACACTGGTGGAACCAGCAGGTCAGGCTATGCGTGGCGGCCCGGCGCTCCCTACGGAAGGTACATGGCCATGCCCCTCCTCACGCCACTCAGCCCTCTGCACTCTGCAGGATGCTGCGCTGGGACCTAGGACCGAAGGCGACTCGTCACCGGGCGAGCTGTGCCCCGACGTCCTGTACCGAGCCGGCCGGACGCTGCATGGCCAGGAAACCTATACGCCGCGACTCATCCTCATGGATCTGAAAGGTGAGGCAGTGGCGGAGCTCAGCCAAGTTTTCCCGTTTTTCTTGTGAGGCCCTAGCAGGGGTTCACTTTAGAACCCGCACAGGACAGACACCTGAAGACCAGACTATTCAGCTCTGGAATGGGCAGAGCCACGGCTACCAGCAGAAGGATGGAGTCCAGATTCCCCATCCATCTAGCGTATATCCAAGTATGCTTTAAAAAGCCAAGTGCAGTGCTTGGCGCGGTTGGGCACGCCTTTAATCCCGGCGGAGGCAGGTAGATCTCTGCGCACAAGGCCAACCTGGTTTACATAGTTGATAGGGATACATAAGGAGACCGCATCTCAAAAGCCAAACAAAAAGTTTTGCCAAGTGCTACCACACATCACCTGGCAGGTGATCAGGTTGTCTGGGGGAGATGATGCTCTAGGCTTTGACCTTGTCTTTCATCTCTGTGCAGGCAGTCTGAATTCACTAAAGGAAGAAGGTGGCCTCTACAAGGACCGGCAGCTGGAGGCTGCGGTAGCATGGTGTGTGTCTGATGTAGGAGGGGGGAAGGGCCAGCGCACGTGCATAAAAGGCTGGAGAGATCATCAAATGGACTTTTTTCCACTTATCTCCACTCTTTTTCAGGCAAGGGAAGCTCACCACACACAGAGAAGAAGAGTACCCAAAGAACCCTAACCTCCAGGACCTTCTGAGTGCAGAGGTGATGCGGTCTCTGCCCTAAACTTTGAAACCTACCACAGGCAAAGAAGGCAGAAAAGGAGGCATCTAGCCACTATAAATACCTTAGAAACATTCGATTTTGGAAAAAGCACCTTTGGCTCTAAATGGGCAGGAACCTATAATCTGGTTTAGAGGCTAAGAATCCCCGCCTCTCTTTCAAAGCTGAGTTCCCAGTGCCCCCTTCAGGCATCTCAAAACAACCTGGAACCAGTTCCTGGGGACCTCACGCCATTTTCTGGCTTTCGGCAAGTGGTGCACATCAAATCCACAGGGGCACACACATATACACATAAGAAAACACGGTGGAGGAGAACTTCCTAGAACTAAATATCATTTTTCTCACCCCTCCCAGGGAGTACTGAATACTGATGGTGTCTGGAGGACCAGACCTATGCAAAATGGCAAAGGTGACATGTCCCTGATGGAGATGGAACAGAGCAGGGACTCTGGGGAAGGTGCCGCTCATCTGCTCTTTCTTCAGGCTGCCTACCAGTCATCCCTGGTACAAATCCAAACCCATTTATCCCACAGAGAACAGCATCAGAGTCTGGTCAGACTTCCTCAGAGTGCATCTCCATCCGCGGAGCATCTGTGTGATTCAGAAGTACAACCATGATGGGTATGGGGGCTCCATCTCACCTGCTCTCCTCCAAAACAGCAGACTGGGGAGTTGAGGATAGGACTGGGGTTTTATCACGGTGATTTCTGGTAGTGAAACAGGTCGCCTGGAGGCTTTTGGACAAGGCGAGGGTGTCCTGAAGGAACCCAGGTACCTGGAGGAGCTGGAGGACAGACTACATTTCTATGTGGAAGAGTGTGACTACCTGCAGGTAGCTATGTGACAGTGCAGATGTGGGGGAGACGCTCGCCTCACGCTCCAGTCTGCATTCTGTGGACCTTCTCTCTGCAGGGCTTCCAGATCCTGTGCGACCTGCATGACGGCTTCTCTGGAGTAGGCGCTAAGACTGCAGAGCTACTACAAGACGAGTATTCGGGACGAGGAGTAATAACGTGGGGTCTGCTCCCTGCTCCCCACAGTCTTGGGGTGAGTGGAAGCTGGAAGAAAAGCAGCAGAGTTGGTGGGAAGGAGAGGACCCCACTGAGGAAGTTATGTGGAGAACCCACTCTCATTTCTTTTACCAGGAGCCCCAGAAAAATATCTATCGCCTCCTAAACACGGCATTTGGTCTGGTGCACCTGACTGGGTACAGCTCTTTTGTCTGTCCGTTATCCCTGGGAGGGCACCTGGGCCTGCGACCCAAGCCACCTGTCAACTTCCCTTACCTACACTATGACGTAAGGCTCAAAGCTCAGTTTATCTCAGCCTCTGTTTACTGCGGCTCTGCTTCTTCTCTCTCCCCACCCCCTGCCATGTGTGTGTGGTGCTAGGGATTGAACCCAGCACCCAACACATACTCAGGAATCATTTTTACACCAAGTTGGGTTCCCACCTTAAACCTGACCTCTTAGCATGTCTATCCGGCCTTCATTCCCTAGATCTCTGCCCTTGGTGGTTTCCTACACCCGAGAGACCCAGTGTCCCCTCCTGTCCCACTTGACAGGCCACGCTGCCCTTCCACTGTAGCGCCATTCTTGCTACAGCCCTGGACACAGTCACAGCTCCCTTCCGCCTGCGTTCCTCCATGGTTCCCATGGCTCATTTGGCTGATCTGCTAAGTTTCTCTGGGAAAAAGGTAAGAAGCTTTCTGAGGGCCTGGCCAGAGCCCAGGACCGGCTCTGTGACCTGACACCTCCTGGTCTGTAGGTGGTGACAGCGGAAGCAATCATCCCCTTCCCGCTGGATCTGGGCCAGGCCCTTCCTGACATCCTGGGACAGCTTGGAGGAACCACCCCGTGGACCCCACTCTCTGCTTGTGGGGATTCTACTGGAAGTCGATGCTTTGCCCAGTCAGTGGTGCTCAGGGGTATAGACAGAACGAGTCACACCAGGTAAAGACCGGGTTATTAGAGGCCCTGTGAGACCTGCTCAGGTCTTTGTTCCGACCGCCATCACCGCCTCACATTAGTACAAGCTCTGGACCGCCCCAGCTGCTGGTCCAAGGATGTAAGGGTTCTTAGCTCCCATTCAGACAGCCGGAGTACACGTGTGGCTTTGCCTTTGTTCTGGCAGTAAGCTCAAGCCAGGGACACCCTTGCCTTCGGCTCTCCATGCGTGTGCCTCTGGAGAAGAAGTCTTGGCCCTCTACTTACAACAGCAGCACCCTAGAGTCTTAAGGTCAGTTGGGCACTTGCCCTCTCCCCGGGCGGCCGGCGGCCTCTGCCACTCTGCTCTCTGAGCCACCACTCTCTGCCTGCAGCTCCTCTCATCTGCTGCTGACGCCCTGCAGAGTGGCCCCTCCTTACCCACACCTCTTCTCCAGCTTCATTCACAAGGGGCTGGCCCTGGATGGCCCCCCCAAGGGCGCAGGTAAGATAGGGAGACGCTAACACTTGAGCAGTTTTACTCTTTGTCTCTGAATGAAAAGTGCTAAACAGAAAAAAGTTCACAGCTGAGCGTTCTTCCACCCGACCACAGCCTTCACTGCTGCCTTTACAATCTCCCAAGCCCAGAGTAGACTCCAGGTCACCTCCAGGTCAACCCTTTTCTCTCCCTCTCCAGCAGTGCAGAGCATCCCTGTGTTTGGAGCCTTGCGCTCATCTTCATCCTTGTATCACACCCTGGGAGACTTGGCTGAGGAGCTTGCCAGACTCGACCTGCGGCGCTGGGCTAGCTTCATGGACGCTGGGGTGGAGCGGGACGACATGGAGGAGCTGCTGCAGGACTTACACAGCCTGGCCCAGTGTTACCAGGAGGGCAACAGCCTTGCAGACTGACGTTCCAGGGAAGGGGATTGGGGAGATGATTTGTAATAAAAGCTGCCGGGTGCAGGAGCCCAGTCAGTGTGTTGGGATTGCTGCAAGACATATGCATTTGTACATTTAAAAAGAGCAAGTTCACAAAAGAGCCAAGCCCCGTTCTCCACCAATGCTGTTTACAGAATGTGTTTGTAAGGTCTTCACTGCAGTCCCTGAGAGACACAGGCCGCAGAGCCGTCTCCCCAGCTGGCTCTGTCAAGGTTCAAGGTCTCTGAGTCAAGTACAACCACCCTTGTACAGAGGGCTGTTGGGTTGGTCTTGGCAGATGAAACCCATACCTTCCCAGGGTTTCATTCATCCAGCTCTTCTTCAGACAGCAGGTCCCCACGGTCAGAGAGCTGGTCTGCATTGCTGGTGCTGGTGGCATCATCCTCATCCTCAGAGCTGGCCTCACAGGCTGTGTGGAAGAGTTGCACAAGTTCTCGGAAACGATGGGAAACCTGGCAAAGGAAAAGGGTTGGGCTCACGGTTCCAGTCTGCTTACAATGAACTTGGCACCCACTTACTATACAGAGCAAGACCAAAGGTTGTGTCTTCTGTAGAAACAGGTGAATGCCACAAACAGAACAACAAGACTCGGTGATACACACCTTTAATTCCAGCAATCAGGAGGATTCCCGAGTTCAAGGCCAACCTAATCTACATTTTTCAAGGGCAGCCAGGGACTTCTTGAAAACAGAAACCCACTACCCTGACAGGTCAAGCCTTTCTTCAGGCCAAGCTTTAAAAGAACCAGTTATTGCCTTAAAATTTCCTTATGACTGTAAGCCCCATTGTTCCCCCCCCCCACCTTTCTCCCCCATCACCCTTCGCCCCGCCCGCCTCACCTCGACGGGGGTCTTGTTCCCCAGTTGCCGAGAGATGCTGCTGAAGGTATGCGGCTGCGCGCCCTGCTCCTGGCACATGGTGAGAATCACCCGGTCAGCCTCCCTGTAGGCCAGGCAGCACAGTTAGGCCTGAGGGTCGCTTTGGACCTGTGTTACACTCTGCAAACACAGCTTGTCTTTACCTACCTTGTCCACAATACCACCTTCTCCCCAGTGGAGCTGACCTTGCTGTTGTTGGCACAGACAGTAGCTTCTGAGGCTTTTGGCAGACCCCCCTCTGGACCTTTGCCTTGTGTTCCGCTGTCTTCAGCTATGACCCCTCTGGCAGCTTTGGGAATGATCTCTGAGGCACCAACTCCTGATGAAGTTCCACAGATAGGAGCCACCATATGGGCTGTCTTTGCCTCCACTGGGCTCTCAAGTAGCCAGCTCTGAGTACAGACTTTCCCATATACGTGTCTTCTCCCTGTGTCTCTGGTCCTTGAGGAAACAGGACTCGGGAGGGAAGCAGGGATCTCCACAGTGCTTGGCAGTTTCTCAGTTTCTGATGCATCTGGGAGCGGCACAATAGTCTCTGAATTAGCAGAAGCCTTCATGTCCTCACCCTCTTGGGGAAGTATGGTAGATGTACCAAGGCAGGAGACAACTTCAGGCCCAGCCTGGTCTCTCCTAACAGAGGAGAGTTCAACTCCAGTCTGAGGAGGAAGCCTGGGAGTCTCTGATGAGCAGAGGGTTGAGCCCTCCAAGGGTCGCTCCACGAGAGTCACTTCTGCAGAGCACAGCACGGCACTCCCGACTGTCGACCCTGCTTAGGAGGAACATGGGGATCAGCGGATACACCAAAAACCACAGCCACTGGGGAGCTACTGGAAAGACTGGGGGAAGTAATGAAGTCCCGCAGCAGAGGAGGGCACGGTTCTTAGGAGGAGAAGACAATTTAGCCCTGGCTGTCTTGGAACTCATTCTGTAGACCAAGCTGGCCTGAAATAAAGACGTGCCTGCCCCTGCATCTCAAGTGCAGGGATTAAAAGTGTGTGCCACCACTGCCTGGCATTTTAACAAACTCTTTTAACTACGTGAGAAGGAAGGGAAACGGGATCTCCGTGGTCTTCATGACAAAGTGTCCATGCATCCCTGGAAAGGTGTTTGAGCTAGGCTCATCCAGTTTCCTGCAGTGTGGAAAAGGAGGGAGAGGCATAGCTTGGAGTCAGGTTACTTACCTGGAGTGGGTGTCTCTCCCTTTCTGGTGGTCCTGCCAGTCCTAATCTGGGTCACATCAGCATTCTCCTGCTCCTCCAGGGCTTCCTCTTCCAACATGTCCTTGCCTTGTCCTCCTTCCTTAGTTGCAGGCATAGAACTTGCCTCTTGGAGGGAGCTACTACCCACCAACTCCAGGGGCTCCTTGCTCTTGTAAGATTTGCTGTCACAAACCTGCAAGGGTGACTCTCTGAGTTAACAATGTTCTGACCTTTACTCACGAGGACTGCATCTGCTCTGACAGCAACTCACTCTGTTTTGCTCACAGGTTCTCAAATGCTGAGCAGTCTCTCCAGCCACTCTTTTTTTTGTCTATGTCTATAAAGTGCTATGATTACAAGGTTGGACCACCATATTCAAATCAAAGACTCTCTTTAAAAACTTGCAAAATGTAACTGTAGTGCTGTGGGACAATGGTCTCACACTTTGTAAAGACTTGTCACTTGTCTTTTAACAAATGCTGATTGGCCAGTAGCCAGGCAGGAGAGTTCTCGAAAGAGGAGTCAGTCTGCAGCTGTCACCCAGACACAGAGGAGGAAGCAGGATGAGAATGCCTTGCTGATAAAGGTACAAGCCACGTGGATAACGCAAACAAAAATTAGGGGTTAAGATGTAAGATATAAGAGTTAATAAGACTGGTTGTCCATTTCCCGGCAGCCCAGACCCGAATAATCACACAGAAACTATATTCCAACACTGCTTGACCGATGGTTTATGCATAAATTCCTAGCTAGCACATACATCTTAAATTAACCCATCTCTATTATTTTTTTTTAATTTTTTATAATTTATTTAACTTTATTTTATGTGCATTGGTGTGAAAGTGTCAGATCCCCTGGAACTAGATTTTCAGACAGTTGTGAGCTGCCATGTGGGTGCTGGAAATTGAACCCGGGTCCTTGAGAAGAGCAGTCAGTGCTCTTAACTGCTGAGCCATCTCTCCAGCCCCCATCTCATTATTTTATGTATTGCCACGAGGCTGTGGCTTACCAGGTAAAGTTCCGGTGTCTGTCTCCTTCAGCAGTTACATGGCACCTCTTTGACTCTGCCTACTCATTCTCTCAATCTCTGTTCTGATTTCCCACCTGGCTTTACTCTGCTAAGCCATTAGCCCAAATAACTTGATGATGTGGGATGTCCTGTATATGTGTTACTCTTATTGGTTAATGAATAAAGTTGCTTTGGCCTATAACAAGGCAGAATATAGCCAGGCTATATGTCTTTGAGTTTGAGGCCAGCCTCATCTACATGGTGAGTACGAAGACAAGAAACGAGCATCTGCAAGGTCTGGCCTAGGCAGTGCCAGCACACCAAGCACCTGCCTTACCTTGCTGCTGCAATGACAATTTCTCCTCTTGCTCTTCTTCAGCTTAGAGTCAGGACCTCCCTCATGGCAGGAACAGGAGCCGTCCTTGGCCACTTCAGGCCAGTCAGTCTCCTACAAGAACCCCAGCTTGATTAGCTGCCAAGTATTTTCAGAACCAAGAAACAGAGCTGCGTTGAGCAGCCTTAGTGATGAAGGTCCCTCCCACTCTTTTTCTAATGTACCACCTAATCACCCTTGAGGTCACTGACCCAATCTTGATTTCAGCCTGTTGTGAATCCTCAAAGAACCCACAGTGATCCAAAGAAAGCAGCATCTTAGCAGCCCACAAGCCTCGGTCAGACATAACTCAGACTTTGAGAAAAATGCACTGGAGATCTCCAAAGTAAGATCCAGATTACTGACTTTCTGTCTCCCTTTGTATAGTGACTCTTCACTTAATAAAGCCAAGACACACTTCTGATCCCAGCACTTGGGAGGCAGAGGCAGGTGCATCCCTGAGTTTGAGGCCAGCCTGGTGGATAGAGTGAGTTTTAGAACAGCGAGAGCTACAAAGAGAAACCCTGTCTGAGAAAAACAAAAACAAAGAACGACAAAAAGACCGCCTCTTTAGGCAAGTGAGATGACTCAGTGGCTAAAGGCATGAGGACCTGAATTTAATCCCTGGTATCCAAATGTCCTGACCTTCACAAATGTTCAGTGGCACATGTGTAGTCCCCCACTCTCTCCCACAAAGTATGTAAATGTAAATTTTTAAACTTAAAAAAAAAAAATGGCCCATGCCTTAATCCTAGCAGGACACTGAGGTCAACCTTGGTCTCTATTTCATATAATCATCATCTTTTTTTAAAATATTTATTTATTATGTATACAATATTCTGTCTGCATGTATTCCTGCAGGCCAGAAGAGGGCACCAGACCTAATTACAGATGGTTGTGAGCCACCATGTGGTTGCCGGGACCAGCCCAATCATCATCATCTTTAAAATTAGACTAATTTGTAGGCTGAAGAGGTGGTTCAATAGTAAGGGCAATTATGTATTGCTCTTGCATAGGAATTGAATTCAGGAGGCGCATAAACCACCCTTTACACCAGTTCCAGGAGATCATACACCTCCTTCAGATCTCTGGGCACCTGAACTCCACAGATAGATTCCTAAACACACATTTTTCTCTAAAACTAATACATCTATTTTTTTTAACTATATTATATGTCGATAAAGGCTTGTCATACCACATGTATGGAGGTCAGAGAACAGCCTGACCATATGGGTCTGGTGACCAAACCCTCTCTAGTCATCAGGCTCTTTCTGGTACTGAGCATGAGCAGACTCCAGAGCTGAAACTAAGCCACCTATGTCAGTGTCCCAGCACAGACACCTGACAAAGTCACTCTGGCATCAGCTTCTCTTGGCTTTTTAGTTGTATAAATAAAACTTTCCTCAGGATTACTATGAAAGTTACACGAGCTAATTAATAATCTACATGCTGCCACATAGTAACACAACTGCTACGTTTATCATTAAAGAGTTCTATTTCCTTCCATGGACAAAACTGAAAAATTAAAACCCAAAGGTAAGAAAAAGGGTAGCACTAGGGAGAAAAGCATGAACTACAATCTGTTTTGTTTTGTTCCCTTTTCTGAGATAGGGTTTTACCATATAGCTAGCCCAGGCTAGCTTTGAACTTGCAGCAATACCCCTGCCTCGGACTCTTAAGTGTTGAAATTATAAGTATCATCATGCAGGGCTATGATTCCTTCTAATGAAGTCTCATAGGTTCTCCACAGCAGCCTCACCTTTGGGTTGTTCCCCGTGAGCATCTCCAACCTTAATACTGTGAGCTATCCTATATATAACATGGATATATGCAGAGTTTAATCCAAAGCTTAATTAATGAAAAGCAGATATTTCCCAAAACCATGTATACCTTATCATGATTCTGGACCCCAATCTCCTTTCTCCTCTTGCTCTTTGAGGCTGTGGACACCTTAGCAGGTTCCTCTTCCTCTTCTACATCAGGGAGGATCACTTCTTCAAAGCCATCAAACTAAACAAGAATTGATGGTACTAGGCAGACTGGCCAAACCCTCCCGCAGACAGCCTTCCCCTCGACAACCTCAGGGCCTGTACCTCATACTCTTTCTCTTCAGTCCAGTTGATCTCTTCAAAGTCACCCATCCGACTAGCTGCTGGGCGCAGATGATCAAAAAAGATGGAGAACTCATCCTGTAGGTGGTCATGGCCTTTGAGGAGCTGCCACATCTGTGTCTTAAGCTGAGGAAAATTGGGAAAGCTAAGACATCTGGAGAGTCTTCCGAGACTGCAGTCAAACCAATCCCAAATGTACCCACAGTCTGCCTTCTATAGGCAGCAAAGCTTTTTTAAAAGTCTCTTATTTTTAGATTACAAGGATTTATTTGTTATTTGTTTGGTGTGTGTGTCTGTGTGTGGATGTACACATGTACAGCACACCTGTGGGAATCAAACTCAGATCCTATGGCTGAGCAGTACATGCACAGAGGCCAGCACATACCTAGGAAAGATAGTCAGTCACAGGAGCCCCAGGGATTGAATGTATTGTCAGGGGTTTTGTGATATCGTGACAGCATTCTGATATTCCCGAGACTGACAATAAAGTTTGTTTTGAATCAGAGGGCAGAACTAGCTAGTAACTGACCAAAATTAATCTTTGATGTTTTGCAGGACTGAGGACAGATGGTGGGAAGTAAAGGGCAAGGCTTAGAGAGGGTCTAGGCCTTTCTGAATGGAGGAACGAGGGAGATACAGGAGGTAACTGGTTGCTTCTCTGGACATTCAGGTTATTACCCCAATATCGGACTCCCAATTTTTATTCATAAAGAATAAAGGCATCAGACAGGTTAGGCAGCAAAAAACTTTATCACCTAAGCCATCTCCTTGGCCCATTCTAATTTTTTCGAGACTCCTGGAATTTTCTTTGTAGACCAGGCTGGGCTGGGACTCACAGAGATCCACCTGCTTCTGCCTCCTGCACGCTGAGATTAAAGGTGTGTGCCACTACTTTGATAGCTAAAAATTCTAAAGCATTACCCTGCTTGCTTGCTACAGGGGTGGGAGTTGGGTGGGGAGGAAGTATACTGATCATAAATGCAATTCCCAATGACAGTACTTTCCATTCCTGCCTTATTGTTCTCTTGAAGAAACAAATGAGGAGGCCAAAGCTGTCCTCACCCACCCACTTTCTTCCAAACCCCTCCCAGTGCACTGACGGCTCCAGAGCTGGTGAGGGCCAATCAGGCCCTGGAGTCCAGGAGCCATTCTTCCATGTCCCTGGGCTTCAGACTGGAGCGGAGTGGGAAACATGCTTTCTGCCTGAGTTTATGATGTGCCAGAGGGAAAAGACACAGAATACATTAGGCAGAGAGAGAATCGACGATGAAAAGGAAGCAGGACAAGGGGGCTAGAGAGGGCTCAGCAGTTAAGAGGACCTACTGCTCTTGCAAAGGACCCAGGCTAGGTTCCCAGGACAAGATGGTAGTTCACAACCATCTGTAACTCAACTTCCAAACAATCCAATGTCCTCTTCTAACCTCTGTAAGGCACCAGGCCGGCATGTGGTACACACGTATACATGTACATAAAACACTCATACATATGAATAAATAAGCAGATGGAGTACCTCAGTGGTGTCCTGAGGAAGGCAATCTGCACAGCCTTGCAGGACCTTGATAATCTTCTGGTGCTGGGAGGGGTTCTCTGCAAAGCAGATCTCCAGCTGCCGAAGGAATCTACGACTCTTCTCAAAAGCCTGCTGCTCCTCAAACTATCAAGCGGAAGGAAAACGAGAAAGGAATCAGTACGCAGCTGGGTCGGAACCTGAAGGCCCTGAGAAGAACTAAACAACGGGCCAGAGGCTCAGGTTATGACTGAACTCTATTTAAAATCTTGGCCAGGCGGTGGTGGCGCACTACTTTAATCCCAGCACTCGGGAGGCAGAGGCAGGCGGATCTCTGTGAGTTCGAGGCCAGGCTGGTCTACAAGAGCTAGTTCAAGGACAGCCCTCCTCCCCCCCCCCAAAAAAAAGTATTTAAAATCTTAACAGCCAATTGTGGGATCCTAAGAATTACCAACCTGTGAAATTAAGATGCGAATGAGTGACTCAACAGATAAGCATCTCTTGCATAATAGTAGGAGACAGAGACAAGAGGATTCTAAGATCAAGGTCAGCGTGGGGTACACAATGAGAATTGTCTCAACAAATAAGTAAAGGAGATAACTATATCTCAAGTTGTTTTGTATTTATTTTACAAATAATAAAATCAAATACTCAAACTCAGTGGAACTTCAGAGTTTACAAATTTTTTTAAAATAAATCTCTATTTATAAAGTATACAGTATTCATCCTGCATGTATGCTCGGACGCCAGAAGAGGGCACCAAATCTCATTATAGATGGTTGTGAGCCACCATGTTGTTACTGGGAATTGAACTCAGGACCTCTAGAAGAGCAGCCAGTGCTCTCAACCTCAGAGACATCTGTCTAGCCCTGAAAATTATTTTGCATGTGCATTCATTCAATCATCACAATGATGCCAGAATGAAGGTGGACAGTTTATTCACAATTAACCATCAAATGCTCACAAATCTATCCGAATGCCGTGATACTTCCCCCCTTCACTCCTATTGCTACCCATTGGAACAGGAAGTCTAGAACGAGTGACTCCTTCTCCTTCTCCCTCCCTCCGGTCTCTGTCTGTCCCCTCCTGTCTCTGCCTTTCAAGTACAAGAACAAGTAGGAGTGACCATGCCCAATTTGCCGTTCCTCCCATTTCAACTCTTAGGCTTCAAATTTTTGCTTTAATTAATTGTTATTTTTTTTTTTTAGGGCAGGAATTCATTATGTCCCCCAGGATATTGAAAAAATATGAATCCTAGGCTGGCCATGAAGCAGCAGCAATCCTTCTGCCTCAGTTTCCTGTGTGCTGTCTTTTCTACTCTAGTGTTCTATGAAGTATCACCATAAAGGACTATGTATTACATATGTGACTATTTTTATAATCTACATATATCATAGACTTTATTCATGAAAATTAAACCTCTTAGAATGCAGAAATCTTAATTTTTTTAACTACTACATTCATAGTATCTATGTGTTTGCCTGACACTCAACAAATATTTAGTAAAGAAAGAGCTGGGACATAGTGGTGCACACCTTTTAATGCCAGCACTGGAGAGGTCAAGGCTAACCTGGTCTACACTGTGCGTTCCAGGACAGCCAAGGCTACACAGAGACTCTGTCTTAAAAAAAGGGGGCAAAATCCAAAAAGATACTTTTCTCAGTGAGGAGAGAGGGAAGAATATGACTTCCAGAAAACACTTTGTAAACAGACGGGAGGACAGAGCTGGAAAGAGAAAGACCCGAGAAGATTGGTGAAATGGGGAAAGGGTGACCTGAAGGAATCACAAGGCTGGAACTATCTGACGCGGCTGTGCTCAAGCCCCGGCTGCCTCTGACCTAGAGTCTGCTGTGCGGGCTTTGCGTCTCTACTTACTAGTCCACAGGACAGGGCTTGTTCCGGAAGCAGGAAAGCAGCAAAGTCCTTCAAGAGCTGAGGCCAGTCTTGGAGCAGGGTTTGCAAGCTTTTGTACAGATCCACAGCAGTCTGCCTCTGGGTACTTGACTCAAATTCATAGATGACCTGAAGGAAATCTTCATACTTGCCAGGGACATGCTGGAGAGCTTCTCGCACCTACATACAAGACTTCTAATAGTCAACATCCTTTCCTGGGGCCTCCAGAACATGCAAGGGCACAGGAGAAAGAGTCATGGTCACAGTTCTAAGAGTTAGCTTTCAGAGGCCCTCCCTGACCTGAGGCTGACAAAGGACACAGAAGAAGCAGCAAGGCAGACTTGCTTTTCTCTGAGGGGCAACTGGACAACCTGAATTTTCTTGAGATTAGAGTCACAAAACTAAGGGCTGCTAAGATTGCCTTCATGACATGAGCCCCAAATATAACCTAATAAGAGGAATTTTTGGATTCTAATACAGGTCATACCAGGTACACTAATACCCGAACTTAGAAACTTACTAATAGCAGATAGCAGCAGCAACAACAGCAGCTGCGTCAGCTAATCGCTCTGCCGGATGATTAACTGAGAAAAGAGCACCTACACAGGGTACCAAGAGACAACAAAAGACCAGGGTGTACAATCCCGAGATTACCACACCAGGCTACATACTACCTGCCATTCTTTTCACTAAATGCTCACTAATGGTAACATATCAACCCAATCTGTGAACTCACAACGTGGCACTGCGGATAGCAGTATCTCCATTCCCCTAATCCCTGGTTGAAAGAGAGATGGGTTGAGGATAGGGGCACTGACAACCATCCCAAATATGGCTGAACTCTGGATCCCTGTGGGGGTCTCTAACAGAACTCACTCTGTGGCCAATGCAAGCAAACAAGGCAGACACAAACCTATTGTGCATGTAGTAAAAAAAAAACTTAGCTCTGACTGTGCTGGATCAGGCCAGGCCATGGTAGACAAACACTTCCTGCTGAGCGACCTCCTTAGTCACATTTCCAGTTCAAAATATCTTCCTCCAAAGCAGCAACAGCCACATGCACACAGACAGGCATTAAAAACTAAAAATTTAGCTGTTTGCCTACCCTGGTGAGGTAGGCCTGTGCAAAGGCCAGGTCCTTCTGCTCCCTGAGGGGGTCCCGATCAAGAAGGTCCTCATCATACAGCAGCAACAGCTTGGAGGTATCCTTGCTGGCCCGAGCCCGACTTCCCCGTTTGCTCCGAGCTCGATGACTGCTTCGGCTTTTTCCACCAGTTTTGATGTTGTCTCCTTGGAGTACATATGAAAATTGTTTCTCAATCCTTATACCTAAGCAATCCACCATAAGTGCACTCATCCCATACAGTTATGCACAACTTGGAAAAAGAATAGCCAGACAATGGAAGACAAAACAATCCTGCCTCCTTGCATAGGCACAGCCAGCTACCAACAACTGCAGAGTGATCGGGAGGCCCGGATACACTGAGGACTGCAGCTGGAAAACCCACTCCCAGGCTGGTTTACAATTACATTACAATGGAGACAGGCAGTGTCACAAAGAACATTGCTTGAGCTATGCAGTAAGACCCGGCCTCAAAACAGAGAAAACAAGTTTAAGGAGTAAACATGAAAGACAAACAGTTCATAACTTCAAGAACAGAGGAGGGCAAGAACCACAAATAAAACAGAGTGTAAATGGAGTGTTGAAGAAATTCTAACTTTCTGTCTTTTGTGTTTCAAAGGCACCAACCTGTTCGGTTTGGGGAAGGAAAGCTGCTGGAGAGAGAAAGACTCCTCCCTGGAGCCTCCCGGCTCCGCGGTGACTCTGTAAGCTGCACTCTATGCACACCATCCTCTGGGCACTGCAGCCAAGGGAAACTTTTCCTGAGAGGGTCAGCTACACTCACCTGGTGGGGCTATGCTCGTCTCTACTTCTGGAGCAGTCTTGGGTGAGGCCAAGGTAGAAGGGGGCTTCTCAGCAGCATCTCCAACTGCTCCATCATTCACTTCATCTTTCTGCAAGGCTTCCAACCCTTCTGCCTCCTCTTCCTCTTCTTCTTCTGGCTCAGAGTTCTCCTCCTGGGAGTTCTCTTCCTCAGACTCACCCTCCTGACTCATGCTCCCTTCAGAAGCCAGCCAAGTCAGCTTCTCCATTGTTTCCTAAATGCACCCCAAAGACTGTTTACAAGGGCTCCCAGCACCTCACAGAGCTGAAGTACAGGAGCAGGGTCAGGAGGATCTAAGGTAAAACAGGGCCCCCACTCTGGACTAGAGAAGTCTGAGGGCACTGGGGACAGGGCCGGGCAGCACAACATGACCCATACCTAGGAGGTTTTTATCTCTCTCTCTCTCTCTCTCTCTCTCTCTCTCTCTCTCTCTCTCTCTCTCTCTCTCTCTCTCTCTCTCTCCCTCTCTTCTTGGTGGGTGTTGTTCTTTGCTTCCTTTCCGCAGGGTTGGGGATGGAATCAGGGCCTTGCGCATGACAACTACATGCTCAATTACATACCTATTCCTGGCAAGTACATGTTCGATTACATACCTATTCCTCTAGTTCTTAAGAGCTATTTAAATTTTGCTTTGTATTGTGAGATGGGTTTCTCTGTGTAGCCTTGGCTGCCCGAGAACTAGGTCTATAGAGCAGGCTGGCCTGAAATTCAGAGAGACCCACCTTCCTCTGCCTTCCAAAAGTGCTGGTACTAACAGAAGGGCCCAGCTAAACTTTTTTTTAATCATTACATTATTATGAGTGTCAGAGCTTTGCCTGCATGTATCTCTGAGTTCTACATGCCTACAAAGGCCTGAAGAGGGTACAGGATCCTCTGAAACTGAAGTTACTGTAGATTGTGAGAAGCCAGGTGGGTGATAGGACTCAAATCAGGGTCTTATGGAAAAGGAACAAGTGTTCTTTTGTTCTGGTTGGTTGTTTGTTTTAGACAGGATTTCTCTGTGTAGAGCAGGCAGTACTGGGATTCGCTCTGTCCCTCAGGTTGACCGTGAACTCGTCCACCTGCCTCTAATCTTGAGTGCTGTGATTAAAGACCTGCAATACTACTGCCAGGCACAGAAACTGTTCTTAACTGTGGAGCCATCTTTTCCCCACCACGGGTTTTTTTTTTAAATCTCATTTATTTATGTCTGCATACATACGCTGGGGGTCCATGCATGCTGTGGAACCCATGGCAGGGGCCCAGAGAATCAGTCATAGAAATGAGTTCTCTCCTTACACCATGTGACCCCAGGGAATGCATTCAAGCCAGTAAGGTCGGCAACAGGTGTCGTTTGACCTGTAGCCCCCTTGCTATGAGCTTTGTTGTTGGTTTGTCTGGCATTTAAAGTATGCTCAAGGGGTCAATGAGATGGGTCAAGAGGCACAGACAACAGCTGTCAAGCCTGACATTCTGAGCTCGATTCCTGGGTCCCACATGATGGAAGGAGAGAACCGCCTCCTCCTGGTCCTCTGACCTCTACACACATGCCATGTTATGCACATGCCCAAATAAATAAAAGAATAAACGCAAAAATAGAAAAATAAAGTATGCTCAAGCGATTCAAACTGACAATGAAATGAACACAACCCAAAGAGAATGTCCCCTTTCCATAGCACGTCACAAGTCTCTAAATTATGTCCCATAATGCATTCACAAGTCAAAGGACACTTTATGACTATAACATACAAAGGAACAGTCTACCGAGTCCGCATATACTTGCAACTACTCTGGTTCTTACCTGGAGCTCTGGGACAGACAGCACAGACTCCTCAGAAGCTGATGACAGTTCATCTTCTTCATCTTGGGTGAGGTCATCAAAGTCATCCTCCTCTTCTTCGTCAGGCCCATCTTTCTCTCCTCCAGTGTCTCGTCCTGCAGGGATCCCCACAGACTGACCCTCAGCACTGGCTGAATCCTCAGGCTTCCCTGGAGGACTGCTAAGCATCATGTCCTGCTCCATGGAGGACGGAGTGCTTTTTGGCAATCCTTTGCTTCCAACTCCACTTGTGCGCCCCTCATCGGGCGGGTCTTGAGACAGAGAAAGGGATTTAGCGGATTGAGCCTCCTCCTTCTGCAGGACTGTGTCTTTTATCATCTCTAGAGCACTACTCAGCGTCTCCTGAGGGCAGCCACTGTCTGCATCCATCGAGCACTCTTCCTTCACTGTCTCCACAGGGAAGTGAACGGAGATTTCCTCCACACACTCCTCGGCTTCTGTCTTCACCATTGCTTCTACGTCCTCAGGTGCACAGTCCAGAGATTCCTGAAGACTCGGAGACAATGGCTCTAAAGCCTGCCCAACCTGTTCTATTTTCACACCCGTCCAGCCAGGGGCACTCGCTTCAGAAGACGCGCCCTGGCTTTCTGCACCGGATGAAAGACACCATGGCCGAGGCTCCTCTTTGGAGAAGACAGCAGCACAGAGGGGGGTTAGGTCCTGGGGCTTCAATGTGGAGTCAGAGTTTGGAGGAGCAGTTTTTCCATCAGCAATACCCAAGTTCACGTTAGCCTTGTCTTCAGGAAGAGACGGCACAGGGAGAGTCAGAGGACCGCCAGACACAAGCAAGGGTGAGAGGGAGGAGGCCACGAGCGGCTGGTTTAACGGGCAGGGGAAGGGGGGGTTGACCAGGAGAGTGGTGATAGGGACGCTCTGCGGATTTGGGGCCACGGCTGCACTGACGGGCCGGATAACGCTACAGCCACCGGCTAGGCCGACAACCTTCACTGTGGCGGCAGGAACCGTGAAGATGACAGGTGTGGAGTGGATGATGGGGGCAGGTTTCACACAAGGAGAAACCTTGGCCGCTTTTCGTCTTGTGGGCTTCCGCCTCACATACGGCTTTCGAAATTTCGAAGGGGCAAGCGAGGGTAGCATTATCTTGGGTGCAGAACAAGAAGGCAGTGGTGGCTGAGACTCAGACAGGGGGAAGCTGGTCCTGGCTTCAGGACCGGAAGGTACAGCAGGCTGTGCTGCAGGAGACTCAAAAGTATCTTCTCCGCTGACCCCCACTGGAGAGAAACCTGGAAGTGTCTGTAAGACAGTGGTTGGCTGCATCAGATGAGGAATCTGGACCATCCTATTGCTTGGAGGGATTTTTGATTGACTTGGCCAGGTTGATATTTTCCCAGGGTTGAACACAGGCTGAACACAGGGGCTGGGTTGGATGAGGAGGGGCTTCTGGACCAATGGCCGCTTCTGTCGCCAAGCCTTTCTGGAAAAACGCTTGGAACCTGGCTTCAATTTGAGTACCACACCCTTGGGCATCAGCAGTGGGTACTGAGTTGCACTCCCCAATTCAGGGCCGGCTTTCTCCAAGTGCTGATCTGTGCTGCTCTCTGTGGCTGTGGTCACATTTGCTCCTTCTACAGCGCCTTGAGCTAAGTTCCGAAGTTCATCCTGAATGGACTGCAGACTGGCCTAAGGAAAGGGAAACACTGTGCTCTAGCACATGTCAGGATCTAGGGGAAAGACAATGACCTGTCTGGGCTCTAAGGATTGGTAGAGGACAGTCCCAAGAAGGGTTTCTCCGTGCATCAGTGTTCTAGGAAAACCACACCCCAGGCGTATGACCGTGCTGAACTCTGTGTCAGAAATCATCATCTAACGTCTACAGGAACTTTTAGGGACCTCTGCCTCACAAAGACGTTGAAGGATGGCCAGACCTTTAACCAGAATGGGAGCCGGTGTTCCTCCTTCTCAATGGGCGGTTTCCACTGATGTGGCTGGATCTCTTCACAGCACCTCACGAGAACTGGCAGCTGTTTGGTCTTCTTATAAAACTAAGCAAGAAACAACAAATTTTAAGTCATATTTGTTCAGACTGGGAAATGGGAAGGGGGGGCTGGTTGTTTGACACACACAAGGATGACTCAGTAATAAATGTTGAATATTTGTGTATTTCAAACAATATACCTCTAATTAATGAAAGTCTCACAAATATTAAATATATAAATGTAAATGTCCATCCTGATTATCAGCAGGACTCAAAACTGTCTCAGCACTTAGAGGAGAGATAGGGGGATCACTGGGACTTCCAGTCTAGCCTGGTCTACAACGTGAGTTCAGGACAACTAGAGCTGTTACTCAAAAAACCCTGTCTGGAAACAAAAAGACTCGAATTATCTTCCCCAGGGCACGCCTTGGAGGGAACACAGAAGAGGAAGTCAGTGATCTGACTAAACACTTGCTCAGCACACAGCCCTCACCCTCCTCCAACAGAAGCGACTTTCACCAAGAAAGAGTGCTGAGTGGAAAAGACACTGCGAACCGGGCAGACGAGAAAGGCTGTGACCCCAGAGGGAGAGGAAGAGGAAGAGACACACTGACGGTCTCAATTCCAGAGTCAATGGGTTGGGTGTGCTGGAGCACACCTTTAATCCCAGCACTTGGGAGGCAAAGGCAGGCAGGTCTCAGTAAGTTCTAGACCAGCCTGGTCTGCATGGCAAGCTCCAGGACAGCCAGAACTACACAGATAGATTCCTGTCTCAAACAAACAAACAAACAAACAAGTAATAAAAAGAGTAACTGGGCCTGGCAGTTGGCCTGAGCATCAGGAAATGAGTTCATAAGTTCATAAGCTACAAGGAAGAACAGACTTTCTCAAGTTGTCCTCTGACCTCGTGTGTGCGTGTGTGCACTGTGGCGTGTACATGCCCTTACCAAGATAAATAAGTGTGATTTAAAAAAAAAAATCAATCAATCAAGGGGCTGACAGATAGTTCAGCAGGTAAACGTGCTTACTGCTCCTGCCACGGACCTGGATTCGGTTCCAAAAACCCACACTGGCCAGCTCACACCCATCTGCAACTATAGTGCATAGATCCAATGTCCTCTTCTGACCCCCACGGGCACCTGAACACACACAGTGCACATGCACGCAGGCACACACACATATACACACATAAAATGACAAGTCTTAAACACACACACATACACAAATTGTAAGTACATCAGTAAGTAAGGTGAGTTGGGGCTGTGTTTAGTGATTCCTCCAGTCCTAACACTGAAGGAGAAAAGAGAAGGGAAGGAAAGAGGAGGTCAGAAAGAGAAAGGAAGGCAGGAGGGCAGGGATCCATGGCTGAGATTAGTAACTCAGGGATAAACCTGCTGTATAATGAGGGGTAATCACATCACTTTCCAACAATGTGGGCAACAAGGAAAAGGGATGAAGCACTTCCACAACTAAAGCCTCGAAAAGCTTCCTGGCTTTTTAAACTACTTAAATCTTTTTTCTGTTGTTTGTTTTCTTATTTGTAACAGGATAATGTTATAGAGCCGTGGATAGACCCAGACTCACAGCAATTCCAGACTCTCTGTCCCATGGGTGCAGTGGTTAGGTCTACAACACCACACCTGGCTTACCTGACTCCTGACGAAAATTCTGCATAACCTGGACATTCGTGTCTAACTGGAAAGGAGCACCGCAAGCTGGAGAGTTGGCTCATGGTTGAGAGCAGGTTCTCCTCTCATTGAGGACCCAAACTGAGTTCCCAGCACACCGCTCAGCCCAGGCGGAAAGGAATCTCTCTCTGTATAGCCCTGGCTGTGCTGGAGCATGCAATATAGGACAGGCTGGTCTAGATAGAACTTGCTGAGATCTGCCTGCCTTTGCCTCCCAAGTGCTGGAATTAAAGGTGTGCACCAGCACTCCAGCCAGCCACTGACTTTGGAAATGAAACTATCACAGTCTGGCTCTTCCTCTTCCCCTGGGATTACAGCTGTGTCAGGTGGCTCACAACTGCACACGACTGCAGCTTGAGGGGTCTGAACCATTGCACACGATTGCATGCACCCACACACAGACACAGGCTTAATTAAAAAGCAAAAGCAGCACTGCGGAGGTTTACAAATGCAATACTGTCTACCTGTAGAAGGTCAGAGTAAGGGAGGTACAAGAGGGCTAGAAGGATCCAGGACTTGTGGAAGCCTTTGGCCTGAATAATTTCTTACTCAAGGAAATATCCAAAAGAGAGGCTAAGGTGAAGGTACTCCAGAGCAAATCAATGGGTGAATGTCTTACAGAGGAAAGTTAGAACTAATCCAAGACTGGGAGAACTGTCCTTTAAACTCCTCTGTGGGAGGGGCTTCACTGCATGCACCGAGAGCTGAAGGAGGAGAAAGGGCTGGGTGCTCCTTGCAGGGAGGCACAGGGGAACTTGCAGGAACACTCACTTTAATCATGTTGTTAGGAGCTCTGTTCTGGTTGAGGTTCTTGATTCTCACCGTCAGCTGGTGAGCGGTCTTACAAGTTACAAGGTACTTGCTGATTAGAGGTTTAGGAAACTCAGTGCCTTCGAAGTGCTTCAGTCCTAAAGCTAGCAGACTGAGAGAGAAGCAAAGATACAACCTAACTTCACAGACCTTTCTTCAAAAGAGCTCTCCAAACTGCCCATGCTTCACGAGCACCTTCTACACCTTCAGATATTTACAGAGTACTCAGTACTTTAAAAGCAAACGGGATCAGTGGCATAGGGAAGACCCTAGACTACTCCCACAGCACTGGTAAAATAAAATTGCTTTAAAGTTCATTGCACAAACATCCTTGGTGAGCTCTTGGGATAACAACGCAGAAGAACGGAAAGCCAGTGGCATGCTCTCAACGCCCCGGAGGCTTAGGCAGGAGGTGCCATGCTCTGACCAGCCTGGGTCCATGGCACAACCCTGTATCCAGAGAACAAGGGCTCTCATGTAACTCACTGGACTGAACTCCAGTATCCCAGCTTGGTTTCAAAGATAACATAATCAGGGCCAGTGATACAGCACTAGCCAAGCACTAAGGAGGCTGGTCACATTTCAAAACAATAACAAAAACCATAACATCTCACAGAGTAAGCTGCTACAGGCATGGTGACACACTCCTGCAACCTCAACCCTGTTGAGAGGCTGAGGCAGGACCACTGCTTTAAGCTGGAGGCTAGTCCAGGCTACACAATAACACTGTAGTTTTCCTCCCCAAACAAAGAAGAACAAAACAAACCTAAATAAAAAGCAAAGGAGGAAAACTTCATTAAAAAAAAAAAAACCCACAAAAAGAAAAGCCCAAAACCATAAACCTGCTCTTAGGATTTTAGAGCCAAGAGGGTTCATAGTTCAAGGCCATCCTCACTGACAGGGCTTTTTCAATAAGAGACTGGATGCCTGAGCGCCTGCCTCAGACACTAATAATGAATGACTCAAAGGAGGAAATGACAATTTGAAATCTTTGTGCCTTATCTTTGTTGTTGCTGGTGGTGGTTGTTTTTTTTTTTTTTTCTTTTCTTTGAAGACTCGGTTTCCTTGTGTAGCCCTGGATGTCCTGGGACTTGCTCTCTGCAGACCATGCCGGCCTCGAACTCACAGAGATTGGGCTGCCTCTGCCTCCCAAGTGCTAGTATTAAGGGCATGGGCTACCACTCCCTGACAAGTCCTTGTGTTTTTGAAAAAGCAAATTACAAAATTACTTAAATTACTGAACCTCTGTCAGAATTCCACGAGAGAGCTAAGGCAGTAACTCAGAGTGCCCAGCACACACCAAGACCTGAGGGGAATTTAACGCCCAGCACCACATACACTAGGCTAAAAGGCTCACAGCTGTATTCTGACCTATTAGGAGGATGAGGAGGATCAGAACTCAAACTCCAATGGGGTAAAACGAACAAGGAACACTGTCTTTGGGAGGCAGGAAAACAGTTTAAAAACTTTTACTTTGAGCATTTCCTTTCGGTACTACTATAAGATTGGCTTTCCAATAAACAAAAGGTTAAACAACGCTTTTAAATGCTTCAAAAATGTGTGGCAGGGCTGAAGAGAGGGGTCAGCGCTTAGGAGCACAGCCTGCTCTTCCAGAGGATCCGGGATTCAGATTACAGCACCCACATGGTGACTCACAACAGTGCAGAGAACTCCAGTTCCAGGGAATCCAGCAACAGCCTTTGTTGGTCCATGAGGCTGTTATGCACATGGTGCACAGATATGATATACAAGCAGGCAGAACACCCGTTACATAAAAGGGAATGATGATGATGATGATGATGAGGAGGAGGAGGAGGAGATAATAATAATAATAATAATAATAATAATAATAATAATAATAAATAATATTGGACCACGACACGTGTGGCATCTCCGGCCAACGTCACAGCTAAACTCTGCCCACCTACACAGCTTTGCTTGGCCACATCTACTTTCGCCTATGCTTTTCAACAGCAACCGTCTTTCTCCTTCCCTAGTGTGTTCTTTGATCCTCACAGTAAACTTACTTGTCCTCAGCCTTGGTAAAGACGATCTTATCCCGAGGATTATTTGCCTTCAGTGAACATATTGGAAGGAGCTCTGGATACATGAAAACCTTGTTTGTGGCCAGGATCCAAGCCACTTGCTTGGGCAAACAGGGAAACTCACTGGCTATAGGAGAAGATGATCTGGTAAGTGCCGTCCAAGGACCAAGAGCTCCACAGAGTGTAAACGTCCATTTCAGCATTCAGGCAGAGGTCTTCTTCTCTGCCTTGAACCCCCAAGTTTTCAGCCATTTCAACTTAACATATGCCTAACAGGAGCTAAACCACGTTGGTTCCCTGTCCTTTCTCGTGTGGAACACTGTATCCCCTAAGACAGGAAGATACAACACCTAGGAGTGCCCACATATATTGTTAACCTCAGACACCTTTTTACCCTCTCTCCCTTAGAAAACATAAACTGTAAATATTCTGCATACTCCATCCTTAAGAATTATACATAAAATGTTACTAAAGACTCTCATCTCTCACTGCAAACCAAAACCTGCAGCTAAAAGCCAGGCAGTGCTGGTACATGCCTTTAATCCCAGCAATTGGGAGGCAGAGGTAGGCGGATCTCTTAGTTTCAGGCCAGCCTCAGCCTGGTCTACAAAGTGAGTTCCAGGACAACCAGGGCTGATACACAGAGAAACCTTGTATCAAAAAGAATCACAAAACCAAACCAACCCAAAACAAAATAACAAGCATGCATCTCCTACCAGTCTTCTTGACGGTTTTATGAGGACTGCAGTCCAGGCTGACATGTGTGAAGTCTTCGATGAGCTGCATGGCTCCCACCCAGTTGCAGGGCTGGAACAAGGTCTGAAACTTGGGGTTAAAGTGCTGGTGAAGGGCGATGGAGTTCTCTGCAAAGGTTCCCAGCTCTTTCTGAGGATAAAGGTCAGAAAGGAGATCTGAGAGGACTCCAGACAACTAATTCCACAGCCCTCAACCCCTGCAGGGGAAAGGGCCCTGCCTGCTAGAGGACCAGAGGCAGGGAAAAATCTCTCTGAAGTGATAGCATTCCATTACCACGTCTCTGTCTTCACCCTCAGCTACTCAGGGCCTGGACCTACAGCCATCCGTCATACTTTACGGCTCACACTGAGCACTATGCAGTCTTGCCATGCATGGTCTCCTTCCAAGTAAGATCAAATGCAGCAGCAAGGCCATTGAGAAGTATGCTCAAAGCCCTGGATTTTAAACTCAACGCTGGGGGAAAGGGGTGTATTAGATTCTCACACACACACACACACACACACACACACACACACACACACACACACACACACACAGACACATACACACACTTTATTTTTGAGAATCTCACTCTGTAGCCCCAGAGCCTTGAACTCATGGTGATCGTTTCTCCTTCACCAAAGTGCTAGAAATAAAGGGGACTACCACACCCGCCTCCTGGTTTTAGAAGATGGCTCAGCAGTTAAAAGCATTTGTTGCTCTTGTAGAGGACCCAGGCTCAGTTCCCAGCAGGCACAGGGTGGCTTACCACCATCCATAACCCTAGTTCTAGGGGGATCGGACGCCCTTTGGCCACGACAAAAACCAAGCATGTTACCCACAGACATATATACATGAAGGCAAACACTCATACACATAAAATGAATCTAATTATTTTTAAATTTTCTTACTAGTGCATCTAAAGAAAACTTTCTCACGGTCCTCTGACAACATTAAGAAGTGAAGACACTCATTCACCAAAAAGATTTTGGTTATTAGCGAACAAACCATGGAACCACAAAAGGGTTTCCTCCGGGATGCTCTGACCCAAGAGCCCCTCCAAATGGAGAGTTCTTTCTGATCTCCTTTCACAGATCTACTATCAATTCTATGAGAATGAAAAACAGGTGGGGGAGGAGGAGTGGAAGGGAGAATGGGAAGGAGCGAGGATCCATCAAAGTTCTTAAATCTTAAAAACACTTAAACATGTCATAACCAAAAGCACTTCTCTACTAAACACTAAAGCTGCGCCTAATAAACAGGTCACGACCTCAACGTCCTCAACAACAGAAGGATGAAAGGGTCAAAGGCTGAGGAGCTCAGTAGAGCAACATGCAGCAAGCCTGGGTTATATCCACAGCACCCCACAAACTGGGCACTGTAGTACACATCTGTAACTCTGGCAGTAAAGTCAGGACGACCAGAAGTATGAGGTGAACGACACAATGAGTCTGAGGCTAGCTGGGACTACATGAGAAACTGTCTCACAGAAAACAACAAAACAAAACAAAACCTAAATGAGGAGATGCAATTAAAATGACATTCAGAACATTTCCTGACACTCACTCTTCTGTCATGCAAACAGAGGAAGCCACAGGACAAGAAGGTACAGTGACCAGACACATCCAGTAGAGAAAAAGAAATATACCCAGTGAATAACATTACCAGTGAAAAAGGACTTGTCAGACTAACGTCAGACTTAAGTCTTCTGTGGTATGGATGTACGGAACCTTACCAGAAACACTCTGGTGGTGCTGGCCTCGGAGCTGAGGTTGGGGTTGGAGGTGGTGAGAAGGTAGATTTGTGTCAAGAGCTGAACATGCTGGGAAGGAGAAAGCATTGACATATGATAACGTGGACTCTCTAGAAACACAGATGTCACCAAGAAGCCTGCAAACGTGCCACACATATCTTGCTTCTCAGAGGGACTAAAGTAAAAAGCAGGAGCTTGGCAGGAATTTCTGAGATATTTTCCTTTGAACAAAACTACAAACTCGGACAAACCTGAACCTCAAACCAGAGGGACTGAGACTGGAAGAGGAAAACCTAATACCGTCAGCTACCCGGGTTTGAACGGGCTATCAACAACTCTGAATTCCCCGATCCTGGGCATTATCAGGATCTTGAGTTGCTTTCCTGTCTGCACAAAGTCACGGACATGATGCTCTCTCAGGTTCCCATGGGAAGCAAGTCTGCCATCCCTGACTTTACAACACTGCTCATTTTTGGTTTCAGTGGGAAGCTAGGAGATGACACAGTTACAAGACACTGAGAACTGCCTTGCCTGCTGCATCTGCTGCTGAAGCCGGCTCCTCTGTGCTGGGTCTAGAATCAGAGTCTGATCGACTGTCTCCGACTGAGGTTTAAGCTTCTCTACTTCAGGCTGGGGTTTGGATGAAGATTTTTTCATTTTCAGCTGTTCAAGCAGCTCTTTCACCGTCCGATGTCGTTCATTTAACAAGTTGGCCAATGGTTCCTCAAACCTATTCCCAATAAGCAAAGAAATCTGTGAAGTGTCCTAGGTGCATAATAAATTAAACTGCATGTAATGACATTTTAACCAAGTTGAACAATGTTCATCTTTTTAAAAAAAAATTAATCTTTACTTTTTTAAGGTTTTTTTTCTTTTTATGTGCAATAGTGTCTTCCCTGCATGTGTGTCTGTGTAAAGGTGTCAGATGCCCTGTAACTGGAGTTACAGACAGTTCTCAGCTGTCAAGAGGGAGCTGGAAATTGAACCTGGGTTCTCAGAAAGAATAGCCAATCATTCAATTCTCCAGCCCATGTCTGTTTACATTTGATCCTTAATCTCACTATAACCAAGTGTCCCTGCTCCTTGACCAAAGTATTTCCTCAGACTGTTAGGACTGTATTCAAGTGAAATAATTCTGATGCCAGAGTATAGTTTAATGGTAGAACACATGGCTAGAATGCTTGAAGCCCTAGGGTCAATCTCTAGCTAAGCCAAAGATTTTCAATTATCTTTCACATTCTTTTCATACACTAACTTGTCTATACAAAACGGAGAGAGAAGGAACTGAACTGAAACAGACAAGCAATGCCACAGGCAGCTGGACCTCATTCCTGCACTATAGCAACACATACGCTGTGCCTTCGTCCCAGAGGTGACAGAGAACCTTCCGAATTACACCATTTGGTCTCTCTTTTACCAGCTACCCCAACCTGTTCCATTCTGGTTACCCTTCATTCATTCATGTAAGTTCTGGGTTTGATTCCTAGCACCAAAAGCAAAACCCCAAATGTCTGCCAAAGCCTTTCTACAATGAAACAAGAAAGCAATCTGCTAAAATCCAGGGCAGATTAGACGAGGAGGAAGAGTGCTTAGTTCAAACAGAACTAGACCACCTCAGTGCAAATATCCTCTTTCACACAGTCAAACTCCTTTCTGCTGCTGCCTGACCAGCACTGCGTACCCTGACCAGAAATGTGCTGTCCTGAAACTCACACCATAGACCAGGCCGGCCTCGAACTTACAGAGATCAGGTGTATTTACTTTCATTTCACGTGTACGAGTGTTTTGCCCGCATGTATGTCTGTGTGCCACATTGTTGTGTACCAGTTTTCTCCAAGCCTGAAACATCCCCCCATTGCAACCTCTCAGGACCAGAAGTAAAATACTCAAGACAGCTCCAGGAAAATGTTGAAACTGGCCAGATGCACGATGCCCCGCCTTCCCAGGAGTAACAATAAAGACTGCTGAGTATCAGTCTCACATATGCCACGCTGCCAACACGAAGCAGAGATCATCCAAGCATCCCAGGAGAAGCAGAAACCTGGAAGCAGAGCAGCCTGGAAGAGGTTCAGATCAACTGAGCCACCCGGAAAGGACCCTCCAAACTGCTGAGCTGCCTGCAGTGTGTCCAGGTTTCCAGATCTGGCGAGCTGTCACCCATGATGGGGTGAGTTTGGGGTGATGCAGCTGAGTCATTTCTTCTTCTGCAATAAACCACAATAAAACTCATCGGTTCACCAAGTTGGACTTCGCTGGTCATATCTCTACTTTGGTCTGATCTGAGCTCCCTATGCAGGCGATTAGACACATGTGGATAATTAGAATATGAAGTCTGTCACACAACACAAGGGCATCATGCCTGAGGAGGTCAGAGGAGGGCAGAGGAGGGCATCAGATGCCAGGAACTCCAGTTACAGCCAGTTGTGAGAACCAAGTGTGTTGCCTGGCTATTGAACGCACATCTTCTGGAAGAACAGCCAGTGTTCCCACCCCCCGAGCCATCTCTCTAGCCCCAGGAAAGACTTAGCAGAAGAGTTTCTCAGACTGCCTCTTGGATCTGTGAGATATGGGGGAAGATAAATGGATCTGGCTTGAGTGCCGGGGAAGCAGAGAAACTGAGTGAATTAACTCTGGAAAAGCCACATGAGGAAGATCAGTCCCTAAAAGGTTGACACATACAAGCCTTCAAGCATGACTGGAGACAAACAGGTAAGGTCCCCAAAAATATTAGGGACTGTAGAATGTCTGACAAATTTACGGAGCAAAGTAAGACAGGACTGTGTCCACAGCAACGTTAAGAAACAGGTTGCATCTGCAGGGACCAGGGACTGACGGGGGCTGTAGTGGCTGTGCTGAGCTCCGTGGTGGAGCACTATCGGTCCACGCTAGGGAGGTTCTAGCAGATCTGCAGCTGACTTACAGGGAGGCTCTAGCAGATCTACAGCTGACTTGCAGGGAGGCTCGAGCAGATCTGCAGCTGACTTACAGGGAGGCTCTAGCAGATCTACAGCTGACTTACAGGGAGGCTCGAGCAGATCTGCAGCTGACTTACAGGCAGGCTCGAGCAGATCTGCAGCTGACTTACAGGGAGGCTCGAGCAGATCTGCAGCTGACTTACAGGGAGGCTCTAGCAGATCTGCAGCTGACTTACAGGGAGGCTCGAGCAGATCTGCAGCTGACTTACAGGGAGGCTCGAGCAGATCTGCAGCTGACTTACAGCGCCACTGTGGGGGATGAAACAAAAGCACAGCAAAGGACGACCTCTCTCCAGGACACGAAAGACCCGTATTGAGGAGCAATCCCTAGGGCAAAAATGACCCAAAAGATAAATTGTTCCAAATGTGCTCAGCTATGGTGACATCTGAATGGCAGTTTATAAGACCAGGAGAAGTGAAGTGGGAACTCTGTGCTGGGCCCAGCCAACTTTCAGAAGCCAGGCTGTGAGAAAGATGGTACTCACCCAGAGCCCGACTCTGCCTCCCCAGGGCTGGGATTAAATACCTGCGCCACCACCGCCCAGCTTGCAAGACTACTGCAGCCTATTCTTTTTTTTTTTTTTTTTCTTTTTTTGGTTTTTCGAGACAGGGTTTCTCTGCAGCTTTTTTAGAGCCTGTCCTGGAACTAGCTCTTGTAGACCAGGCTGGCCTCGAACTCAGAGATCCGCCTGCCTCTGCCTCCCGAGTGCTGGGATTAAAGGCGTACGCCACCACCGCCCGGCTCAGCCTATTCTTAAGAGTAGGAACTTTCTTGCTGGTCTTTGGACTTCCCTTCCCTAACAACTAACATTGCGGGCCTGGAAGTTTCAAATGTCACCCTGGGTGAAAAATTTCCTTTCAACTCCTTAACTTTATCGTCTCTCCCTCCCTAGTCCATCTGTCCCAGAGTTCAAGTCATCTACACACTGTGCCACCAACTGGCCAGCTCCAGATTCCCTCAGCATCTGCATCTACAGGGCCCCTAAGGATCTTGCTCCAGGCAGTCCAGGATCTGCAAATGCTACAACTAGGCCTGTACTTCCCAAACCCAGAAGGTCCTGCGCAGCCTGCACAGCAACTGAAACTGCCCGCCTGCACTTCCTGGCCTTGGCTAGCATGACAGCATTCTGCGCCCCCAACAATGCCCCAATGTGAGCAGGACGTAGTCACAGATCACCCCTTACCATTTTTCAGTGACTTTACACAAAGGGCGTGTTTCTGGCTCCTGCTCCAGCAGAGCAGGGATTTAGGGATCTGCTCAATCGACCCCAGGGCACTAGTGGGCCGAGAGGACAAACAACGCCCACGGGGACCTGCAGGCGTGACAGCGGTGGGCGTTTCTGTGGCTGGCCTTGTGAAGAAGCTCTGCACACCTTTCCAGCACCACTCGCATGGAAAAGCTGCTCTCAGTGCCAGCTGTGATTTTTCTCCCTTCCCAAACAGATACAGCTTTGTCTGTAGCTGCACTGCCCCTTAACAAGGAGACTGTTTCTGTTGGTTGCTTGCTTAACTAACCTCCAGGGCTCCTCGCCCTAAACAAAGGCTGAGGGAAGAATAACTATAATTTCTAAAAATATAACAAAAAGACAAAGACAAAACCCACAAACTGTCAAGCCTCTTCAGAAACACATCACCCTTCACCCTGCATCTCAGCAGCATACCGTAGGGTTTGAGGGGTGTTGAAGTTAGGCCGAGACTCCGATACACGCTCCTCTTCCTCTGGGCCATCTTCTTCCATATTGGAGAATCCCATTTCATCCTGGAACTGTGAGCAAATGAAAAGGAGGGTTTTCTCTCTTTTTTTTTTTTTTTTTTGGTTTTTCGAGACAGGGTTTCCCTGTAGTTTCTAGAGCCTGTCCTGGAGCTAGCTCTTATAGACCAGGCTGGCCTCGAACTCAGAGATCCGCCTACCTCTGCCTCCCGAGTGCTGGGATTAAAGGCATGCGCCACCACCGCCCGGCCAAGGAGGGTTTTCTCGAGGGAACAGTCCCTATGTAAGTCTCTCTAGCGATACCAACAATTAATAAAACTAGAGAACTAACGTGCTTAATAATGTTGAGATTCAAAAGAGACCCTACGTGGGGACTTGGATCCCGGGTTAAAAGACCACTTGGTCTTGCACAGGACCCAGATTCAATTCCAGCACCAACACGGCTGCACCAACCATCTGCCACCGGAGTCCAGGCGATCCAATGCCCGCTTCTGACTTCACAGGCACCAGGCGTGTGGTGCACAGACAGACATGAAGGGAAGACACGCATTCACATAACAAATAATACGTCCCACTGCTCTCAAGACGTAGAGTTTTGTATGCTGTATAAACTGGACAAAATAATAGGACTGCTAAAGTTGTCTAAAAAGGGGGAGATGGTCCTTCAGGGTTCCTGCTTCAGGGAAGAGTCTGTCAGACATTCTACAGGATGCAGAGAAAAGCAACTGATGGACTCTGCCATTACAGGAAAACACATCTCAGACTTCCTGCTTAATGGAAAGTCTACTGGATATTATGGGCCTGGAGGCTAAAGATAAATGTCCATGACGCTACAGAAAAACTCTGGGTTACTGTCCAGGCCACGAGATGTCTCTGTCAATTCTGGAGTTTTGGAAGTTGCTTACAATGCACTTCCCGTTTGCTTAGGTAATATTATATCCTTCTGGGATCTTTGATAAAGTTTAAAAATAGACAGTAATAATTATAGTTTTCCTTAGTTATAATAAAAGATAAAGTAGATATAAATATTGTAGCTGTACTTCTTGATACTTGTTTTGTCATATGTAATCTTGCTACGTTAAAGTAAAAACCATCCTTTTTATTTAGACAGAAAAGGAGAGGTAATGTGGGAAGTGATATATACCGTGAACATGTTTTATTGCCATTGGTTAATAAAGAAGCAGCTTTCAGCCAATAGCTTAACAGAGTAAAGCCAGGTTAAAAGAGAGAGAGAGAGAGAGAGAGAGAGAGAGAGAGAGAGAGAGAGAGAGAGAGAGAGAGAGAGAGAAATAAGGCAAAGTCAGACAGAGGCCATGTAGCCACGGCCCAGAGGAGACAGGCAGCCAGAAACTTTACCCTACTGCCACGTGGCGACACACAGATTAATAAAAATGGGTTAATTCAAGATGTAAGAGCTACCTAGGGATAAGCTCAAACTATTGGCCAAACCGTATTGCAAATAATATAGTTTCTGTGTGACTATTTTGGGGTTGGGCAGCTGGAAACAAACGAGCAGCCTCTGGCAATAGCCCTCTACCCACCACACAACCAACACACTCCTCAATTGCTTTTCAAATTGGGTCTGTCATAAGCTCTAGGGACCAGCTTCTCTGTGCACACCAGAGCTGGGATTACAGACACACACTAGCACACAGGCTTTTATGTGAGTTCCGGGATTCTCATACCCAGTTCCTCATGTAAACATATAACCAACACAGCCATCTCCCTAATGCCCAGAATTGTCTCCTTTTTTAAAGATTTATTTTTCTTTTCGAGTGTGCGTGTGTGCATGTTCGTGTGTGTGTGTTTGAGAGAGAGAGACAGAGAGACAGAGAGAGAGAGAGAGAGGGAAAGAGACAGAGAGAGAGAGAGACGGAAAGAGAGAGAAAGAGACAGAGAGAGGGAGAGAGAGAGAGAGAGAAAGAGACAGAGAGAGAAAGAGAGAGACGGAAAGAGAGAGAAAGAGACAGAGAGAGAGAGAGAGAGAGAGAAAGAGACAGAGAGAGAGAGAGAGAGAGAGAGGAGGGGTGCAGTTGAGGGTGTTGGATCTTCTGAAGCTACGTTCACAGTGATTGTCCTGGGAACTGAACTTGGCTCCTCAGCATAAATGCTGAGTCATCTTTCCATCGTCTCCAGACATCCAACACATCTTTAAAAGACAGATTTGCCTGCCCTTTGGAATCGCCCTCGCCAGTCTCTCTTTGGAGTATAAACTGTGCTGGGCTAAACAAACCCCAGCTTCAAATGAAAAGTAACCTAATCCCAAGAGACAGGTTATGGAAGAAGTCTCTACTATCAGTGTTCAAATGACAGTTTGCAACAACAGCTCAGGAACAGCACGTGGAAAACCAAGCATTTAGCGCATGAGGATAATCAAGAGCATGCCACTCAGAATTTCCTGGCGTTGTGCTCCTTGCTGGCTCTGACACAGGCAGACCGTTCTGCTGAAGAGAAAGTCCCTAAGAGCAAAGGACAGAGCTTACTAAACAATTTCACCAAGCAACTCACTCAGAAGTCGTTACTCACAGTTTCAAACAGCTCTTCCATCAGCCCGTTTACTTCTTTTTCTGTGAAAGGACAAAGCACGTTAGCAGAACTCAGTCTTATTCTGTAGCAAGGAAGACCCCAGGGTGATACCGTAAGCCGGTTCTCCCAAGGCGCCTGACCAGTTCTCACATTCATCCTTCAAGCAGCATCTCAAAGGCAGTGACGAAACTCCAACCTGCCTCGCTTCCTCTTCACGATGCTTGAGATGCACCTATCCCTTTCCATCCCCTTATTAAGTTCATGGCTGCAAAGCGGAGACCACGCCCACATTCATTTTGGCCAAATAGCAAATGCCAAACACAGGACCACAGCATCTACAATAGCAACTTTCTGCATATGCGTTACATTTAAACACTTACAGAAATAAACTAATGAAAATCCACTGTCTACATTTGAATGAGCCATAGACTTCAATACACCTACAGAGTAAACAAAGACACGTGGAAAAGACAATATCGAACAAACTGACTTACTAGTGATTCTCACTGCCCGGTCAGTACGGAAGTCCTCTGTGTCTGGTTCATCAAGGTCTTCCAGGAAGTTATATTCTGGATCATCGTCATCATCTGCCTCGTCTGGGGGGGAGGGAGAATACGTCAGACACTTTCTCTTTTCTTTTCTTTCCTTTAAGTTTCTCAATAAAAAAAAAGAAGCAAACAAAATCCATAACAATGTGGATTTTCTTCCTTCAAAATCTACTTTAATTTCTTGTAGATTTTATTGTTTCAAATAATTTTTTATCTTTTTTATTAAATATTTAAGTTTCTCTACAGAGGAGAGTGTCAACATAGTGCTCCACTAGTACAAATTAGGCAGTCAACTTTCCCGACTTTAGGGAATCTCAGGGGTCGGCACATCAGGTGTACAATAACGAGCTGTGCCCCGAAGAAACAACCTGTGTGATCGTGGTTTCTCCCCTGACAGGTAAGTATGTTTTGTTTTGTTTTTGTATTTTTATTTCTTATGGACTGGAAATATGGAACAGGGGCTAAGAGCACTTGCTGCTCACAACCATCCATAGTGAGATCTGGTGCCCTCTTCTGGCCTGCAGGTGCACTTGCAGATAGAACACTCATGTATGTAAAACAAAAATTTAAAAGAAAAAGATTTATTTTTTATTTTATGAAGGTGTGTTTATGTGCTAGCTTTACGTGTGCACCACATGTGCGCAACGCCCACATAAAACGGAGTGGGATATTCTGCAACTGAAGTTACAGATGGTTTAAGCCACAACGTGGGTCTCGGGAACCAAACACAGGTTCTCTATGCATCAACACTATAACTGCTGAGCCCTCTACCCAATCCAGTTATCGGTTTTAAAATGAACATTTCAAGAACAGTTATAAGAGTTTTAAAATATATGTATATATTTTATAATACATTTACATTTTTAATGGGTATAATTAATTACATTTTAATATATTCACAAAATTATGTGATATAGCCAGTTCCACAATAACTTCATTATCCACATAAGAGATCCAATAATCTATATTCCGTGGATATGGATTTCCTACTTACTGGACATATTAGATAAGGGCATTACACCGTGTCCACTCAGACTGTTTCAGTGCGCCCACATACATAATGTGTGCAAAGTTCACCCTGCAGCTCCCAGCACCTGTCAGCACTTCTTTTTACTGACCACAGCAATCAACCATATGGATATACTGTTTGGTCTACTCAATTCCCAGATACCAGCCAATGAGTTACTTCTATGTCTGGACCATTGAGAATTCTGTTGCAAGGGCTGGAGAGATGGCTCAGCGAAGAGCATTGACTGCTCTTCCAGAGGTCCTGAGTTCAATACCCAGCAACCACATGGTGGCTCACAACCATCTGTAATAAAGTCTCGTGCCCTCTTCTGGCCTGCAGACAGACAGACAAAATATTGTATACATAATAAATAAACAAACAAACAAACAAACAAACAAACAAAACATCTAGAGATAAAGAAGGCAGAAGCAAGCCTTTAAACAATGTTGCAGCAAGTGGTCCCATTCATTTCCTGCTACTGGGGCAGAATTATGCAGACATAGGTAAGACATAGAGGAGAATTACATATCAAAGGCATTATTGTTTTTTAATCTTGCCTGTTCTGCTTGCTAAGCAAATACTCTGCTAGCTCTCAAAGCATTCTTTACACATGTATAAAGCACTACCAACTACTATGGATGTTTTTCTGCCTAGGAATCTTATTGATCAAATCAGTGGAAGGAGGTGAAGGTAGTTCATCTTCTCAACACCTGTTCATTCTCCTCACGAGTGCTGAGTGCAAACAGAAAACTATCCTTAGATGTAAAACATTTTGTTACACTTAACTAAGAAAACTGCCAATTCGTATAGCAGGACTCAGGGGACTTACAGGTCTACTTCTTTCTTATCAATGGGAAGTCTCTAGGCTGACTGCATAGCTGCCCACGGCTACTCACGTGCAGGATGTTCCGTACATTGACTGCAGTCAGATTGTGCTGCTTGGCACCATCCTCTAAGGTCCGATCGAGCATGTCATCCAGTTTCAGGTCATGAGCCATCGTCCCTTGTTCTTGACTCTTTCCATCTCGTTTCCTCTTGGTGCCCTTTTTGGTTTTTTTCCTCTGGTCACTCTCTTCACTCTCTTGCTCTTCTGGAAACGAACCAAGCACATCACCAGACTCTCCAGAACACCTTCTCCAGGAACTCCGTCCCAAACCAACAGTGGAAGGAAACCAACCTGCCTGCTGTCTGACTTTTTTTTGTTTTTTGTTTTTGTTGTTGTTGTTTTGTTTTTTGAGACAGGGTTTCTCTGCAGCTTTTTTTTTTAGAGCCTGTCCTGGAACTAGCTCTTGTATACCAGGCTGGCCTCGAACTCACAGAGATCCGCCTGCCTCTGCCTCCCGAGTGCTGGGATTAAAAGGCGTGCGCCACCACCGCCGGCTGCTGTCTGACTTTGAGAGCCACACACTTTTTTTTTTTTTTTTATAATTATTTATTTATTTATTATGCATACAATATTCTGTCTGCTTGTATGTCTGCAGGCCAGAAGAGGGCATCAGACCTCATTACAGATGGTTGTGAGCCACCATGTGGTTGCTGGGAATTGAACTCAGGACCTTTGGAAGAGCAGGCAATGCTCTTAAGCACTGAGCCATCTCTCCAGCCCCGAGAGCCACACACTTTGATGTGACAATGATGGTTTATTACAGCCTTGGTAACATTTTTATGTTACCAAGGTGGGGAACACTTCAAGGCCATCACTGGCGGAAGGGGGTGGGGACAGAGACAGGTGGATCTCTGAGATCAAAGTTATCCTAGTCTACACAGTGAGTTGCAGGACAGTCAGGGTTACACAGAGAAACACAGCCTCAAAAAGAAAAGAAAAGAAAAGAAAAGAAAAGAAAAGAAAAGAAAGGGAGAGATAGAGAGAGACACACAGAGAGAGAGAGAGAGAGAGAGAGAGAGAGAGAGAGAGAGAGAGAGAGAGAGAGAAAGAAAGAAAGAAAGAAAGAAAGAAAGAAAGAAAAAAGTGCAAATCTCAGCAGTTTAATCCCAGAGTTTAATCCCAGCACTTGATAGGAAGGCACAGGCAGAAATCTGACTTAAAGCCAGCCAGGACTACACAGTAAGAAAACACCTAAAAACAAAAACCACAAAGACTATGCCAAGGGCCTATTTACACTTAAAGGAGAAAGAAGACAAACTATCAGAACGAGGAGTAGAATGAAAGAACAGACGTCATTACGCGTCTCACCGGTATTTAAAAGATATCACAGGGAGGTGAGGTGCAGCCAGGTGGTGAAGCTCCCGCCAGAATCCTAACACTGGCTAAAGAGAAGACTATTAGGAGTAATGTTGTGTAAATAATAGACTCAAATAAATTAACTGAAACAGAAACATATCTTGAAAGACATCAGCAGCCAAAGTTCACTCCAGAAGAGCTAGACTGGGCTGTGGATCTATATGGCGCGGATGGTAGTCTGCCGAGCATGCAGGAAGCACTGGCTTAGGGAGCACCAAGATGGAGCAGCGGGAGAAGACCCAAGTTGCAAAGCCTAATGACCTGAGTTCCATCCCTTGGAGATAAAAGGTGGAAGGAGAGGGCAGACTCCCACAGGTTGTCCTCTGACCTCCACAAAAGGATGTTCACAAAAATAAATTTGTCTATGTTAGAGGTAGGGATTGACACAGGGTTTCTCTGTGTAACCGTTCTGGCTGACCTGGAACTAGTTCTGTAGACCAGGCTGGCATGGAACTCACGAAGATCCACCTGCCTCTGCCTCCCAAAAGCAGGGATTAACAGCATGCCCCACCATTGCCCACCTTAAGAAATATGGCTCAGTGGTTAAGAGCACCGCTTGCTCTTCCAAAGGTCCTGAGTTCAATTCCCAGCAACCACATGGTGGCTTACAGCCATCTATAATGAGATCTGGTGCCCTCTTCTGGCCTTCAGGCATACATGTAGACAGAATATTGTACACATAATAAATAAATATTTAAAAAAAGAAATACAATTTTTAAAATCAGAAAAGTAACTGAATTTTTAGGGTTAATTCCTTGTTACAAAGAAAATTCCAGCATCGGAAGGCTCACTGGTGCATCCTATGGGAGAAAGAATTGTGGCAGATATACCACCACAATTCCCTTTACAATTGTTTTTGTCATCTATTTATCCGGGCAGGGTCAGAGGACAGTGTGCAGAAATCAGTTCTCTCCTGCTTCCAGTGGGATGCAGGGATAAAATGCAGGTCATCGGGCTTGGCAGCAAGCACCATCATTCACTGAGTCAGCTTAGCAGCTATAATGTTTCCCTCTGTGTCTGTCTGTCTGTGATGGTGGGGCACACGGCTGCCACAGCAATTCTCCTGCCTCAACATCCTAAATGACAGAATTACAGGTACGTGCCACCCTGTTTACAGAAATATTCCATTAGAACCACATACTGAGGGCTGGAGAGATGGCTCAGTGGTTAAGAGCACTGGCTGCTCTTCCAGAGGATCTGAGTTCAATTCCCAGCACCCACATGGCAGCTCACAACTGTCTGTAAGTCCAGTTCCTGGGGATCTGGCACCTTCATACCAATGCACATAAAGTTAAATAAATTATAAAAAAAAAAATTTTTAAAAAAGGATCTCCCTCGGGGGCTGGAGAGATGGCTCAACGGTTAAGAGCAATGGCTGCTCTTCCAGAGGACTCGGCTTCAATTCCCAGCACCCACATGGCAGCTCACAACTGCCTGTAGCTTTAGCTCCCTGGGAACTGACATATTTACACCAATGCACTTAAAGTTAAAATAAATTATTTTAAAAAATTTTTAAAAAGGATCCCCCTGTGCATACTTAAATGATAGAAGCATATGTACAGTACAAAACAAACTTATTTGTGAAGGTGTGCCATCATGAAATCCCTTACCAGTAACAACATTCACTGCCATCATGTTCAGTCTGAAGGGGCACAGAAAGTGATCTTGCTTCGCCTGCTTACAAAATGCTGTCCTAATGGGACACAAAAGAGAGTAAGTGCCAAACATTATCAAGACAAGGTGGGACAGCACTGCGAGTATCCTGCTTCACTGAAAAATCTGTTGAATACTCTAGGTCTGTATGCCAAAGATGGATGCCCCAGTCTTGCAGAGGAACTTTGGGTGACTGTCTAGGCAGCCAGGTGTTTGTCATTTCCAACATTTTTTGGAAGTCACTTGCTCATACTTCCTGCTCACTCAGTTAATATTATTTCCTTTTGGGGTCTCTGAGGGAGATGAAGACTAAGTAGTTATAACTAAAGTTATAACCTTGTTTACCAGGTGCACAATACAAATTATGATATGATAGGGAATCTGCCAACCAATTATCTTTAAGAGGTGGGACCAAGTGAGGGTGTGGCTTTCTGGGACCTGGACAAAACCGGCACTCAGCCCAGGTGTCTTCTCTATATGGTTCCCTTGCAGCACAGCTGAGTTTGGACGTCTCATTCCTGTTTCATGAATTTTTCCCTTATAACAAATGAAAATATCGTTTTATCTTTTAGCTAGCCTGGCTAAATTGAATTGAGCTAACTCCTACAGTTGGCACTGAATCATGGGGCTCAGGTCTCCAACGGCTCCCCCAGCCGCCATCAGGCTCCATGCCTTCATTTGGGTACAGAATTTCCATGCAGCGGCCCGTCAGATTTTCTCATTAAATGCCTCAGAGCTGCTCCAAGTCCTTAAGCAGCTTGGCCACAGCACATCTAGCTTCTGGGTCCAGTTTTTCTGGAGCTTGCGGAAGCTCAGGTGTCTCTGTTCAGCATTGCTTTCTTGCTCTCTTTGTGCTCATTCGGCTGCTGGCCAGTCAGGGACTTCCGCAGAGTACACAGTCTGCGATTTACACTGAGTAATTGTTTTTAATTTGAGCGCATATCTTTTAGTATTTAACACTAAAATCAGATTCAAGCCAGCCACGTGGCTACTAGTGCACCATGACACCTTCTAGCAATTATCAGTATTGCACCTACTCCAGCTAAAACTCAACCACAGGTAAGATTTATAATTTAAAAGATAAATTATAAATTTATAATTTAAAAGGGCAAGATGACGAATAATTTAACAATCCAGGTTCAATAGCTTTTTTAGTTATACCATGCAAGATGTTATCCAAGGTTTATATGATTTCCTTTCTACATCCCTCTATTTGATTCTGAGAATTAGCTTTGTCCTTCACATATTCTCCTTAAAAACATAGTTTGATAAAAGGGCCA